>NC_084830.1:35843908-36176408 GCF_033115175.1 Lepus europaeus
TCACAAGTGTCATCTTTACAGAGGAGACTTTCCTGACACTTCTAAGGATATACATCTTCATATTGAGCCCCATATTCCTTGGACAAGCAAGGAACATACGGATAATGCTTGCCTGTATGAAGCTCCTTTTGCTAAACATCTAACTGATTTTAATAGTCAAAATTCTTTTTGTCATGTTAAAGCCCTAAACCAATATGAAGATTAAAAAAAAGTTGGCTACCCATGGGAGATTATTAGATCATGCAACTTACAAAAGGGTGGCTCTGCTTAAAAACATGGCTGGATCCAGGTGATCAAAAGGAAACCTTTTCTGTATCTGTCAGTCTATCTACCTATCATTGTTTTTCTAGATTGATGTCTTTAGAATGTGCTTTATGGGGGCAAAATTGGGTATCAATAGTCTCAGCTAAATATGCTACTAGGTCACTATTCAGAGGAAGGAGACATTCTTTTGCAAACTAGTTTGACAAAATTCCAGATCAGAGGCTCAAAGGACTTGCTTCCAATATAGTTCCATTCTTGAATTCATATTTGCTAAGTAAGAGCAGAATATTCTGGTTCACCAGGTTCAAATGTGTACCCACTTCTCAAGGTAGATATTTGCTACAGTGATTGAGACTTAACTTGGGAGGTCTGTGTCCTATATCAGAATGCCCCAGTTTGAGTCCTGGCTCCACTATGGGTTCCAGCTTCCTGTCGACATGCAACCTGATGGACAGCAAGTGATGTTTTAAGTGTGTGGATCTCTGCCAGCCGTATGAGAGATTCAGCATGAATTTTAGGCTCCTGGCTTCAGCCTGGCCCAGTTCTGGCCTTTGCAGACATTGGGGAAGTGAACCAGTAGATGGAAGTTTGTGTGTGTGTGTATCTCCCCCCACCCCCCGCCTTTCAAATAAAATCAATTAATTAAAATAAATCACTTGAACTTATAGAAAACTTATATCTCCATTCCTGAAACTGGGATAGGCAAACTCTACCAAAAGCATTTGCTCTTAAAGGAAAACAGTTTTCCAAAAGAAACTTTAGACGGAGTATGTAATTAGGAATGCAAGATGACAGATGTCTACTACTCTGAACTGCCCTCTTACTCTCTCCCTTTATCTTGTCTAAATGTGTTCAGTGGGATCAAAGCCAAGATTTGGCCCAGAGAGCTTATATTTTAAGATAATTTTCAGGTTTTTATTCAGTTTTATATTTGTTTTCTAAAACTTTTACAACTTGCTTCCTTTCCCTATTTCTAATTTGAGAATGAAGGATGAAAGAAAATTACCTTATATTGACCAAGAAAAAATTCAGGATTTATTAACAGTATGAGTTTGATTCTAACCTTTCATTTATGCTAGCTAGGGGCACATTCATGCTTAATACATTGAAATAAGCAAGGCATGATGTTAGAAAGTGAACTGCCAAAGTTGCACAAAGGGGAATTTACATTTAGATGATATTTATTACATGCTAATAATGTTACTGTGGATTATAAAATAGTGGATGTAGTATGGGTCACTAAATCAGTAACAATCACGTTGCTGTTAATGATTTGGAACCCAGCTTGCTAAGCACGACTTGGCAGAGCTGTCAAGTGGTTAAAAGTGTTGGTATGAGAGTTAAGGACTTCAGCACTCAAGTCCAAGTCTGCCTGTTTTTGTGGTGTGTGGCCTTGGACCTGACTCCTCCGGGTTGCAATCTCGCCCTATTTGTAATTGGGTAATAAAATGCAGTCACCACACATTGGTGGGGGAGAAGTAAGCGTTCTGCTGGGGAGGCACAGGTTTCTTCTACTCAACTTCCTTCCCCCAGGTGCCTACCAGGCTCCTTCATCGTTAAGTCACTTAATAATCCTTCTTAGCCCCTCTGGTCCTGTTCATTTTACAACCCTAGCGTTCTCGAAGATGGCACCATAAAGGACTGAATGTTACCCGAGGTGAGAAGGGCAAACATTGCTTTATGAGCTGCATTTTCAATGCTTATTTTTGAGCTTGCAAAATAGCAAGGAGAATGGTTATAACTAGCGCTCAGGCGCTACAGCTCATTTCCTATGTCATTGCCTATATTTTAATATTCCCTTAAAGGCTTTCATTTTGGGCATGTGCCCTTTTCCCATTCCTTGTCCCGTTTTCCCAATGCAACATGATATGTTTTATTTATCACCACACAAATGGAAGCAGGAGACTGAGTTTTTCTGAGATGAGTGGTCACTGTGGTGTAATGGAAAGACCAGAGCACCACAATTCCAACTTAAATTATGGCGCAAAATCTGCGTTCGCTCTGAGTGACTTGAATTCATCACCACCCTCTCTGTCTCCTCGGCCGTAAAATAAAAAGAGGGGTGTGAATGGGAGTGTTTCACTCGCATCTTTGCTCTGGGGGTTAAATGAGATGGGGTCGGCAACAGGAACGCATCACTCGAGTGCACATTTTCATCATGAGTATGATGATGACTTTCATGTACTCAGCTCAGTCGATTAGGAATTTGTTAACAACTGGATTCCTGTGTGTTCTGCTCCCATTTCCCCAGCCCCCAGAGATGCAGAGGATCCCTGCCAGATGGCTGATTTGCCAGCTGTGTCTTGTTTTGTCATTGTAAATATCACATCCCCCAACTGGGAGGCTTTGCTTATAATGTACTATGCTTTGTCCTTTATCTCTTGCAGCTTGAGAATTACATCGTGGAAAACATGAAGTCGGAGATGGCTCAGATACAGCAGAATGCTGTTCAGAACCACACCGCCACCATGCTTGAGATAGGGACCAGCCTCCTGTCTCAGACAGCAGAGCAGACCAGGAAACTGACAGATGTTGAGACCCAGGTATGGGCCCCAGGGCCAAATCACATACTCAACTAAGGAGACCTTTTTTTTTTTCCTTTTCTTTTAGCTCACTCCATAAACACAGAGCACATTTCAGCACTGAGATTGGGGAAACATATACATTTTTGTTTATTAGTAATAACAACAATGACTGCCTGACATGCTATGCATGTTTCTTTTCATTTAATGAGGGTTGGTATATTTAGCTCTCAATGTGTTTGCAAAAACAGAGCTGGTAAAGGACCTAATCAGTGTTTAAGTTCAAATAAACATTGCAGCTACCAACTGTGATATGATATGTGTCAAATAAAATAACCATTTGGGTCAAATTAATGGCTTTGATATGCATTTTCGAGCTGTCTTGTTTTGTCTCTGGTGATGTTCTAGCCAAAAATGGCACCTGCAGGGGTTTTGTGCTATCAGTAGATAGAAAGGAAAACCCCAAATGAACTGATCAGGAATCTGTGTGTTTATGTGTGTGTGTGTGTGTGTGTCTCCTATTAGTAGATGTACAATGACATATTTATTGGAATTTAAATCAGCAAAATTTTGAAATGGCCTTGGATTGTCACTGCCACATACCCACCATGACTGTGAAGTGTAAATAGTAAACATCATTTGAGAAGATGATCTCTTGAGCAAGGGAAATTTACTCCACTTCTTCTGAAACTCGGGAGATAATTCTTATCAATGTAGTTGACTTCTAGAATCAAAACTGAAACAAATAAGGTACTGCTTCATTTCCATTTTATTGCACTTGTGTTAGTTACATCCCAGATGATGTGCTATTGAAAGAGAAATAGCAATAAAAACTTAAATGGACAGAGTATTTTATATAACACAGACAACTTTCCCATTACAAATTGTTTTTATGAAAACTATTTAGAGCAGATAGGTCAGAAACTTTGAGTGATTTCTCACATTGATATAATGAATGAATACATTTTGTACTCAAAAGTCCAGTTGTCTCATATGTTTCCTTTTCTTTACCCTTGGTTGGCAATATTGATACTTAACTAATTAGATGAAATTAATTAATTAAATGAAATTGATTTCATTGGAGCAATGAATCACAGGGAATTTGGGAAATCTTTTTTTTTTTTGCTATGTACTAATATTAACTAAACATAGTTTTCCTATCTTGATCCCCTATGTACTATAACTTGAAAATAGAAGACATCATGCTAAGTAACAGTGGTGATCTCTGAAGGTATTGCAGTATAAATCACATGACTGAACTTTCTCTTACCTAGAATAGAATGTTCCCAATTTCTTACAAAATATCCTCATGGCCAAAAATAGTCATACATAATATTATATTGTGATTACGTATTTGAAAGTTTTATACATTTCTGCTATGATAACTTTTACAAACTGCATATCAAGGTTTTTTTTCTTTTCCATACATAGATACCCCTATCGGGTTGTTTTTGCATTCTTTCCACCTAGAAATTGGAAGTTGCAGGAAACATCCCACTGTTAGAATATTAATTTCCAAAGTGTTTAGGTAGGTATTAAGAGACAACTTGTTTAGCATCCGTAAGGCAAGAAGATAAGTACATCATGGAAAAGAGGAAAAAAATTTCAAAGAAATAATAACCAGTTCCTATGTGGAGCAGTTAATATTTGTCATAAAGGGGCAGTGAAATTTTCTTAGATATGTCAAGTACAATTTTAAGATAACTAAAACCTGGAAAACTTAAAGAATCACATATCTTTCAGAACCAGCACTGAGAGGAAAGCAGAAAAAGAAAATGGCTCAACATGCCATCCCATCTTGATAGGTATTTTCATCTTTTAAAAAATCAATTTGTTGGGTCCAGCATTGTGGTAAGATGGTGTCAAGCTGCTGCCTGCAATACCAGCATACTGGTGCCAGTGTGGGCCCCAGCTGTTCCATTTCCCATCAATTTCCCTGCTAATGTGCCTGGGAAAACAGAAGATTGTCCAAGTATGTGGGCCTCTGCACTCATGTGGAATACATGGATGAAGCTGATTCTTCTGTCTCTGTAACTCCAACTTTCAAATAAGTAATATTAAAAATGATCTATTTTAATGTCAGACAAAAACACATGACTCCCATCTATTGGTTCACTCCCCAAATGCCTTACAGTAGCTGTGGCTGGGCTCAGGCTGGTCTAAGATGGGAGTCAGGTTCCAAGAACTCTATCTAGGTCTCCGATGTGGGTGGCAGGAAACCAGCTATACTGAGCTATTACTGCTGCTTCCCAAGATCTGCATTAAGCGTTGAGATGGAGCCTGGTATGGAACCCTTGTACTCCAATATGTGGTATAGACATCCTAACTGGTGTTTTGCACTATAGGCTGGGTTCCCATCCCTCATCTTCATTTTAATGTCTCTCAATTGCCCATCTATTTGTAGCTATGATGCTTAAGACTTTTCTCATGGAAGCATAGGTGGGACTTAGTGGAACTATTGCAACAGGTTGTATTCTGGTTAGATAAAACCATTCAAGTGCACAAGTCCTGATGCAGGGATAAGTTTACAAGGTGAATCCTAAATCGTTCCTCAATCTTAATATACTTTATTCACAATAAGCATTCAAAAACCAATAGATTCTTTGCTGTCCAGCTACAGTCCCAAGATTTTGCTCCTATGTTCATCTAACTTGGCATCACATTAGTGTCACTTTCCCTAAGACCGACCTTGCAACCTTAGTTACTTCAAGAACATGTGGAAATCACTTTTCAATGCATTGTAACAGCCAGCTTCCACACGATAATGTTGTAAACTTAAGTGACTTACTGCTTTCTAGTGCTCTATGGATGTCTAGACTTCAGCCTAACAAAAGGTGGTGGAGTCATGGGTTTCCTGCCCGGCCATTTTCAGATACATTTTCCCTTGATAAGCTTCATGATCACAAACTAGCTAAGTAATGCATTCATCTAAATAAACTGGCTGGTGTGGTGGTGAAAATCGAGAACCCATCCCTTCGCATTTTCCTCCTCAATTGGTTTGCAGTGCTATTCTCACTTTGTTATCAGTTTGTACCAGTATGTATTCTCCTTAAAATTCCTCTTTTCAAGTGTGCAGTAGGAAAATATAGTTTCAGAAACCATTCATGTCCCTTCCTGTAGCATAATTTTGTTTTTCATGTATTTTAGATTTTTGGAGGAACTAATAGGAAAATACCATTAAAACCCAAATCTAATAATCTGTATTAATCCCCATTCTAATAATTTTTACATGTTAGCTATTTAGTAATTATAAAAATACAATACTCAACAAAGTAGATAGTATTGCCGTTCATCGTTTCAACATGAAGAACTGAAACACAGAAAGGGGAACTTAATTGGTCCAGTGAAAGTTAAAGATTTTAAAGACTGGCATGAAAGTACACAAGCTATGTCAGCTCTCTGTCTATGCGCCCTCTCTCCATGGTTCCCCTGTCTCTCTATGGTTATAAGACACTACATGGATCTGAGCAAAGGGTAGTGTGGACCTATTCGCAGTCACGGAATCCCTTCTCTCATTGAAGATGCGGCTGCCAGACTACTCATATCAAAGAAGGGACACCTATTGTTGCCATTCTACCATGCACCAGTCACGTCGACTCTGTGACACCAGGATGTAGTGTTCTTCTTGTCCCTGGCCAGCTGGGCCAGCTATAGGAAAGTCCCTCAGACACTGTTCCTAAGTTTCCAATGATTTAGAGGGAAACTCTGGTGATAGAAATATAACTTAAATTTTAAAAAATACATTTTGAGTATTTTCTTGATATAAAATGCTTTCCTAGATACTGGATAGAATATATTAATACATGAAAGCAGTCCTTATCTTAAGTGGCAGAACATTCCTAAGTCATTTCCTCCTTAATTTTCTGTCAAATTATTTAGCTATAAAGCCTTTTCTCATAACAATAAAAATGCACCTTTCCAGTCTCCTAGGGTGGGGAGTGTAAATGACCAATGGCCCCAGCTGCTGTTCTCTGAAATTCCACACTGTGTTGGCACAGAGAACACGGTTCCCAGTGGCCACTTCCAGGCAATGAGTCACTGTGGCAGGGATACTTAAGCTTGCTCCTGGGGGCTGACTTTAGCACTGCTGTTGGGGGCCAAGGGACTCCTTTGACACATAACTTTCTTAGCCAGGGGAAGCTGCTTGTTTATAGCTACAAGAGTCTGTGGGAAAGAACCGAGACTCTGGAAATAGACTGCTTGAGTTCCATTTTGGCTCTACTGCTTGTTAGCTGTGTTGGGCAAGTTACTTCAGCTCCCAATATCTAGACTGTAATATAATTATTATCTCTACTAAACCCCATAACCAAATGAGATTATATTTTAAACACAGCATAGACCTAATATATTTAGAGATAATGAAGCTATTATAACATTATGTTGATTGTATATAATTATAATATGTACATAGTACTAATAAGTCATGATTAAGATTAACAAAATCATGACTAAGATTAGCAAAAATTCTCTAAGATTAATTTTCATATTTATATTATCTCAATTGCTCTGCCCAAAATTTTAACATGTTTTATTTTTCAGGGTTTAATAATTTCTCTTAGTTTACAATAGGTTCCTTAACATTGACATTTTTGTTAAACTGGGGTAATTCTTTTGTGAATTGTTTCATATTCTGAATTTTTCTGCATATTTACTTATCATGGCATTTGATTTATTCTTCCATCCCTTGTTTTTTTTTTTTTTAATTGAAAGTTACGCATAAGGACTTAGTTTGGTTGAATTGAATGTTGCAGTAGGAGTACACTGTAAAATAACTAATCACTTCTTTTGCATCTCATCAGGATCAAAAATCAGATTGCCACACTGTGATGCTAAGTTTTATTTGGCTAAGGTAGTAGCGTATATCTCATTCTAGCCTAATGTTTTACTTTCCTCTTGGAAATTAATAAATAACCTGTAGGGTAAGATTTCATCAAACTGCTTGTCAAAGAAATTACTGCATTGATTTTGACAAAGGGTGATTTTTCTCTCATCCCTTGTTGTATTAATGTCCATTCTTTTATAAATGTATATTGCCAAGGCATTATATATTAAGTTACTTTTTTGTGTGTAAATGTAAAGAAAAAAATGAAAACAGAAACAGCCTTTAAACAGGGTGGATTTCAAATTAAAATATGCTGTTAAAAGAGGCTTCCATCCGTGGTTCTTATATTCTACGCCAACTTTCACCCTTTTTTCAGAGTTAGTATTGAAGATCAGTGGCACTCTTCAAAGTTTTTTAGGGGAGGCCTCAGAAATGTGCTAGCTCACTTTCTCTGGGAAACTAATACTTTTTATTTTGAAAATTTTGTTTATTTTTAAAAGAAATAAAATTTAATAGCCCATAAATCTTCAAGTTGGGCCTTGAGAATCTTCCTTACTCTTCCATAGTCTGGAAAATTTAGGCTTTGAACTTGTCCCTTGGGTGCTTGTTCTATAGACTCCTCAATGGTTTCTTTTCTTTTTATTTCTTCCCCTAGAGATGTGCTTTTGGGATGTGTTTAGGCTAAGAAGGAAATGTCTTTTGTCATTTTAATGGAACACTTTGATTATTGCTAAGCCTCGAGTTCCATAGACACATGGCAAGAAAGTGGTCAATTTATCATACTTTGCTATACAATTCTCAAGGTTGCCCACTTTTGAGCTTTAGGCCTATTTTAATACATCAGTGAAAAGCGTTGAAATAAAGCAGCACTAGGGCTATGGTGATGGGGAAAGAGGAGAAGGGATTGGCATTTGTGTGTAAAAGTTGTCTGAGACGACCGGCAGATAGCCTGAACTTTTGAGATTGGTTCCTCTCTTTCTCCTGTGTTCAGAGGCTGTCTTTTTTAACTTGGACTGTTGTAATTGAAGTCCAGCCTGATGTTTCCATGGACCTATTACCCTCTCTGTGACCATAGCCAACCATACAGCCAGTAGGCTGTATCCAATGCTGCAGTCCTGAGGTTCTGGCTCCAGGAAGGGCAGCCCTACCTCTGTGCAACTGACATTATTGTGGGGCAGAAAGACAGCAAATGAGTAAAAAGATAGGATACTTTCTGATAGTGATGATTCCATAAGGAAAGTAAAACAGAGTAACCTGTTTGGAGGGTGAGGGGAGAGCTACTTACTAAGGGTGGCCAGAAAGGACCCTTTTGAACAAGATTTGAATGATAAAAAGAAATCAGCCATCATGTGGGAAGGGATGGGCATTCCAGTCAGTGGAAAATTCAAGTGCAAAGACCCTGAGATGGAAATGAATTTGTGGAGGTGGCCCAAAGAAGGCTGTGTGGCTGCAGCAAAATAAACAAGGAAGAGAGTGGCAGGAAGTGGGATCCAAGAAGCAGGTCCTGATCACTTAGAGCCTTGTAAAGCAGGCTGAGGGCTCTGGAATTTATACTAAAACAGGAATGCCATCCGCTTTGTTTTTTCATTTTATTTGGCAGAAAGAACAAGAGGGAGATGACAGATATCTTCCATTGCCTGGTTTATTCCCTAAAGGACTGCAACAGTCAGGGCTTGGCCAGGCTGACACCAGGTACCCAGAATTGAATCCAGGTTTCCCATGTGGGTGGCAGGGACCCAAGTACTTGAGCCATCACCGGCTGCTTCCCACGGTACATATTAGATGGAAGCTGGATTGAAAGTGTGGCAGTCCGGACTCAAACCCAGGACTCTGAGGTAGGATGCAGGCATCCCAAGCTAACCCACTAACCACTGTGCTGAACCCCTACCCCTCCATGGTCTATTTAACAGAGGAGGTGGCATAACCCAAGTTGTCTTTTTGGAAAAATCACTCTGGTCTATCTGGATGTGAAGTGGAGGTAGCACAAAGAAGAAGAGAAGAGATTGAATCTTTAGTGGTTTCCAGACTTTTGAACAATTTTGGATTGTTAATTCACAGGGAATGATATTTACTGTTCTTAAAAAACCAAATTATGGCAGCGCTGGCACCCGGGGTTCTAGTCCTGATTGGGGCGCCAGATTCTGTCCGGTTGCTCCTCTTCCAGTTCAGCTCTCTGCTGTGGCCCGGGAGTGCAGTAGAGGTGGCCCAGGTGCTTGGGTCTTGCACATGCATGGGAGACCAGGAGGAAGCACCTGGCTCCTGGCTTTGGATCGGTGCAGTGCACCAGCCGCAACGCACTGGCGTAGCGGCCACTTGGGTGGTGAACAAACGTTAAAAGGAAGACTTTTCTGTCTCTCTCTCTCTCTCACTGTCTAACTCTGCCTGTCAAAAAAAAAAAAAATGAAATTTTTGGTGTATGAGGATGCCAGAAGTTGATCAGAGAGTCTTTTAAATAAAAAATTATTTATGTGTACATGACATGCTTAGACAGTGTGCCTGTCATTCACACACTATGAATGTCTGCTCTGTGCAAAGCACTGTTCTAAGTGTCACTCAGATCAGATACAAGTGCTTAATTCCCTATTTCATTATTTTATAAAACTCCACTCAACAAGCAACAATCTTTCCTGCATGAGAATGTGCTTGGTAGTTGAAAGTTTTATCTGTGCATCCCCAGCTTTTACAATCTCTACCATTGTTTACTTGTGAGTTGCTCCTAATTCAAATCACAGCTTCCCTTAAAGAAAATTATATGGAATAGGAGAATAGTTTTTAAAGCTATAATACCCTCCCAAAATGTAATATGGGATTAGTAATAGTAAATCTTACATCAACTTTCTGTCCTTAATGATGACAAGTGTAAATGGATCATAACAGTTTAAACTTTTTTGAGCTACAAACTCCTCATCTCATAGTTCTCCACCCCATCTCCACCCTGGTCCTATCCCTGATTCACACATTGCAGGAATTGGGCAAAGCAAATGAGATCTTGTCAGACTGAACCACACATATTTCAGGTCAGATACTGTCTTTATTTTAAAATGATTTTTTTCTTCAATGTGAATTTTTGGCATTACTTTAAAATTTTTTAAGTTATTTGTTTGAGAGACAGAGAGACCTCCCATTCACTGGTTCACTCCCCATATACCCACAGTGGGACTGGGCTGGTATCAAAACCAGGTCTCCATGAGTATGGCAGAAGCCCAAAGTATTTGAGCCATCACAGCTCTCTCCTAGGAGCAGAAAGCTGTATTTAGGGGCCAGAGCCAGGTATTGAATTCAGGTACTTTGGTGTGGGACACAGGTGTCTTAACCACCATCTTAACCACTAGGCCAAACACTTGTCCCTATTTTTAAAAAATTTTCACATTAAAATAATTATCTTGATTACTGCATTTTTGACACCTCTTTAAATTTTGCAACCAAAGACATTGCCTCTCACCTCAGCACAGTTTCTGCCCTGGCCCCTGTAAATATATCTCCCTTCCCTCCAACCTCCTGGCGCCCAAGTTCAGCCCTGGTCATATCAGTGTATTTTGAAAAGGCTTTCTACATGCATCTGATAAAATTCCAGATTGAGACTTTCTACAGAATAGGAGGAAAACCCTCAAAGTGTCATTTTTGTAGATAGACCCTTTACCCTGACACTAACTTTACAAAAAGTTTTCCCAGGTGCCTCTCAATTAGTAGCGCTAAGAAAGATGTGGTAGTTATGAGTTTTTGAATAGTGGGACTTATAAAACTAATTTACCCTCTCCCTTGCCCTTTCCTCCTCTTTGAAAGAAGAAAAAGAGGAAAGTGAGAAGATAGACAGGGACATGACACTGACAGCATTGGAAGTCATCTGCTAGGACTGAAGTGTGTGATCTTTGCTGGGAGAATGATAGGTCTGGTACACACATGGCTCACCGGCTCATGTCATAATAAAGCCCACCATACAACATAACATGGGTCTTCACGTTAAGAGTTCTTAAATATTTACAGTTTCTGGAGGGTAGTAGTAATTGGTTTGTAGTACAATCTCGGTTCCTGTTCACTTCATCTCCACATATTAAGACCTGGAATGATTTTCCATCCTCTTCATTTTCTCTGGAGAGGGGTAGAATAAGAGTCGGCCTATCTGGATTGGAAATCCTGCTCTTCCTTGGTTCTCGTGAGAATTTGAATCACTCTGTGAACCTGAGTTTCCTCATTTGTGAAGTGGTAACAATAACAGGTGGTTATGTCTAGTAAAGAATAGGAAAGCTTGAACTGCAATGACCAAACATGAATCTGTTTAATCTATGTCAAGACTTGGTTTTACATTTCTAATTTTTTTATGGTGCTGAGTCAAGGCAGGTGTAAGAATCGCCATTAGGCATGTAACAAAGTTATACATAACATCTAAGACCTTGTACTAATATCCAACTTGCACTTGTAAGTATAGGAGATAAAATATGTAGAGCAATTAGCACAGAAGAAAATAGTAGGATTTCAGTTGAAAATATGTTGAAATATGATAATGGATTTAATGACTCAATATTCTCATTCAACTATCACTAATATGTAAGAGACATGAAAAGCATTAGTTAGCACAATTCAGACCATTTTACTATTCTTGAAGACATTATTGAAGCAGAAAACAAAATAAGAAAACCCTATACTTAGATTTGTGATTGAAATTTGAATGGTTTTATCTTTTATCTTAAGGTACTAAATCAAACTTCTCGGCTTGAAATACAACTGCTGGAGAATTCATTATCAACATACAAGTTAGAGAAACAACTTCTTCAACAGACAAATGAAATTCTAAAGATTCATGAGAAAAACAGGTGAGGATTGTTTTATTCCAGAAATGTTCATGCATATACTTGTTTATATCCTCCACCTTTTATACTAACTTATTAAAATAAGGTTGATATATTTTACCAGTTAAAAAAAGACATACAGGGCCAAATTAATATGTTAAGAAGGGGGAACTTCAGGTGAATATAGTAATTATGTCAACAATAAGATTATATTGTTGCCTACATTCTTGAAATATGTGCTTTTAAAACATTTTAGCTCTAATTTCTTTATCTAGACACTCAAAATCCACTGTATTTTAAAAATTGTTTATATGACTAAATACATGATATTACATTGATTTTTTTTTTAAGGACAGAATTGAAATCTGTAATAGTAAAAAGAAGAATAGCACTTCTTGAATTATCATTCAACCCTCTCAAGGTTTTGACCAAGGCAACGTTGTTGAATTCAGAGATCGTGAATGGGGAGAAATAAAATTTAAAAATTAAAAAAAAAATTAAGAGAATTACTTAAAACTAATAAAGATGGTTTTTTTTACTCCCTATTTAAAACTATTCTGGATATATAAGTGGTTTTGGTTGGCTTTGTAGTTATTATCACATCATTTTATAGGTGATAACTCCTCCCTGACAAGCAAAATGAGATTTAGAGAACTTGAGATCTGGACAGCAAAATACTATCCTATTTTTAAGTAACTATCATAGATAGTTTGTGACTGAAGTTGGAAATATTCTCATGTTGTATTTTAAAATGCTAAATCAAATCACTAACTTCTGTAGGGCAAATATTTTGTATTTAATTACATTTTCCTCTGGATATTTGGATGACTTGAAGAAATTTCAGAAATCGTGCATTGTGCTGAGTTAAAGACCATTGTATTGGTATAAACTAGTTAAATGTTACTTGTTGGTTGAACTAGAACTTCTGCCATTTTCTAAACCGGAAGGGTACCTAAGGCTCATAGCTCCTTTTTTACTTTATGGAGGAGGACATAGAGTCAGTGAAAGTGAGTGTGCCTTCCAGGGTCACACAGCTCACTATTGGAAGAACTGGGAATAGAATCCGGGTTTCTCTGCTGCCAGTCCTCCTCTTTCTACTCGAATCCATGACCTCTTCATACTATCTTCAGCCTAAAAGAAATTTCCTGCTTCACCCTAAATGCCAACAATTAGAGCTAAACCTTTGCATAAAGATAAACCTGGCCCTTGGCTTAGAATCTGCAAGGGGTCATGTGTGCCCTGTGACTGCTGTTTCTAAATTCTATACTTATTTATCTTTTTACTGTGTCATGGGGTAAACCGTATGACTATAAACAAACTTGACAGGACTTGACCCTGGATTGGCGGCATGATGAAATGTTCTAGAATTAAAAACCTCTTCAACAATAACATTTATCCTACTGCAGATTCACAGTAGCCAGACATGTACATGTACATAGTTACTCCAACCATCCTAGGATTTAGGGTCACTAAAAGTAAACCCCATTTATAGTCATTTATGTCCAGGTGCTATTGTGAAAGCTTTGTTCAGGAATCATGAATAACTAAAACAATGACAATGTACCTTATTTTCTTATTTTTTGTTTTCATAATTGTACAAATAGCACACATTTCTTGTAGGAAAAGGGAAAAAAAAGTACCCAAAAGAAAATTAAAAACCACTGTCCTACAAAGCATTGTGTATTTTGCTGCATATTACATACAAATATATTTTTGCACAAAAAGTTATGTCATACTCTACACATTGCTTTTCAGCCTGCTTTCCTTGGAGATATCTTTTAGTACTAATAACAAATATTACCCATAGCCTTCTTAGAAACTGCATGATATTTCATTTTATATGTATTACTTAGGGTAGTCTTAATTCACCCTTTGTTGATGTTACTGCTTAATATTTATTATTAAAACTTTAGCAGCATGAATTTATATTCTTCAATTCGCATCTTACTAATATGCACATTAGTTCTTGGTCTGTAGTATCTGGCACTTGGCTGTCAGGATACTATACAATGAATGGAGGGGCCTGAAGTATCTCAAGCGTAACTACAAAAACAAATCCTGCTCTTAGGTATAACTGGTATGCAGCTCTCTCCCTCCCTCCTTCTCTCCTTCCTTTCCTCTCTCCATCTCTTCTACTTCCCTCCCTCCCTCCCTCCCTCTCTCCTTCCTTCCCACCATGCTTCTCATATTCATGTCATTCTTTTTTGTTGTTTTTAATATATTCCTGTTACCTTAACTCTAGATTATTTTGGATTTTTGATGTTTGATAAAACATCCAGTAACAACAACTACTACAAAATTCTCTCTTTTAAAAGATTACTTTTAAAAGGCAACTCTTTAAAAGTAGTTTTCTCTGTTCCATCAGTAAAACTAGGTCAGACTGTGAGCCCTTAGAACTCCACTCTGGGTCAGGGCATCTCCCAAGCACAGGAATGCTTTCTGCTGAAGATGTGGATTTATTCTGGCTAATTCTAATTTCTTCAGAAAAACCAAGGTTTTCTTACATTTGTAATTCACACCATATATTACATATGGTAATGTTTTCAGAATTATAACAATTTTCTTTTCTAGCAATATAGATGTTTCAAAGTGAATTCAGGGATTAATTTCTTTCCAGTGCTGAGAAGAATGTACATACATCTTATATCCTACTCTCCACCCCTTTCTTTTTTGACCTTAAGCCCTTGAGTATGACATTGCCTCAAGTGTGGTTGCTAGGGTATCACCTACTGGTTGTGTTGTATCACTTCAGTTAACTGCCTGGCTTCCTCCTGAGGGGTCTGGCATGTACATGGAGGGTTGGCAAATCCTCTGTTCTGAAACCAGGCATGAAGCACTGTTTGGAAGTGGTTTTCTTTGTACATATCAGAAATACTCATTTGTGATACTTAGCACACTTCCTTTTTTTCCTGTGCTCAGTGAAATGAGGGAAGGTCTACCAACCTCTTTCTAGCACAACCAAGCCATGAGCTCTCCCTGTTTAAGTGGAGAGAGAGCCCAAGTTAAACAATTTATATTTTTCAAAATTATTTATTGGTCATCCTTACCTCTTCTTTATTTGAATTTTAATACTCCGAGTGCAACAAGAAGCTATTTCTATATTGGGGCATCTCTAAAACAGGAACAGCATGCCTGTAGTCAGTTCTGGTTTGGATTAGCTAATACATTTTGCAGGGGGGGGGGGGTTATCTAAATTGAGCTTTGCTTCCTCCCCAGGGAATGTGGGGGTTGTCTGGATGTAGGACTTACCAGCTTTGAATAAGATGGGGCATCAGCCGCCAACTTGGTGAGCTGGCCTTAGGGATGTCCACCAGCTCTTTGGTGGAACAAGGAGGAATATTTTATGGATAGGATTATACTACATAGCATGCTGAGATATCCTGCTGATTTACATCCTAGCAAAATAAATGGATCACTTGTGAGGCTGAAAATGGCTTTTGGCCTCATTGGATTCACTGCTTTATCTCTTAAGTAGCCAAAAACACAAAACAGGAATAGGATTAACAACATTTGCTCTGTTTATTTTTCTAACGCTCTAGTAGGGGTGAAAGAAGCTTCCAGTTTTCTTTCTCTGGGATTTTTTTTCTTTTGTTGGATGCTACCCTAGTCCCAAAACTTGGTCTTGTTTCTTACCTTCTTACCTCAAGGAAACAGCAGAGGGTTATGGGATCTATAACTTACCCATACAGTCAAAGTTGCACAGCTCAAAACCCAACTAAATGGGAAACATGAATATTTACCTTAATCATGAGTACCAAGCGGGACGCATAACTGTCACTTTTTATTAGACTTCTCTAGTATGTGACTGACTGCTTCTGCTCTAAACAATTGAAAGAGCAGCAGGGGAAGATGGCCTAAGGCAATTTCTTTCAGCTGAGCCAAATATGAGACTGGATCAACTGGCCAGCTTACAAAACACCTATCCAGCTCTGATTTAACCCTAAGGTTTTACAAGGTTGAAGTGCAGTACATAAAAAAGAGCATCCCAGAATTAATCATTCTGCCTTATCAGAGTATCCAGAAAGGGAATTGACACTCTATGCACACAAAGTTGTAGCACATGAGCTTTCTTGATAATTATGTTGAATAAGCAGAGTGAAGAGGGAAATTTTCCGTAAGACCATTCAGAGCGAAGTGGAATTAGACTCCTGATCACAACTCCAACTTATTTTGAGCAATGATAGCTACTACCTACTATCTACTATAAGGTAAACATCTGTGCCAGGTGCTTTGCATTCATTATTGCTAAGCTTCCAGTCAATCTTGCAAAGTATGTATTCTTATTTGCCATTTTGCACAAAAAATACTGAAGTTCACCAAGGTCAAGTAACTTGTCCATGAACAAACAGCAACTTTATGACAAAATTAAGGTTCAAGACTACAGTGCCTTTCTGCCTTAAATATTACGTAAAATATTTTCCCAGTGTTATGCAGCCTCAGTATAATTGATGTGGTTGTCAAGTTATTCTATTAATGCAAACAAATATAAATTTGAAAAGAATATAAATTGAAATATTTATTTAAAATATATATATAAATTTGAAAAAAGAATAGAACAGTTGTTTTTGGCCTGTCATTATATAGGACATTATTTAGTCCTTCTAATATTGGAATAGAATATATCAACTATTTATTTGATATTCAAAATTCACTGAACTTATTTGACAAGCCTCATCTGTCTTCTAGATGGAGTTATGAGAAGTTTTCAAGTTAATTTTCTGTGATTGAAACTTGTTTAACTTCCAAATACCAAATCATGCCTTTATATTATCAAATAATTGTAATGGTATAATCAAGTATTAATGTTTTAATATTTAATGTGCCTAAAGAAATGAAATGTTAAATCAGTCTTTTTAATTAAAATAATTCTTCACTTAATAAATTCTTCACAAAACACTCAAGTAAAACCTTGTAAACTTCTAGTATCTATAGGCTGAATTATGTTACTTGTGAATATCAGGGAACAGAAAATTGTCCACTCTATTCTGTCCCTTGTAAATAGAACATACACAGATTTTGATGGAATAGAACAATATCATTTTGTCTTAATTTTTTAAGTAGTGAACTTAATGGTATATAACATTTTGTTTCTTTTAAATTTCAATGACCTTGGGATATTAGCAGATAAATGATTCTGATCAAACTGTTAATCCAAAAGGCTTCTCAAATCTCCCCTTTCTCTGATTCCCTATAATATACCAACCACTGTTCATGCTATCAAATCCATCTAAATATTTTTTCAATCCATTCTGTCCTTCCTGATCCCACTGATTATGCGTTAGGTCAATTTCTCATTATCTCTTGTCTAGGCTGCACAGTGACCTCTGTACCATGAATCTCATGCCTCTCAAATATATTATCCAGAGCATGACCATAATCTTCTAAGATGCACATCATGCAAACAGTTTTCCTCTTTTAAGTCCCTCCCAACCTCTGTGTGATTCTGTATAACTGTGTCTTTAGCACAGACATAGTCCACGATCATTTTAATCCTAATGTCACAATCTTACTTCTGTAAGTCTGATTTTTTTCAAAGGTCTGACCTAACAGCTAAGAGCTCAAGCTCCAGGGACTGCCTAGATTTCTCTTTTCTTTAATTACCACTAGAGCAAACTCTATCACATTTTATTTGTGTAACTCTGGGCAAGTTACTTAGACTCTCTGAGCTTTGGTTTCTTAATTTGTAACACATAGCTAATGATGATAGTGCTGTGTGGAGCAGTTCTGCAGATCACGTTAATGAATACAAATCATGGATAGCAGTGCTTAGGAGGCAATGATAGTGTTTAGTCGTGTTACCAGTAGTATCACACTGAACATGTGATGTTATTTTAGACACGTTTGGTGTTTGCCTTATCTGGCATATCTGATACTCCTTATTCAATTTACAAACTCCTGCTCATCCTTGAAAACTCAATGCATGTGTGTCTTCCTTCAAGAACTGTTCGCTGGCCCTGTCCCATAGATTTGCTCATTACAATTTATGAGACAGCATCATAGCTTTAATCCCTCATTATTTCACTTACACCATGACATGATAATAAAGAGGGGTATGTGTGTATGTATTTATATCTACCTTATTAGACTGTGACTCTTTGGAACACAGAAACTATACTTTGTTTGCTGTTTTCTTCTTTCTCCCAGGCACAATTCTCTATGAATAGTATATAGTATAAATGTTTTCTAAATATTCAGTGAATAATGGATGGGCAAACATCTCAGTAACTCTATCCCAACCAATGCCATTTATCTACACACACACTCACACAGCTAACAAAAATACTTTTAGTGGGAAATACAGACTACATAGTTTATATTAAATATTGTAGGCCCATTAATTGCTCTTAACATAAATAAAATGGAGAAAGAACACTATTTTACATTCCTAGAAGCTCATTTCATGGCAGCCAAGGTTATCAATCTACATTCTGAGGTTCACTAATTCAGACCAATCTTTTAATTTCTGGACAACATCTACCCAGGCCATTTTAGATCCTTGCTGTTTATTTCATTTCTCTGATAAATTTTTTAAAACAGTAAGACAAGCTTGATATTGTCATTAAGTTATAAATATGCATACATATTTGCAGGTCAAAGTTTCCCTACATTCCATAGCCCTTATAATCCTCAATCCCACAAAGAATCCCTGTCAACTGATAAATAAGTTGGTGTTTACTTTTCCAAAAGTTTTCTACAAATATACTAATATGTACTTAAGTTTAAATGGTGCACATATTGGTATGTAGGTTTACATAGATACATACTAACATAATTTCATACAAGCACAGTATATAGATGATGTGAGTATATGTTTATAGGTCTTAAGTATTTTCTGCTGGGTTTATTTCTATTTATTTCACAGCAATTTTGTAGCAATACCATTAGCACTTCATATATATAACTACATATAGATATACCTCATTCATTTTAAAGAATGAGTAGCAATCTAATGTATGCACTATAATTTAAAGTTTATCATAATTATTAGTAATAAACATGATGTACTAAAATTAGAGTACCTGATGTCCTAAAATATTAAAATATACTGACAAACTATCTCTGAATTTAACATTCTCCCTAGTGTACATAAGCCTCCTACTTTCCAAAAATCTTGATAGCCATTTTATTCTTCTTGGACACCAGGGAGGTTAGATTGTGCATCTTTTTTTCTTCATTTTGATTTATTAGACAAACACAGGCAAAGAGATCGTCCATTTGCTGGTTCACACACAGAATACTATAAAAATCATGATTGTGTCAAGCTGATACCAGGAGCAAGGAATTCAATCCAGGTCTTCCGTGTGAGTGGCAAAAATCCAATTACTTGAGGGGCTGGTGTTGTGGCATAGTAGGTAAAGCCACTTTCTGCAATGCTGGCATCCCATATAGGAGTTGATTTGAGTCTCAGCAGCTCCACTTCTGATCCAGCTTCCTTCTGATGGCCTGGGAAATGTATCACAAGATGACCAAGTGTTTGGGCCCCTGCCATGTGGGAGACCACCCATGTGGGATACCCAGATGAAGCTCCTGGCTTTGACCTGGCTCATCCCTGCCCATTACAGCCACTTGGGAATGGAAGGAGGATCTTCTTCTCTTCTCTGTCTTTCCCTCTGTCTCTGTAACTGACTCTCAATTAAGTCTTTTTTTTTTTTTTAATCCAATTACTTGAGCCATCACCACTGTCTCCCCAGGTCCACAATAGCAGAAAACTGGAGTCAAGAGCCAGAGCAAATATCTAACCCTGATATTCCAATATGGGACAAGAGAGTCTTAGTGTCTAATCAGGCTAAACACATGCCTGCAGGATCTTCATCTTTTCCTTTGACAATTTGTATTTCTTCTATATCGAGCCTCTTCACATGTTTCTCAATTTTCCATTAGATTTTTTGTGTTTAATAATTCATATGAGTTCTTTAATGGATATTAAACTATTATATTTGTTACAAATATGTTATCTAGTTTGTCACTTATTGCTTAATCTATTTTTAAATGAGATTATTACATCTTTCTGATGCAAAATGTATCGTTCATCTTTGTTCTCGAATTCTACCCTGCACACGTTATCAGTTTATTCTTATTTAACTCAAACTTTAAAACATTTTTTTTTTTGGTAATGTGTACTTGTAATGTATAATCTTCTGAAAATCTGAAAGACTGAACAAAATGTGATTTCAAACTTTGAAAGAAAATGTACTATGTTCAAATCAGAAATGTGTAGCATAAATTGAACCTAAACTAAATATACCTTTGTTGCATATTGTGGGGGAAGGGGTACTCTTTGCAAATCCACATTTGAAACACATGTTGACACCATATATATTAAAATAATGAAAAAACGAAAACATCTGTAAAATGGTTCAGACAGATAAAAAGGAGAAGGTTTCTGTATTCTCAACATCTCCCTTGCTTGAAGGGCTATATTTACACACATAGAGCTTAGGCAACTGTCACCACTGTGAATTCATTGGCTGCTATGTTAAGAACTCTATTGTGGGAAACAATTTGAAAGGAAGAGCTTTTGCTGTGAAAGTTTCAAGATATGTTCAATGATTTGAAATATTTCCAATATGTTGGAGGAGACAGACTGTGTAAAAAAGAGGAGGGAAGATCAACCAAAAATTTCAAATAGGGTTTTGTATATACTCATTGAGAACCTTTTACTGAAGTTCAAGACCTAGATTATTTTGTTTATTTTATTATTCACTAAAGTGTACCTCTGCCTCAAACTAGAAGTTAAGCGCCAAAATTCTAGGCATGTCTCTTCTCAAAGTGTTTCCAGGAAGATGGGAAACAGGAAATCCTGAGACTCTTGTGAGAAACTCTGTCTTTGGATTTTTAGCTCAACTTGTATAGATGTAAGTGCACAGTTTCATAAACTGTTCCATGGTATACCAGTCCTAAAAAAATGCATCTTAATATAATTGCTTATTTAATGCAGGCTTCACAAAAACTTGACAATGGAATTCTTATTTTATGTAACCAAATTATAACCCAGTGCATTCCAGAAAACAGTACATTGGAGTTTGGAATCAGCAGCGAGGTTTTGTGCTACTAATTTAACCCAAAGCTAAACTTGTTACAGAACGCCATTACCAGGGAAAGCTGATACATTGTCTGCACAGTTTTAGAACACTGGGACTCTGATGTTGTCCTTCAGGTCAGTCTCTGTATTCAGAGGTCTTCCTGTCGCGACGAGGTGGCATCTCCCACTGTCCTGTTAGGGAGAAGACAAGAAGAATCAATACAAGGAACCAGGGACAAAGTCGAATTTCATTGGTATAGTACACAAAATTAAAGAGGCTGTAGTTTTAAGAAAATCTCAGTTCAGATTTTTAAAAAACTGGCTTAGCAAACAAAGTTTTGCTTTCTTATGTGAGAATGATGGAAAGATTCAAATATTATGAAAGATAAATTCCCAAAATAATGAGGTGGGAATCAAGAAGTACAAAGGAGATGTGAAGGTATTGCCTCAACTGTTAGTACAATATAAATGGGTACAAATAAGTAGAACTTGCATTTCACTAAATAAAGGAGATGTCATTTCCACAGCAGTGGGATAATATGGTTATATTTCTAGTTCAACTTGTTAGAAAACATGACGTTTATCCTGTTTCTGACATTTAATATCTGCGTGATTTTGGACAAGATATTTAGTATTACTACCCATATACTAGGGTAATAATATACTGCAGCTTATAATAGCTACTCAGTCTGGATCATTATATTGTTTTAAGCATCAAAGGAGATAACGGTTTTAAATGCTTCACAACTATAATAGTATGTTGGAAGGATGTGATGACAACTGGAGATAGTGTATAGATCTTTCTGGCAAGAGAGTTTTGGTTTCAAACCATTTTGGAAGTGATGAAGAGGAAGGGCTGGCTTCCAAAGTAGATAATAACCAATGGATGAGGAGAATCAAACAAAAGGCAACAGTGTTTTGGAGCCAAATCCGAAGAGAAGATGAAACAGAAAGATGAGTACAGTCAGAAGGAACGGAAAGGTCGAGGCGAGACCCATCTAAAGAAGTCTAAAAAGTTATTAATATAATGGAAGTCCCTAGTAAACAAATTATGTAGAAAATTACTGTGGCACAAAGGTCATTAAGGGAGTGCTCAGTGATGAAATGAGATGGGAAAAAGACTAGAAGAGGAATTACCTGGGAAGACCTGTGGTTTGGAAGCCCTGTGAGTGCTGCGTGACATGTTTCCAACTTGCTTGTAGTTGCCATTCCTATCACTTGGGTTTCCAGATCCCTTTGAGACACCCGTGATGCAGAGCAGGGGTCTTACTTCCATGACAGTCCCTTCTTCACTGTGTGTAAACATCTCTTCTAATAAGACAGACTGCATCGATGCCCTTTGACACTTGGCAGTCTACACACATCGCGAATTGTTTAGTGGATTATAAAATTAATGTTCTTGCCAATATGCTAATGTATATCCCTTTTCCTCAGGAAATGCAGGCTTTTTCGGCCACTAGTCAGTGTCGATTGTTTCCTTTGGCCATAGGACTTCCTTGACCAACTTTCCATGCCCAGCTCTTTCCAAATTATACTTTAAAATTATAGCACAAACTTACCTCCTTTATTGACATTTCAGATAGTAGCCATGTGTTAAGTACACATCCTCTTTATGAGGAATACATTGAAAGTAGAAAGTAAAAAGTCATTGAGGCAAGCATCTGGAAAAAATGTATTATGTTTGAAACAGAAGTTCTGTATAAGCTTCTGTTTTTTGAGATTTTTATTCCTTAAAAATAAATCCTTCGACTAGGAATGGTGTCATTTATAGCTTGCATAATTACTGGAATTTAGTACCCGAGTAACTACAAGGTATACTATGATATTTTCCCAAGCCAGAATGTTACTGATTAGGAAAGCTGAATGTCCAGTGTGAGATTTTCATGTGTGCATCTGGCCCTGCACTTGGGGCATTGTCAGTTAGTAGGGTCTAAATCACGTACGTGTCCAGGTGTTTTTCCAGGCTTGGCTTCGCAGGAGACTTTCCTGCCACATGCTGGGCCACAGTCTCTTGGAGGACAGGTTTGCTGGCAAAGCTCTGCAAAGTCTGCGTGCAGATCTTGCCACACTTCTTTATCTGTATGAGATCCTCAGATTTTACATCTCGTCCCACACCATATATGGAGTTGGAAATTTTGGCTCTTCAAACATACTCTATTTTATAATTTAAGCATTAAATTTATAATACTCCCTAGAGTCCCTTTTTTTGAAAACTTATAGGAATGATTCAGAGCTAAATTTCTCCAAGGTAAATTAAGTGCCCGTTCTGCTGTGTTGCATTTGAATAACACCTTGTAAACTAAGGACTGACTGAACCCTCTGAAAACAACTGAGAAAACTAAATAGACCCTTTCCCCGAGGAATACTAGTGTATTAGACACTCTATAAAATGTAAATGCTTTTTATTTCCTGTCAGTTTCTAAGATCCAAGCATGCTTCTGCATTCTCTATCATTTCTAATGTGTAAGCGGAACAGAGATTTGAGGAGGGAAGGTTCTTAGTTGAAGATGGCATCACTCTAAAGCATCCCATCGTTTTGTGAGAGCATGCTACCAGCCTAACGGAGCCTTCCCTTGCTGAATCATGTACACGATGATCGGGGAACTTGGGATGCCAGTTAGCCTCCTCATGATGCTTGGGTTATGAAATAAAATAAAGGACCAAATATCAAAAATCCCAACTCACTGTTACTTTAGCTAGCTTATTTTCTGGTTCTGTGGTATCTTCATCATTGTATTATTCCCCAGTCCCACAGACCTCTAGTGAAGTTTGATTCATGTTAATGTTTTAAGAATGACACATGAGTGAGTTTCTGTTTTGTTCATGGTTTCTTATTTTATCTAGCCCTTATTGGATCCATTTACTTAGTGAAAGTGATTCTATAATTTCCCCAGGCTAGAATGATCTGGGTTTAGTCAGCTACTCTGAGCATAAGATAACCACAGAGAATAAATTATATTTAGGAGTAGAAATTTACTCTGATGACATCTGGTTTAACTGTTCTGCATTTGATGTGTATGTGCATGTCTATCTTACGTTTTGACAATATATTTTAAAAAATATTATTTGAGAGGCAGAGTCACAGAGAGAGACAAAACGAGAGGTCTTGCATCTGCTGGTTCACCCCCTAAATGGCCACAACAGCTGGAGCTGAGCTGATCTGAAACCAGGAGCCAGGAGATTCTTCTGGGTCTCTTACACATTTGAAGGGACCCAAGCACTTCGACCATCCTCCACAGATTTCCCAGGCCACTGAAGACAGCTGGATTGGAAGTGGAGCAACAGGACACGAACCGACACCCATGTGGGATGCTGGCGCCTCAGGCGGAGGCTTCACCTACTATACCTCAGTGCCAGCCCTGAAAATATATTTTTTCCTGAGTCTTTAACTTAAATATTTTCAGGGTAGGTATTTAGCCTGCTGGTTAAGACCCAACATTACACATCAGAGTGGCTGGATACAGTTCCCAGCGCTGGCTCCTGGTCTTAGCTTCCTGCTAGTGCAGATCCAGAGAGGCAGCAGAGATTGTTCAACTACTTGGGTTCTTGCCCCCTCCACCCCCGAATGGGAGACTTACATTGAGTTCCCGTATCCCAGCATCCTCAGCTATTGCAGGTTTTTGGGTAGTGAAGCTGTAGGTGGGTTTGCTCTCCCCTGGCCCTCACTGTTTCTCTGCCTCTCAACTGATATAAAGAAACTATAAAAATATCTTCATATTTCTAATCTTATACTGGTTACACAGCAGGTAGAACATTTTCAGAACTAAGTCTTATTTTTCCCCCTTGTAGTTTATTAGAACATAAAATCTTAGAAATGGAGGGAAAGCACAAGGAAGAGTTGGACACCTTAAAAGAAGAGAAAGAGAACCTCCAAGGCCTGGTTGCTCGTCAAACGTACATAATCCAGGAGCTGGAGAAACAGCTGAGCAGGGCCACTACCAACAACAGCGTCCTGCAGAAGCAGCAGCTGGAGCTCATGGACACAGTCCACAACCTTGTCAACCTCTGCACTAAAGAAGGTGGTAAGAATTTCTTCCTCATTTTGGTTTTGTAAGTACTTTATTTCATGCAAACAATGCAATAGCGAATAGAACTTTCTCCACTATATTGACTGCTGTGTAAAAAGAGCAGAACGTTATTCTTAACAAGCATTTGTGAAGTTTTGTGGACAATCATCTCATTTTAGAGAGTGTATTGATAAGTTCAATTTTGTAAATCTGCAATATTTTTCAAAGTTCTTCTTCCTCTCTTGGTCTTTTTAATCTTAAAAAAATCAATTCTATTGTTATGAATAAATATTAGGTATTATGGCGTTAGACGGTTACCAATATAAGAAATTAGCCAGTGCTAAAGAATGTTTCAGAGAGCAGGGGAAAGTTTTAGGACAGTTCCTATTTTGAAACTAATCTTAATTGTCTCCTTCGTTGAAGGAGGAGTGTTTCTTTCAGAGACAGGAGATAAAGTTCCCATAATTTTATGAATGAGAAAGTGTTATTGCTATTAAAAGTTACTTATTAAGGTCACTAGGCTTATTATTACATAGGAGATTTAATCAAGGTATTTGGGTACATTTGTTCTGGGCTGTCTTTGTGGCAATGAAATTTACAAAGTTTTGTTCACTACATTATCTAAGGTCGCTTAGCTGTTGGAAATATCTGCCTGTGTCTCTCTAGAAGACATCTGTCTATCCACTCCTTCACCTACCAGTTATTGGATGAGGGCCTCTCTGTGCACCTGCCCACTTAAAGCAGAACCTCCTCTCAGCCTCACTACAGCTCTTTAGAGTTTGGAGGCGATGGTCATCTATTAAACTTCTGTGCTCCAAATGGGATTGTAAATGGTGAAGAGTGAAAGAAAACACTACTTACATCTAAAAGGCATTGTTGTCATTAAGCTGTGGTTTATGTAACCATTCATGTAGAGGTTTAAAGTGCCTATGCCATGTACATATTTGACATCTGCTTTAATAGTAGACTTAAACTATATGAAAATTAGCTAGATTTCATACTTTCATATATGTAAATATAGAACATGACTTCATATTAAGTGATCTTGTTTTAAAGACATTTCACATTTCTCTATTACACTCCATTACCTTGAGTTATATCTCCTTTAGATAGTCTAAACAAGCCTTTAATATACTTTGTAAAGTAATATTTTTAAACAGTGAGTTCCCAGAGCTCCATTTGGGTGTGCTCAGTAATGTGATTGGGAAGGAAAAAACCTGCTAATCAGTCAGAGCCTGCCAAAACCCTGAGCTACAGTCCACTGGAAGAAAAGTAGAGTGGGGTTTTGCCAGAGAATTTTAATAGAGCTCATGAGTATTTAGAAATTAAGTATTAATATGAGACATATCTATTCTCATATTGAACGGAATACATTTGGGGAAAGATTGAAAACACATTTTTTCTTATCATTCTGAGACATAAAGTACATGGGGCTGAGTAGTGAGGTCTTTTTTTACCCCATGACTTTAGAGATGTCAAGCCCTGATGATTCTCACAGAGCTCAGATGTCTGCCTACTTTTCATCATTTAACTTCATTTTGAGTATTTATCTAATAAATATGTCTTAAAGCTTTTAGAGACAGGGTGTGACTTTAAAATTTCTGGCTGAGTTTTGAGTTTGAGTACAATATCAGGCAACCAAGCATCTGTTCGATTAGAGACATTATGATGGCAACCATGATAGATACTACCCTTAACATTTATTCAGGGTGTGAGAAAAGTAACTGTATCTGTTTTATAATATAGCACAGCCAAAAAATAGTAAAAATAATAGAGTAAAATTGTCCAATACTTCAACCCTCCAGATATCTGTTTGCTTTTTAAAGATACAATCCAAAAATAAATTAGATTTTAAATACAGGATTTGTGATCCTTATATAAGGATACTGCCTGATTTTCCAATGGTTTCTACACTCTCATAGCCATTTATTTCATTTACTTTTTGTGAATCTTTTTTTCTTTCTCTGTTAACCTGTGTTCAGTATTCTAACTAAATATTTTGGTTTTTTAGGACTCAGACACAAAAATGGAAAGTGGCTCTTAATAAGATTTCTATCAAGATTTTAATTTTCTGCACAAGTTTTATTTTTATTGGAGTTGTAATCTTCAGTTACTAGAAATTTAAAATTTAAAGTCACAAATAGCATAACACTGAGTTAAACATTGGTTACTAAATGAACTTTTATTTTATTCCAATTTGAAAACATGGAGGTAAAACCTTTTGTAATTTAAATCTAAATGAATTTATTAACTTATTTATCAAAAGATTATATATTTTACTTTTGGATTCATATGTTCACAGGTGTTCTAAAATCAATATAGCATAATAAATTCACCAAATTTTCTAAAATGTATATTTTAAAAGTGCAAACAATAGTCTTATGCATAATTTTGTAAAAACATCATGGGCTGTGTCAGGATTTAGAAAGCTAAAATTTTTAATTGACCTTAAAAATATTTTACTTTGAATTTGAACCTCCATCCATTGGTGGAGAAAGCTTGCGTGTACTTCTACCAGTCAAGAGAAGAAAATTTCAGTGAGTTTCTGTCATTGGCAACTAATTTGACCTTTATGAAGCTTTCATTTACAATGTCAGGTTACATGTGCCTACTTCATCAAGAAAGGGAAAGAATTACATTAGATGCTCAATATAAAACCAGGAACCCGGTGCTGAAGATGCAACTGACTTATCAAATTTTAATTCCTTCTTTCTCCTTCAAGGGACAAAATTCTATTAAGCACACATTTCTGAAATGCTATCTGTAAGCAAACTTCCTTTATCAAAAGATGTCTGTGTATAATGTTGTTGAGTTTTTGATTATTGACAGTCATCCAAGAAGCTTCTTTTAGCCTCAGATTTCTGATCTCTAAGATAGGATCATAATATGTATCTAACAGGTCTATAGTTCAACATAAATACTTACAAATACAAAACTTTAATTATTCAGTTACATAACAAACTTACTAAAGGTATGGATTTTAAATGTTCTCACCTTGAATAAATGACATGAGAGGTGATTAATATGTTGATTAGCATTATTGGATCTTTATGCAATGTGTACATGTTTTGAAACATTGCATTTCACTCCTATGTATATAATTATAATTTTGAATAAAAGAAAATAGAAAACCTGAAATTAAAATAATTTCTTAAAAAATTTAAAAAGTTTATGTAAAGTGCATCATATGTGCCATAGTAGAATGCTCAACAAAATTGTAGGTTTTTTTTTAATTTTTGTGCTTATAATGCATCAAAGCTATATGATAAAAGAGCTTCTAGAAGTGTTGGTTAGAAACATACTGTTTTCCCAAACATTTTAGTCCAGGAATTATAGATCTATCTTTACATATAGCATTTTTGTTTATTTTCACAATACTTTTTCTACTAAAATATCTGATATGAAATCCATTTAAACTAAGTATAACTGATTCATTTTCTGAAAAATTCAGCAAACTTTCTTTATTTCAAATAGGCAATGATGATATCTTAGGCAAATGGATGTTTCAAAATGAATTGCATTCATATTTAAGTATTCTGGGTAACATTTATTTTTGTCTAATCTTCACGAAAATGTGGTCACTTTTATTCTTAGAAACATTACCCACAAAAGAAATATTGTCCTCAGCCCTATCACAGTGTCAAAGCTTAGCTGGTTGCTTCATGTTTCTGGCAATTCATAGTTATTGCTGGAATTAAGTAGTTTACATTGATAATGTCATGGAAACCAGGTTTAGAATTCTTTAGGGAAAAATTTTCAAATACTCTATGAAGCCTTTACTAGTCATCTATCTAAGTGTTTATTAAAACAACATCACGTCCGTTAAATACATGCAGTGAATCTAATATCGTGTGATTGAGAATTTACTGAAAAATTATGCAAAAAATTTTTAAAAAGTATTTAGACTCCATCCTAAAATTACACAGACTGATTGTCTCACTGTCCAAATCAACTTGGAGCACATTCCTGCTATACCAAAATGTGATTCATAAATTTATCTGTTCATTCAAAAAATAGTTCTGAACAACTGTTCTGTTTCAGATTCTCTTCTGGAAGATAAGAATGTTTATCCATTTTTATTTAACAAATATTTGCTAAGTTCCTCTAATGTGCCAGATATTGTTCAGATCACTGGGAAGAAGAAAAAAAAAAAACTGTATTTGGGTCTATTGCTTCAAGGAACCAATTTTATTCTAGAATTCTTTGCTAGCAGTAAGCCTAAGATATCTGGGCACCAGCAAAACAAGCAGAATTATCACAGTCATGGCAGAGACAGAAGTTGAGTACAGAGTCCATCATCTGTAGTCTTCTTGAGGTCTATGGAATTCTTATTTGACATTGCTCAAGTTTTATGTGGACTAACTTAGTCCTCACAGCAACAGAATGAGGCAACTACTGGGCTCAGCACCATTTTATAACCTCTACAGGGAATTTCAGCATTGACTTAAGGTTACATAGCTGGAAAGGGTTGACCTAGGATTAAAACATAGGCAGTCTGCCTCTACTGGGGACATGATGGATGAATCTTGAAAATGAAATCAGTGGAGGACTTCCCTGAGAGCACATGGTTTATTTGCCAGGAGTCATGAGAGCATGGGATGGGGATGGTATATGTAAATTCAGTCTAAATCTCAAAATCAAGGCAAGGGAATGGTAAAAACAAGACTAGAGAGGCAAACTGAGGGATATCAAGGAGGCCAGATTATTCCCCTTGAAGTAATGATGCATCCATTGTGAATATTTAATGATGGTGATATTTGCATTGGAGAATTACTGTAGCCACAATATAGGAAAAATGTACTGAAAAGTTGAGTCATTTGGAAGCAGGATACTAAAGTTTGTTTCTGCCATTATTATGTCAGCAAATTCATAGCACAAGTCAATTTTCTGAGCCTCTTGTATATAAAAGTTTATGTAATTTTGATACCAACTTTATAAGATAAATGCTATTATTAACCTCATATGAAAGATAAAGAAACTAAGCAAAGAATAATATACAGTGTCCAAATATCATACTTCTAGCAAGTGAACATGCTGAGCATTGAAGCTGGAGAGTCTCCAGTGTTCTAGGTTGAGAAGGGAAGATAGAGGCAATGGTTCTCTTCACATTTCAAAGTGACCATGGAATGGAAATAACAAGATCAGAATCAAAGGATCAAACAGAAGCAAAAGGAATGAGAGTTGGGGAAATTTGCAGGACAGCCACTTTATAGAATTAGAATCAAATGTAATTTCTATATGTTGGGGCTAAGTAACTGAGATGGTGTTGATGGCATCCCTTCAAGTCAGCAACATGGGAGGAAAACTTGCTTACCTTTAGACGTGTTGCCTGAGGTGCCTGTGGGACAGTGAGGCAGGCAGGATATGGGAAGCCAGGATTCAGGAGCAGAATCTGAGTGACCACATTGATGCTGTGTCCTCAGAGGAGGCAGGTGGTGAAATCCAACTGATGTGCAAAAAAAGCAATGACTTGTGGGGGCCATGCATTCATTGGAAAATGTGAGCTAAACTGCATTCTTTCCTTCCACTTTTCCAACCCTGTCCATTATGCACATACCCAGGCCTAAGTTTGTGTACAATTTCAGAGAATTTACATGCACATGGTACACAAGTTTGTGTATGGGTTCAGAATATGTATATATTGACATTATTAGCCCATTTCATAAAATTATGAATGTAAACTCAAAGACAGAAAATTTGGAATTCTTTAAGCTACAGATTAAAAAAAAAAAAAAAAAAGAGGAGGCCAAAAGAAAGACACAGAATTAAGGGTAAAGACATTTGGAAGTGCTATGGCAGAGGAAAAAAAAGACTTTCAAAAGCTGTTAGTTTCAGTGGCAAATAAACATATGGTAAAATAAAAAATAGAATGATAAATGAATTTTAGAACTGGGATGTGACCTTCTGTAGGCAGAATTTTTTTAAGCTACAAGGTTCAACTGCAGAGTTTGAAGATGTAAATAAGAGGGAATGAAAACAGAAATCATTATCTACTCACATTCAAGAAGCTCCAATGTGGAAGGGCAGTTAACATTTTTAGGTAGGGAGACACAGGGTAGGGGAGAATAAGAGAAACTTGATAATAAATTCAAGAGACATGAACATGTTTATAGATTTACACATTTCCCTAATAGATTCAAGCTTTGTAGAGGAGCTTCATACAAAGATCATTTTTAAAATTTCCTTCACGTCATCTGAAGGACATAATGACTGGTGCTACACATTTTTAAGTAATGGACATGATTTGGGCTAATGTGTCTTTCCCAGGGGATGATTTCTCTGTTAGGGAACATTTGATCATTATTTTTGGTCCTCTGGCCTTCTTTAAGGGGGGAAATGAGGCGTTTTCTTCCTTCCCAGAGCTGAGGAGTCATTTGGCTCTGCTCGCAGGATAATTCTACCATCTGAAAGGAATTTACCTCCCTTGCCTTGTCTATTGAGTCCATGAAGTAAATCATTTAAGTCAAGAGACGAGATAGTTTGGACTGCAAGTCCCTTGAGTTAAAAATGACCCTTAAAAACATCACAAGTGATGGGAGGAAATTAAAACTTTCTGAATGTCACTCATATAAACATTGATAAAGGATAGAAAATATCATTTTCATTGACTGAGAGAAACACTTGACTTTTCGATGACTACTTGTAATGGACAATGCAACGTTAGGTAGAAAAAGAAAGAAAAACACAGGAAGCCATCTGCTGAACACGACAGTGAGTACTTGTCCCTGTTTAATGAGGAGAATGCTTTATCTTGACAGAAAATTATATGTCAAACATTTACAATTTCCTTAAAATGAACCACACTATCTAGCACTTCCTTTCATAAAACCCAACGGCTTAAGGGGAAAATGACTGTTTATTTTTGGAAATGGTATATTTCTCCTTTGTTCTGGAGCATGTTATCTGCCTTTTGAAAAGTCGTAATTTCTTTAAAAAGGAAAAAAAAAATTGTGTGAATAGTAGATAGCCAAACTAATGATAACAAAATAAAAAATAATACCGTCCTTGACCTCTCCCATGAACTCTTTCTAAACCACATCTTTTGGGGGAGATTGAAATTTTGTCGTTAATTCTCTCTTGGAATTAGAGTTTCAACTTCAGAAACTAGAGGAACTCTCTTGGAGGGATGTGTCCTGGTTCCAGCTGGGCCTGGAAGTTACCAGGGGAAGCACAACAGAAGAAGGAGGGTTTCTTTGATGTTCCAACACTGCTGCACCCCTTCTCCTCCTGTTCTTTAATAGCCCTGTTGACAAAATCGAAGAAGCACAAATAGTTTGAATAGAATTTTAACTAATTCATTTCCTGGACTCATCCATACTCCAATAGGTATTTTTTAAATTCAGGGACAAAAAGAGTGGACATTAGTCATGGATAAACTATGGTACATTACTCAGATCCAGATGATAACTAATTCCTCTGGGGAAAAAATGACAAAAAAACTCACTTTATTAACATAATTTTCTATGTATGCATCATATCAACTACAGAGTGTATCTGTGCATTATATCAACTATAGAAAGATACTCTCACAATATTATAGTTTAAGACAGGAGAAAAGAAAATAAATGCTGAAAATTTTTAATTATACATTTAGCTTTAAATGCAGAAAGGAAATAATTATTTTTAGCCTCAGATTTTTTTAAAAGTCAAAGAACCTTTGGAACTAGTAGCACAACAAACATGTTTAGTTTCCTGTGAGTTCATAATTTTGTTTCAACTAAAGAATACCAACATTGTAACTAATTCTATAGCACTGAAATCCCATGGTCATACAGGCTTAAGTGTTCACTTGCCGAGTGGAACCATCTCCGAGACCTATTAAGGTGACCTACCAAGTATGAACCAAGCTTCCTAATGGATGCACGAGGAAGACAGATGATTATATGTGACATCAACGCAGTTACACCTTTTCCACATCTATCATTTCTTTGCTCACACTCAATTATTTTCAGGTGTCACATTTTGTTGTAACCAGAAAGTTTCTTTAGACTAGTGACTTGAATTGTCACTTAATTGTAAGCAGAAATTTGGTTTTAAAGCTTTTGCCAGTTGACTAAGGCCTCATGGACACATGCCTCTCAATAAAAATTTAATTTCCATCCCATCTCTCTAAAGCTAGGGTTAGACTGAGAAGGATTCTTCACAAATGTCAGCTAAGACATCCGCCATGGAGAAGGCAGGGCGGTGCAGTTCAGATGGAACAGCAGTGAGAACTTGGAGTTCCAGACTCAGCTCTGCTGCCAGGTTTGGGAACCTAGAAGTACCATGGCCGGTATCTTAGACAAACTCACACACATTATGATTCACATCAACCATTTTATATCTTCTTGGTTTTGTAGCACTGCTGGTACCCATGTTCAGTTTAGAACTCCATGTAGAACCCCTAGCTGGTCACCGAGTACTGCATATTACCAAAGAATTGGAATCAGGCCTACCTGTGCTGATGGTCAGTCCTTCCATCCTTAAAACTTCAAAGGGAATTTTCTGTGTGTGTCAGTTCTCAAAAGTATCCGACAAAAACCTTTCTCTGTTTACAGCTTTACCCAAGAGTTTCTATTTTTAATGGCTTTTGCTGAAATCGATTATTCATCCACTCAAAACAGTACAAAAGATGCCCTTTAAGCTTTCCCATATGCGTGGGAAATTTTTTGTGCAAAACCAATGGATTTCAGCCAGGCTGAAAACATTACACGGGAAATTAACACACATGAAACACCTGAAATATCTTCCTTAATGAAATGACCTTCTGAACAAATGGCAGGGGTCATACAGCAACAGGGTGCCCAAAGGAAAACAGGGAAATGATTTTTACAAAAATGAATGATTGCTTGTTTAAACAAAGCTCTGTGTAAGTCCATCTTCAGCTTTTAGTCAAGTATTTTTTTCCATTCTAGGTTACTTTCAAAAGATATAGCTTGAATATATATTGTTATACATAATGAATCATTCCATATTTAAGGAGCATTAGAAAAATATACTAATCAAATTACAGTAGAAATATGCAGAACTACTTGATAGTTCATTATTCTTCCACATTTTAAAATTGCACCATAAAATTAGCTACCTATAGCATTAGATGCTTTGGATAGCCATGTAGAGCTAATGATTTATCTACCTTATGCAATATTTCAACATTCTTAAAATTTTCTGTGCTTACAATTAAACATCATGAGTGATCCATTCTCCAGATAAACTTATTTCTTTAAGAAAGAAAATTTTAAAATGTTGTGATGATACATTTTTTGCACTGTTTTTGTCCCCTTCCCTCTTCTAGAACAAATTTTTAAAAATTAAATCTTTTCCTAATAATTGTATCCATTATTATCAGCATAAATTAATTGCATCATAATACCATATGACCTTTGGCAAAGTATATCATTTTTCTCCCTCATTAAACCCCAAATTTTTATTTCTTGGTTTTGCCTGTTTTTTAAAAAAATCTACTGTCATTTCCTCACACACAAAAGCTTTCCATTAGTAGTGTCCTGTTTTCTATATGACTGATTGTGGGTGTTGAACACAAACGTTCAACCACACATACTTGTGCCCACTATCACTTCCCACCAGCCCTATCTCTTTGTAACTTCCAGCAAATAATCCATAGGCTGGGAGATCAAGTGATTAGGATTGTGAGAATACTAACTGAAATTAATGGGGGTAACCCCCGATTCAATGTGGGTTATAGGGTACAGGCACCATGCAATCCAAAACTGCCTCTGAGGAACTTCCTCCTCCTCATCTGTCAGCTTTGAAGTTGACGTCCATCTCTGCTTCATACTTTTGCTGAGGGATTCTGTCTAATCAACGATTCTCCCACCCGTGATTCATTCCAACCTCAAGTCCTCATTTTCCTTCTTTCTTGGCGTTTCTGCCTCCTGTCTCTTTTCCTATACATTCTGCTTCAATGAGAAGAGTCTGCACCCATTCAGAATTAAGGACTGTCCTGAACCACCCACAACTCTACGTGTAACCTTGTCAGCTGACATAAATACAGCCGGGAGCTCTGTGACTAACAACTCATCGAAGTTCCACATGAGTTTGGAGAATTCTACTTGTAAATTTTGGTGAAGTTATGTAGCTTCTCTGGGCCTCAGAGAATTAATAATTTATTAATAACCCATCTCATAAGATATTTATGGTGCTAAAATGAAGCAAAGTATATAAGACGTACCTGGTACACAAAACTCATTATTTAGCACATGGTAAGTGTTCATTTAATGCCAGTTAATTTTATGATCATGATTATTATAGTTCCATCAAAAAGATTATAGTTAAGATTTTCAGACTATTTACAAAATATATACATATAAATAATTAGTGTGAGAAAAGTAGCTCTTTTTTCAAAAAATTTAGAGTAATAATAGAGTAGATAAATGATGTTCAAGTATTCAAGTATACCAGGGTTAGGAGGACTGTGGAGAAAAGAAATTATAGTTTTTAAAACAAGGCAGCTTTTAACTATTTAATCAAGGACTTCAGATTAAGTGTACTTAAAAAGACAATCCATGTGTTTATTATACTATGATTTTTTGTAAAAAAATTTAAAAATTATAGCTTTTCATAATATGGATGTTCTATCAACATTTTGAAGATGCTTCATATACATGAATTTAAACTTTTTTGCTCCCAAATAAACATATCTTTTAAAATTTCAAGTAATTAATTTTATTTGAAATGCGGACAGAGAAAGAGAAGAAAAAAGATATCTCTCATCTGAATGTTCACAGCACCTGGGGCTTATAGAAGTCCTTCACAATAAATCAGAATTCTAGAGAACGTCTTAGAAATGGCCTTCCTGGAAATGTCCACATGCATGGCTGAAGAACACAGGCTCTAATCAATTGTTTGCTTCCACCTGGTCAGATGTGCACATGCTCAGTTACCTTCAGTAACCTGCTGTGTTGACATCAGATGTAGGGCCAGTTCCTAACGCTGTTTTCTCTGATGACAGTGGCCACCCAAAATACCCACAAGGACTATCCTTGAACAAATAACTTCATCCACATGCATTCTAATGCATGTCAAATACTGGAAAGGTATGAACCTAAGCCACTTTTACAGTTAAAAAGAATATTTGAATGATAGATTCCTTACAGCTACTGACTGGGAAATGGATAGGAGCAAGGGTTTGGGTTTTTCACATTTGTCTCTGGTAGCAAAGCTAATTGCCATCTGTGTCCTTTGCTAGGATTGCTCAGACTCAGAATTCCCAATTCCACATTCCAGGAAGTTTTCTCTTGAGGGTTCATCTGAATTGAAGTGACCCTCTACCTCACCTTTCAAGGTCCTTCCCTGAATTCAGGCTGGTGGCCCGATACACCATCTGCAGTGAAATTGGTTGGTTAAATGAAGGGAAGAGAAGGGGTATGGTCCACAGCTGCTGGTGTTAGGGTCTCGGGTTGCTTATTAACTGAATATTGTCCTGTGACAGATATGCACCTGCTCCTGTCTCTATTCTTTCCCTTTAGATGACAAAGATTGGCTGTACAGATAAGACTAAATGAAAAGAATGAATAATGATTTCTTCCTTAGACTTTCTAGATTTATTTGCTGATACTGCTGTGAGTGAAGTCTTTGAACTAACCAGGCTTTTAAAATTTAGCTCAGATAGGGTTTTCTACATGTTTTGTTCTTCTAAGTGTTATCTCTTCCAGGCAGTCTTTCCCACCTGGCAGATGGAATATATTCTTCTTGCATGGAACTAGTGCATTTCATAACAATTGTCTCCCTTTAATGCTGTATTTAAACTGGTAACATTATAGCTATAGAAGCTGTCGCCAACCATATTGTGATCTGGTAATAGGTCAAGAACAAGTGCATCAAGAAAAAAATCAATTCCTTGTCACATTGTTTGGAACCTGATCAGACTTTACCTACAGTTCTATTCTGGAGCATTCAATTACATGATCCAAATAATTATCTTTTTTCTTTAGGCAAGTTTGAGTTGAGTTTTCTCCTTTCATGGAAATACTAATCATGGATATGACTATCATGAACTGTCATTAAAGATTTCCTAATTTAATGGATCTATCTTCCATCAGGCTATGATCACATTAAAGGCAGGTTTGGGTTTTACAATATCTATAACTCCATTGCCTAGGAAAATTCTTATAAATAGCAAATGTTCACTAGTTGTTGAATTAACACGTAGTATTAAAATGTATATTTTTCTTAGAATTCTATATAGAAGTGTGAAGCTATTATAGGTAATTTTCAGGCTTTCTGAAAAGAAAAAAAACCTGAATTTTTAAGGAATAGAGACCCAAGAATGGAATAAGAAATGAATATCAGTGGATATTTACATGTTAAGTGTAGAAAGAAAGAGAAACCAACAAAGATGATGTCTACATATAAAAGGGACTACGAGAGGTCAAGCCAAAAGCAAAGATCACTTCTGTGACATAGAGGAAGGGAGTGCAGGAGACATGGCAAATGGCTTTCATCTTCAGAGTAAGTCATAAAGTTCAGATACAAAGAATTAGGAGTGAAGTTTTTAGTCTTGAGAAAAGTGACAAATGACAAGTGAAAATAACTAAATTATACTTTGCAGGAAATGCGATGCAAAGTCTTTTACAAGTGATTTAATATTTGCATGGGGGTGAGTAACTGAATACATGCCAGTCCACGGATGAGGATTTATCCTGGCAAGGGTGAGTGGGTGGAGAGCAGTGCAAATGCCCCTGAGCCATTCTTTAACACCTCACTGTGGAATCAGGACTAGGAAGACGACTGAGAAGAGAAGCAACTCAAAGAGGGCTGATGGGAATGTCAGGGATCTGGACTCCAAATTAGCAGACAGATTTGTTGGGAATGACGGAGTAGGCAAGGAAAAGCTGAGTTTGTGGTTAAGTAAGGAATGCTAGTTGTAAAGATCTACTTCTTAATTAAAGCTTTCAAGTTGGTCCATTTTTACTAAAAGTTCAAAACATTTGGAGAGATCCATAAAGACCTCTATCCGGGTTTTGATCACTTCTCCCAGCTCTGCCCGAGTGGCGCTTCTTCCATCCTGTTCCACCAGGTCTTCTGTGTCCATTTTTGTTCATTTGCCACATTGCCATCTTCCATCTAATTGACTTTCAAGACTGACAAAACTGTATCCCTACTGCTGACAACTGCAGTGTTCAGTACATTCATCTTCATTGTCTATTTTCAAAATGTGTACCATGTGCCCAGTCTATTTAAACGTGGCACTGAACTTCAGAACTCTCCAGTGTGTAACAATGAAAAGGCAGTCAAACAAATATGAGGTTGAAACCCCTACAATCCACATTTTGATATATACATTATATATCATTTAATCTGAAATAATCTTTATGTCTGAGCTAATCAGGCAAACTTTATAATATGTAACACTATTACATGATCCATATTTGTTTCATTTAGACTTAAATAACAATGGCATCAGTTGATTTAGTCACCAAATGAAATAAAGCGATTAGCTTACTTTTTGACAAGGAAAGGACAGTTCAAAATAATGCTAAATGTCGCCAGTCACTTCAACTGCCCTACATTCAGTCAAAATGCAATGCTTGAATTTGGGGGTGGAAGATAGCAACACGACCCACTCCACAGACAGCACCAGGTGGCCTTCCACTCTCTGCTGAAGTCTTTTCTGCAGAACAATAATATAATGTTGCCTTTACCTGTATTATTATCGTTACCATAGCAACAATAGTAACTACCATGTTTTGAGTACTCACTATGCTTTTTCACGCCCCGCTTTATATAATTAACACACCTACTTCAGAGATATTTATTTATAAATGTCCTACTTTGTAGATTTGATGACAAAGGTCAATCTAACCCTCTCTTGGGAACCTTCTTCAGGCTTTAGTTGTAATAAGACTATGAGGGTAAGCCATGGCTCAAGCTTTCAAATTGATTTAAAACACAAAAACTCTAAAATGTAGGCTGAATAAAACTTTCAAGTATAATGTGTACTCATAAGTGATTAAAAGCAAGCAGTCTAATCTTTTTGTGTGTGTATAAAAGAATGACTATTTCTTCTCGTAAGAATGAGTAATTTTCAGTCTTTGAAAAATATCGAATTAAATTTCAAGAAAATATTTATGTCATATATGTTAATTATAATGACCAAAACAATTTTCATAGAGTAACCATAGTACTCATTGTACCTTTGGATGGCAGAATCCTCAAACCATTTTTCCCAGGTATAGAATTTATATTCATGGTTTAGACAACAAATTTCTAGTTATTTTTCACATAAGTAAGACTCAACTTGTTCCCTTTTGCTCTGTTAGTGAAAATGTATGTGAAGCAGCCCCCCCATTCCCATCAGTAGCCCCTTCACCCACATCTTGCAGTGGCCAAGGGGAGGGGAAGTGGCAGAGACGTGGGAAGGAACACACACAGCACACATAACTGAGTGACGGAGGGCAGGAAGTGGTACATTGCATGAGAGAAGCATTTTCTTCTTCGATAAATGACTTTCTCCATCTCTCACCCAAGAGAGAAAAATGGGCTTACCCATGGGTTTCTGTTGACCACATTTTCCTGTGTTTTTTATCCTCTCCAGGGACCATAAATTTTCATTGGTGTTTCTTTACATCCTTGTGTGTGTGTGTGTGTGTGGTATTTAGATGTAATTATTAACATACTAGGTAAAGCCTCTAGTGCATATCTTGACTATATGGAAAACTGTGATGTTATTAAGTGTTATATCAGTCATGGATATTTCATTTTCTTGAAACATAGTTCAGTATTTTTAAAAATTTGAAATGTTTATATTGAGATAGAAATTTATTCCACAATGATTAGATTATTTATTAGCTGCAATAAGCATTATTCAGCTAAAGTTTAAGTAAGGCTAGCAGTTTATAGAACATTTAAAACTATTCTAAAAGTATTGATTCATAGTTTACCTTAACATTTTTGTTATGATAGACCAGTGTGACTCAAAGTGATTGAAGGCGATATTTATTAAATAATAGGAAACTTTAAGAGCAAGTTTACAAAATAATCTTAATTTCTAGAAAAGGGTAGAATAAAATCAATTAATAAAACAATATACATTTATTAGAAAACAATGTCTTAAATATTTTCTAACTATATTGCATGTATCTTTAGTTAGAATCTATTAAATATGTGTTTGTATTTTTATTTCATCCATGAGAATTTAATGGATAAGGCTCACTGAATAAAATAAAAGTTCTTCTCAATAGCGACTATACCTAATTACGTTTCCTGTCTTCACTTCACTTCCAGTCCTTATTGTGACCTTTCCTCTTATCTAACTAAATTTCAAGGTCTAATTCATTCAATTTTTTTTCTTTTATTCATATATCATCTGCCTAGTAGTTTAACTTCAGGGCACTGAATAAAAATAAAAGTTTACTAACAGTTTTTTTCTTGGTAATTAATTGGATCAAAATGATTTTACTTTTCAAATCTAATTATTTTGACAGTTATTATTTTCTGTTTTTTGTTGTTGTTGTTCTTTATATTTTTTGGTTAAAAAAAAGTTTAGTAGCTCTTCAATCTAAACCCAGAGAGAAACAGCACTATCTATTTTTGGTATTGTAAGCTTGTTACTGTGTTTTTCTGTTTGAATTTGTCTTAATTTCTTCCTCCTTCAAAAAGTATTTGTTGTTTTCAACTTTCCTATGAAATATAGTTAATGCCTTACAAACCTTTTAGGAAACATTGACATAATCACTACCAATTGAATCTGCTGCACAACCAGGTCATTTGTCTTTTGATTTGATATTTTGGAAAAGATATACAGAAAAAAGAAGAATGAAGAAATTAAATAAAATAGAAGTATTCAGTTATAAATTGCGTGACAACAGTTTCCTTTAGTTTTGTAATGTTCTAAGTCATCTAAAAATCAAGTATTGTCATTGTGATTGATTTTTCAATGAATGAAATATTCAATGAATGAAATATTGACCTTTGTTATGAAGTTGGGGAAGAAATGCTTACATATGCTTGGAGTCCATTTGGGAACTAATGGTACTGATATTCGTATTCAAATATTTCACATATTGCAATCATTTTTTTTTTTTTTGCAGTTTTACTAAAGGGAGGAAAAAAAGAGGAAGAGAAACCATTTAGAGACTGTGCAGATGTATACCAAGCTGGTTTTAATAAAAGTGGAATCTACACTATTTATATTAATAATATGCCAGAACCCAAAAAGGTAAAATCAGAAGTGTTTGTTTACAAGATGTAAAACAGATCCTGGTTGAACTGCTGGATAATCAGATTGATTTGTGGACTTGTTAAGCTGGAAGTATACATATGCCTGAGCTCTTTTCTCCCAGAAATACTCTATTTCCCAGGTCTATAAAGATGAAAACTCTATTTACTGACATCCATCCCATCCTTCTTCCATACAATTTTTTCTCTGCTATTCGTGGATGTCTTATTGCTTGTAAGTGATTATCTTATAGAGGTTGCAATGCCAGGGCCACATCCACCTTGAGAATGTGAGGTAGATATCTTCTGAAGTCCAAAGAACGCAAAGACTGCACATTATCTACTCTCCAAACATCGTGGGCAGGGAGCAGGGAACTTATTCTGAATATTTGCAGAATCACCACTAGGAGGGTAGAAAAAAATATCCTTTCTCAACCTACAATCTTAGAAGGATTTGCTTTCCATATTTACATAAAAGAGTATATGTTAGGGCATCAGGTTCATCCATATGTTGAACTGCACCTAGAATAAACTGAAGTAAGCGAATCCTATCTTCCTGCTGTCACATCTCCTTTAAATACTGCCCCCCTATTTTAATCATTAAATCAACCATCCATGCTTTCAATACAATTCAGTGGGTGTCATTCATCACTTACTAGACAGAGACAGAAGGCAGTAGTTTCCAGTGTATTAAAAATCAACAATTTCATAGATTGTTTCAAAATAAAGTAGATGTATAGTGATAAAACCCATCCATGCATCTGAAGCAGGGTATATGGGGAGCTTTGAGGTAGAACAGCCAAAAGGAATGCAATGAGAAGCAGCAGTCCAGCTCTTCAACAGGTAAAAGTGTTAACTCAGCACAAGATACCCAGAGCACAGCCTGTGGCCTTGACGGATGAAAAGCTCTCCTTGCTCTTTGCCTCACCTGAATTATTGTTCCCTCCCATTTCCTCTGGGTCATAGGCAGATGCTCCCAGAAGGCCTTCCCCTGTCCCTTCCCCTGTGCCCCAACCTGGAGCAAATTGGGACACTTTCTCACTACCAAGAGTTCTGCAAGGCAGGGGCTCTGCTTTTTTTTTTTTTTTAATTCTGATTTCCTGAAGTGTAGCATGGTTTCTTGCACTTAGTAAGTCCTCAGCAAACATGTGTTGGAATGAGTAAATGAGTAAATAACCAGCTGAGGATCATAGCAATACTTCTATGTAGTATATAATATGTAAATCCAAGTTACTTAGTCTTACTGATTCCTGATTGTTAGTCTTCTTTGCCAAACAAGGGAAATGAATGTTGGTAATCAATTTGCCAGATGTCGCTTAATGGCCAACATAGTGAGTCTGGATCCTTCTCAAGGTCTGCTCAGATCTAGTTCTCCTTCTACCAGTGTCCTCTGTCTCCTAATTTCCTTAAGGATTTCTGGTTTAAATTAGTTCACTGTCTCTAGTCCCCTTTGCTGGGCCAAATTTTTCTTCTCAAAAGAAGTCTTCAATTTTCTTCTTGAGGAAGATTCAGGGAAGAGCGAGCCCAGGCAGGAGGAAAGGCAGCAGGCACAGATCTGTCCATGGCGACCTTGGCCACCCACCAGAGAAATGTGGTTTCATCAAATCACTTGTTCATTTTGGGTTTCTGAGCAAGAGGTCATGGAATCAAGTGTTCCAAGGCTTAAAAAACAAACAAACTATAAAGATAAAATGGGTTTGAAAGTGAGGAGATGAGAGTAATTTATTGTAGGAGGAGCCTTTTCCATATCCTAAAATCATACTTGAACTTAAATTCAGCATACACACACAAACACACACACACACACAAGCAGATGTATACACAGCATGCAAATAACATATAAAGTAGGTAAGAAACTGCCCCAAGGGAATGGCAGTTTCAAAAAGTTAAATATTCTACTTATCTATAGTCTACCTGAGATCTCAAAGAATCTTTTTATTAGTGTCAGTTCCACTAAAAGTTTGTATAAAAACAGAGTTAACTAACAATATGATGTGACCCTCCTTTTAGATCTCTAATATTTCCATGATGGATATGAATATAAAAATAATATCAATTTCAAAGTTTTCAGGTTGAAGACATTCACACTTTTTTTTAAAGATTTTTATTTATTTATTTGAGAGGCAGAGTTACAGAGAGAAGTAGAGTCAGAGAGCGAGGTCTTCCATCCGCTGGATCACTCCCCAAATTGCCGTAATTCAGAGCTGAGAGATCTAAAGCCAAGAGCCAGGAGCTTCTTCTGCATCTCCCACATGCATGCAGGGGCCCACGCTCTTGGACCAATTTGTCCACTTTCCCAGGCCATTAGCAGGGAACTGGTTCAGAAGAGGTGCAGCCAGCACACAAACTGGAGCCCATGTGAGATGCCAGCACCCAGCAGAGGCTTAGTCTTCTTTGCCACAGCTCCAACACACTTCTTAATTTTTTTTTTAAACCCCACTGCCAGGCCTACCATGTGGCCCATGGGGAAGCAGGCAGCACAACCTTGAGTCAAGTTTTGATCACTCCTTGAAGTTTAGTTCCAATGTTATCACAGCTCAACTCTAGTTGGAAACATTTTGAGATGAAATTGCCAAACAAGCAGCTTGTAAACTGCGGCTTTTGTCAGGGCAGAAGACCACCCTGTCCTCTTTCACAGTCTAGAACAGATCTGGAGGGTATATTTCTCTGCTTCAGTGTATTGAGTATTTCATTTGCCAGGTCCTATTCAAAGCTTTCTTTTATCTGTATTTTATCCACACAGAGACACATACACGTGCACGTACACACTCACTGACTCTTGATGTGGTGACACAGATCCTCTCATTGTTCTCATTTTAGAAAAATGACTTGCCCAAACCATATACTTAGTAAATAGTCAACACTGGTTTTGAAACAAAGCAATCTGACTTAATGGAGTCGTATTAACCAGAGGGCTAACCAGGATAATTATCTTTTTTAATAATGGCTGAAGTTGTAGCATTCCAGGGAGCAATAAACACATAGGTGGCATAAGTCATGTAGGCAAAGGTTCATTGTTAGAAATTAGATAAATTGATCCATGATCTAATCACAATTACCCTCACTCCTTAATATCATATAATTTCATTTTCTTCTCCTATTTTGATATAGATCATCGGTATTCTCTTAATTCTATTTTTTTAAAAAAGTGCTAGGAAAATTCGTCTTTACAATATCCCCCTTTTAAGCACATTGTAGATACAGACATCAGTGCTACCCTTGGGTTTGCTTAGCTTTTGGTTTGCCCTTGTAATGATTTCCAAAGCCCTATCAAGGGTAGAAAACCCTAAACAACCAATAGAAAAAACAAAAGAGGATGACCAAATACTTATGATATAGGATATGGTCCAAATAGTAAAACCTGAGCTATTTAAGACATCTGAAAAAACAAATTAGCAGAAATTTGGATCTTTATGGTAGAGTAAGAGTTACATGTGTAACAGAACTGTTATGCAGTTGTTTGGCTGGCATTGTTCCATGCCACAAAATGGATGTCTGCAAAAGTTGGGAAAGTATCTTTTCAAATATAATGTGGAAACCAAAGATGGGTTTCTAGGATTAATTATTCAAACAGATAGAAAATGAGAATTAAGATCTTTATATTTCTCCTTTCTGTTTCATATTATTAATGGCTTGTGGTTACTTTCCTCTCTGAATTCTCTTCAACATATACTAGTAGGAAACAGGATTTTTCCATTCATTTTATAATTTTCTATAACCAAATACTCTATGGTCGGCTTACTTTCCTCCAAAAGAACAAATCATGAAATCATAACATTTATTATAAAATATTAATTTTATTTGAACTCATAATTCTCCTAATTCTTGCAAAAGGACTATAACAAATTAGTTGAGTCCTTTTCATTTAAGTTTAAAGAAAAAAATCAGTGTCCACAAGTGTAAGTACTCCAACTTGTCTGGAGAATAAAGGCATAAAAACTATGTGAATCAGATTTCTCCTTTTTGTTTGGGTTTAAACCCCACATAACGTTAAAAGGTGTTTAATGCTTGAAAGCTTTGACCCTGCCTGGGATGGAAGCCAGTTCATTCTTCCCTTGGTTAGAGTTAAAGCCAGGTTATCCGATCAGTAAATGCATCAGGCATAGTAAGGGTCATGTCCACAAGCAGGACACCGCCAACAGCACAGACCACACAACAGTGGCAAGTGAACTTTCCACGTCCTTTCAGGTCTCAAGTGGGTCTGAAACCGACCATCTATTTTCCTTAGCTTTCTTCGTCTGTTAAGCATATGATTTTTATTTTTCTTCTGCAGAAAAGTAGAAAAGTTTTTTTTGGGGGGGTGCGGGAGTTGGCTAAAGTGAATTCAACTTCTAAATTTAACATTGGTAAAAAATAGCTTGTTTAAGGATTTGTGATGCCAGTATTATTAACTAGAAGTTGGTAACCATAATTGTAATCATAAGGAAAAGTTATTGAACTTCAACATATCCTGGCTTTATATATTCCATATTAATCATAATAAATTATAAATAACAAATATGAAATATTATATAGCTTTATAATATGTAATAAGAGTAATATCTTTAAAATTACTTTATATAATATAATACATAATACAAAATATATCTAAGAGGTAAAGCATAATGAGAATCTTTATTACAGACCAATTTCTATTCTATTCTATTCTATTCTATTCAAAAATCTCCATATATTGGCTCATTTAATCCTCGCAAAAGATTGAAGAGTGCGAATGGGACCAATGTGTCATTTAGCTCCATTGTGCCCTGTCTTCACAGATGGCGGCTGATTATCATCGGTGCTATTAGTAAGAATTGTGACACATATTTAACTCCTAACCTGTCTGCACCTCAGGTTCCAACCCAGTCATCTCCCTGGGTATTTTCTGTCCCCTCACAGAGTTCTGGCTTTCTCTGGGTGCTTATCTAAGATGCCATCCCTTCAGTCCTTAACATTTTCAAGGGACTGGTTGCTTTAATTTCCAAAGAAAGTTGTCCTTTTCAAAAATCTGGGAGTGGTTTTAAAAGAAAGTACTATGCAATTGGAAAAACCTAGATGACAGCAGTAAACATCCCTGCAGCACAGTTTTCCCTATACAATCCATATTTATTAATATAGCAATTCTTTTGCCTGGGCACATGCCTGGACTTTACAGCCTAACAAACAGAGTCTGACCAACTTTAAGCAATCAGTGTCCACTGGGAAATAAAAAATATGCTTTAACAAAAAACAAACAAGAAAGAAAGATTAACCAGTCAGGGCAGAATAAAATTTAATTGAATATTAGTTTCCTCTAGCAAAATGTTGCCTGATACTCTCACTTCCTGGTATTATGGCTTAAGTAGCATCAGAAAAGTCCATGTTGGCCACCTTTTTTGATTTACTACCATGAGTTCTTTAAGCTTTGCCATCTGATTTTATTCTCACAGGAATCCTGCAATCTCACTGTCCAAGGTCACTAGTGGCTTGTTTATTCCAAATGTACACATTTATTTTCCTCATCTTTATTTATCTTACTTTTCTGGAACATTAAGTTAACCACCACCTGAACTTATTATCCATCTCCAACTTTCTTTGCCTTCCGTTACTTAAATTTCCTTACTTTAACTTTATTGCATTTCTAGTTAAGCAACAAATATTTGTTCAGTATTCATTACTAAATAATGCTCTAGGCACTGTGGATAGCAGCAAATAAAATATCTGCCCATCTAAAAGTTAGTAATGCATGTTGTCTGTAACAGTTGTTCAGCAAAGCCCGTTCTTGAACCTGCCTCCCTCATCACAGAAACATTTCTTAACAGCTTTTTTTTATTTCTTTCAATAATGCACCCATCTTCATGCCATGAATTACTCCTTTCAAGCATATTTCTCCTAGTGATTCTGTAATAGGGCTTAAATCCTAAATCCAGTTCTCATCTAATTAAAATCAATATAACCATTGGTAAGTTGTTGAAATGCCCTAAACGTCACTATTTTTTAATTAGTGAAATAAAAATAATATTATACCTTCTTCATATGATTATTGTGAGATAAAACTACAACATGCACACAAAGTATTTAAATTATTGTCACTTAACAAGCATAATATACTGATTACCATTTCTTTAACTTAGAAATGTTTTTATTTAAGGAGAGGCAGAGAGCAAGAGAGACAAGGGGAGAGCTAGAAAGCAATAGAGAGAAAGAGCATTCTCGCCTTCTAAATGCCAGGGCTGGGCTTGGGAAAAGCCAGGAACCAAGAACTCAATCCAGGACTCCCTTGTGGTTGGCAGCAGCTCAGTTACTTAACTTATTTGTGCTGCCTCTCAGGGTCTGCGTTAGCAGAAAACTGTAGTCAAGAGCTGGAGCTGAGTATCTTAACAGAGGCACTCTGAAGACAAAGGTATTCTCACTGGCATCTTAACTGCTAGGCCAAATGCCCACCCCAACTATTCCTTTCTTTTTCCTTTACACTCCTATCTGTATTTTTGTCCTCAGTCTTCATCTAGTAGAGCATCGATAACTGTTCAAAAAACTTCATTTTGGATGTCCATGCTCCCTTAACCATTTGGTGTCTGAAATCATGATCATTTTCTTCTCTCATTTGTTATCTCTTTTGCTTAAATTTCTCATTTGGATCACTGCCTGTCATTCTTTAGGTTATGGAGTTTAAAATTCTGATGTCTAATGTCTCCTTAATCCTAGGAGTAGTGACTCTCCAAAGACTGAGTCATTTTGAGGTCATGAGCCATACTTTATTCATCATAATATCCCCAGTTGTAACAGAATCAGTGCCCAACAATGCTTGCTGAGTGAAAAATAAGTGAATGAATAAATAAGAATTACGAATGGTGACAGATTAACAGAGGTTGAGTTGAGGACAAAGAGCAGATATAGAAGGGTTAAAGGATTAGCAGAGGGGGAACCTAGGGAAAGGGAGGGGAATTCAAATTTATAATCTTGGAGGTTAGTCAATTCCTAGGGATAATGAAGACATGCTGGGTGGGTGGCTGTTGTCAAATTAGAGGCAGAGCCCTCAGGAGAACAGTTGTCCTATTTTATATGCTCACAAATAGACATGGATATCTTAGTTTCTTTCACTCTGAGGAAGCACATGGACAATTTGTTCTTTGAATGACAGCTCTTGCCATTGCTTTCATACCCTTTAGCTATTTCTGCTCCAAATGTAATGCCTTGGGGAAAACACTAGAGGTTTTTCCTCTAATCAGAGCTTAGCACTGTGACTGTCTGCTGCTGTTGCATCATATCCACACCTTTAGCCAGCCTTCAAAATGCTTTAGTGTTCAGTTGCTAGGGGAATGGTGTTCCCCGTAGCCCAATCCTTGAATAATCAAGCTGCCACATTCATACTACATCAATTACAGTGATTGCTCTCCAAAGATAATCCTATTACAAATATGTTTCTATCCTTGGGTGAACTCTGGGGGGAAATGAATCAATTCTAAATAAATACTATTGTATTTGGAATAATTGAAATAAGCATGTCTTTGAATGATTTGGATAACTTTTCCACATGGGAAAGAAATGCTTGTCGCAGTTAGAAAGAATACAGTATGTCATATTCTCTACTTATTGTTTGTGACTAAAATTTAAGCAAATAATGTGTTCTCCATATGCTGAGGACCAAATTTTGTAGCACTGAACAACCAAGAATAACTATTATAATATATAAGTCCATAGAAGTAAATATGCAATAAAATATAAAAGTTAAATATATATAATTTTTAAAAAAATTATTTGTCTAAAATCTTTGTTTGGACTTTATTATTTCAATTAAAGTTATAAAAATTTATAGTCATCTATTTTGATAGTAAAATAACCTATAATTCTGGAAACTTAAAACCTGAATATGCATAAGTGCCTGTCTCTGTTTAGGACAAAGATTTTTCTGACTGTTTTACAGTCTGTTTTTCTGCTCACTGATTTAAATTTTTGCAAGTAATTTGTATGTCATTGATAGGATTTAGTAAAAAACATTCAAATATGTACCCTGGACAGAAATACCAATAATATATTTTAATTAACATTTTCCAACATAGTAATTTTTCTTCCAATCTATAGACCTATTATCCTATTTCTAATTTAAAAGATCATTACATGTTTATATGAAATGGACATAATTCTCACTTGATTTTCCCTTTGTTCTCTCAGGTTTTTTGCAATATGGATCTTAATGGGGGAGGTTGGACTGTAATACAACATCGTGAAGATGGAAGCCTGGATTTCCAAAGAGGCTGGAAAGAATATAAAATGGTAAGATGGAAGAATTTAGTGTTCTTTGATGTTTTATCACAAAGGTTGTCTTCAGTTATGATAAACCTTTGCATTTTTAGATGTGTTTTGAGATACTTAAAAAATAGATATTAATGATGTTAGTCTCATTAGGCAGAAAGAACTCATAAATCATATTCAGTAAATGATTTCCATGTGTGCATCAGAATGCAAAGTGTGTTACTATAATTATCTGGTGGATTGTTATATATTATCTGGATTTGTTCCTAGTTGAGTAAGGGTGGAGGGAGCTAGAACTCAGACCCAGGCTGGATACAAGAACCAAGGTACGGAAGCTCTGCAGGAGTCGGTTGTGGAGCAGAAAACAACTGCCTCACTCCCCTGGCTCACAAGTTGTTGCTGGTTGTGGCTCAGATCTCTCCAATATTACTGTTTTATATGGTTAACATGGGCTTCTCTGATTATGATTAAAATTCTCAAGTGACAGTTGGCATCTCCCAAGCAGAGAAGTAAAAGCTTTCAGGTTTTTTAAATTTGTTAAGCTCAAAAAATGCCGTGGTGTTAGTTTTTCCGACTGCATGATATTGATTGAAATTAATCACAAGGCCAATCTAGACTCAAGGTAGAGGAGTATTCAAGGCTATGTATTGTGAGACATGGTTTATTGAGGCCTCCAGAGTAACAGTAGGCATCACCATCATTGTAACCATCATCATCATCAATAAAGATTAATATGTGCTCTCCCTGTACATATATTCTTATCTAATTTTTGTATGAAATTATTAGCTAATACTATCCCCATTGTAGAAAGAAGCAGAGATTAAACAGATCAACTTTTACAAGATAATATATTAGATAATTCATATAATCCATAGTCTAATAATCATGTAATCAATGCCTATAATATTAACCATCAAAATTGCTGGTTGAATGCCAAGGAACAGTAATAGAGAAAGCTTTCTATTTATGAACTAATTCTCCTTCTTTTGTATTGAAAATTTCTAGACAATTCTTGTCTTAATACCATTTGTAGACAAGGATAAATGGTGATTGATTGATACCACACTTCACCCATTAGTAGTTGTATAATTGATCAAACAGTGGTCTACAAAGCATTCTAATAAATGAATGGAAGGCCCCCTGATGTCACTGTGTCTACAACATTTATCTGAGATACTTAATTAAACACTCTGAAAACAGGTAGGATCTTAACGTCTTTAATAAACTATAACTTAAGATAGAAAGGTAGGATAGGGCCAACAAGAGAATTCTGTGGAGATAACTAAAAAATCTTTTACCTAGATAGAAAAATATATTTAAAAATTAACAATACAGAATAAAAGTGATAAATTGTTTTTGAAAGAGATTTATTTGTGTATAAGTTTTTGTGTTGTTGGCTATATAAAAACACAGATTAATGAATTTAGTCTGCCCTAATAGTAGTTTTGAGATGCAAAAAACATAGATTTCACAGATGACTATCATGATCTAGTTCTCTTAAGAAATAAGTTTTTGGTGCAGGCATTTGACCCAGTGGTTAAGAAACTGCTTAGAATGCCCACATCCCATACTGAAATATCTGAGTTAGATTCCCAGCTCTGTTCCTGATTCAAGCTTCCTGTTAATGCTGAGAGGAAGCAGGTGATGACTCAAGTGCTTGGATAGCTGTCATCCATGTTGGAGCCCAGGGTTGAGTTCCTTGCTCCTGGCTTCAGCCTAGTCCAGCACTGCCTATTGCTGGCATTTATTGATTGAATTAGCAGATGGAACAATCTCTCTATCTCAGTGCCTTTCAAATAAATTCAATAAATAGGTAAATTGATTTTTTACAAAGCTTATTATAAAAGAGTGGAATTAAAAGGTGAGGCTTTTTTTTTTTAAAGAAATAAACTTTCAATTCTGGAGGTTTTCAAACAAGTGAACCCATTGCAGAGGTTACAGGTAGGATGGGAGGAATCTAGACATCATGTTGACAGCAGGCAAATCTGAGACCATTTAACCTGGAAAAAAAAGGATTAAGCAAGAATTTGTCTGATGGCTATTTTAATTAATTGGATGGATGGATGGATGGATGTGGTCCTATAGCCTGCTGTGCGAAGCATGGTCCAGGGACTAGCAGCATTTGCTCCATCTGGGAGCTTATTAGAAACACAGGATGTGAAGTCTCATCCCAGACTTAACTGAGTTAGAATCTGCATTTTAGCACTTTTGTGGGACGTTCTATAATGACTGCAGGAACATTCCAGAGAGACAGAATCCAGGGAAGTATGAAAAAAACTCTCTGGTAATCAATTCTCTCTAACATGAAATGTTCTGGTATTGTAAACCCTGAAAAGCTCAGTAGAATGTTGATTATCATCTTTAAGGATACTCTAAGAGGAGCATTGGAATTTCAGGATAGATTTTAAGGCCCCATTCTGCCCATGCGATTCTAAAAACATCTGGGAAGGTGGAAATAGTTCTGGAAGAGGACTTTGAATTATGTCTATGCTAACAGTTTGAGTCTCCACTCTATCAATTAGAAGAGGAGTAAGTTTTCTCAAATCACTAAATCCACACCCTGTCTTGCCTTGAGCGATGTCATGAGGATTAGAAATCATATACATAAAGGACTTTGACTCAGAACTGTCAGTATGCAACAGTTATTATTATCCAAGATTAAACATCAAAGGCTAAAAAAGTTACTTAACTGTGTTAAAAGAATGAGTTTGTGAGCCACGTTAATTCATGATTATTTTACCACTAAAATGAGGTGCATGGGGGCCAGCCTAGGGACACAGTGGATTAAAGTACTCCCTGGGACACCAGCATCCCCTATGAGTGCCTGTTCAAGTCCCAGCCACTCCACTTCTGATCTAGTCCCCCACTTAGGCACCTGGGAAAGCAGAAGATGGCCCAAGTCTTGGGCCACTGTACCCACGTGAGAGCTGCGAATGGCATTCCAGGCGCCTAGCTTTGGTGTGGCCCAGCCCTGGCCATTCCAAACATTTGGGGAGTGAAAGAAGCGCTCTCTCTGTGTATGCCTCTTTCTCCCTACAAGTCTGCCATTGAAATAAATAAATAGATTTCTAATAAACTAAAATAAAAATGAAATGTGAGGAAGTCATCTGAGAATCAGATAAAAGATAGAGATTCAGGCAAATCTAAAATACGTTATTAAAACTAATGAGAAAAGACAAATGAATATAAAGTTATTCTTGTGAAGATTTTCCAAAACAGTCAATAATTAACTGTAAGCATTGCTCCCTTGGCAAGCAAGGCTAGTTTAGTAAGAGATCCTGACTTAATGAGTATGTAATCAATACAATAAATGTTTTAGAACTAGTTAACAGCTATACACATTTTAAAGCATTTTTTTCTTTATAAGAAAAAGACTGAACTTATTTGTTAATCCCTCCACCCCCTTCTTAAATAAAAAAGGCTATCACGCTTTATTCAAACTTGAAAATTTTATCAGTTGCATGGCCAGAAAACAAACTGAAATCTTGAAGCATTCTGGCAAAAATGAATCTGAACAATTTTTTAAAGTTCATCATATGTTATAACTTGGTTAACATTCATCAAAACACTTGGTAGAAAGCACTTCAGATTTTTCCTTCTGAGCTTCTCTTTCCTGTAAAGACAAAATGACACAATTCCACCAAGAATGGACATACACTTCTTATGCCAACTCCTATCCTGTTCCCTGCCTTTGAAGAACTTGCCAATCCTGCTTAGGGTAGCTGTCCTTTGAGGAAAGAACTAGGCATGCGCTCCTTCCTCTCAGCCTTCACCTATGTATTGTTGTATACAGTTGGGCACTATGCTTCTTCCCTAGGCATTTAGTATAGAAATAGCATTTCATCCCTCCTTCCTTTCCCCCTTTCTTCCCTCCAACTCATCATATCGGTCTGCCTCTTGCCTCGTAAGCTTTCCAGAACAGTATGTTAAAGTTGTCAATGTACGGAATTACACATATATGTTATATATGATCATTATTGTTTTTAAACCTTTTTCAGCATGGACGGTTTGCAACTTATTGATTCTTAACACTGGCTTTAAGCCTACAAAGGTCTTTTATCTGAGCTTTGTTTTCAGCAAAATCTGGTTTATGGATTTGTAAAGATGTTTGCTTTGAGGGAAGTCTGGATGGGGCTACTTAATGAGGCACTTAGGGAACCATATTAACTCTTTTCAGCCACATGGATAGCATTTAGTAGCCTTGGGCAACAAGACTTATCAGCAGTACTTTTGTATATAAAGATCAATGAAGCTGGAAGTTCCAAATAGTACCCTAACTGGCCTAACTTCATAGTAGGTGGTGACTAATGCCCTGGAGACAAACTGGCTTTGTCTTGAAAACAATTACCCCCTATAAACAAAGATTCCTATGGACACAACCATTTTAGTCTGAGTACCTTACCTTCTGGGAACCTTTTACTTCTGCAAGGAAGTTAAGAATACATTTTAAGCTGTACCCTAACACTGGCACATTAAAATGAGAATATGTAAAAAATGAAAATTTCAAAATAAATCTTTCTTGTGGTCTTTCTCAGCAGTTGACAGAGATACACAATTTTAGAGTGTATTAAAGCACCTTTGGAAAGCTACAGCTCAATCTTATCTGCTACTTTTAAAAATTTGTATGGAAAAAAATGAAACCCATTGGATTCATGTGCTATGTCTGGTTTCAATTTTGCTTCATCTGTAAAAAGTCGACACTTCCTACAAATATTATCAGACAAAACAAATAAAGTATCAGAGACAATTATTTCATTAACTTGGAGCAGAACAAACTGAAATTGAACATTTCTGCAGGTTTTGGCAAAAACTAATGAATATTAATCTTTTCTCTGCATGAATTTTTTGAGTAAACTATATTTCAATACAAAGACCAATTTGAAGTTGGCATTTAGGTCAAATTCAGTTGTCTTTCTCACTCTTTCATTAAGGAACTGAGAATAAATCAAATTGATTAGCAATGTATCTGAATTATGGAATCAAAATCTTTCAAACTGCTATGATTGACATAACTGAGCCCAGTTTTCATAGAAGTACACCGCATTCATACTTGGATTGTATTCATAAAAAGAAGAAATTCTGTTTTTGTATTTGTTTGTTGCTATTTTTGTTTCAGTGTTGAATTTTATAGAAGCTTTTTTTTATAAATGTCACAGGTTATTTTGCAGTAAAATATAGATCTGTAGTAAACTGTTACGTGCAAACCTGTTTTTTGGATGCATATTGGACATCTCTATCTTTTACTCATGAATGTGATTTTTTTTCCAAGTAAAGTCCCATATATGCTTAATCAAAAGATGAACGTGGACCTCACTATGAAGATGGGGTTTTTATGATGCATGCCCCTTCCTTGTGTACCATGCAGTCTGATCTGATTAATGCATTCTCTCTGGTTTGTACTTGGAATGGCTAGTCCACATTACATTTGTATGATTCTCCACTTTTGGTTTGTCACCTAAAATTACCTCATTTGTAGATCATAAAACTTGTGAGATGCAGACAGAGAGGGATTAAAAGAAATAGAACCAAGAGAAAGTTGAAGGAGTCAGGTACTCTTCAGCAACAGAAAACTAATATAAGAATAAGAAGGTAGCGTGTTTTGCCTTTTACCTTAATTTAGCTCCCATTGCAATCATTTCCTCTTATCGTTTTACTTAATAATGAACTTCTTGGTTGAAATGGTAATACCCATTTGTATAAACCAAAGCTCAACTTGTCATTACAATACAAGAATCCCTATCATCTGAAAGCCTTTAAATAATTTTAATTTAATTAGTTGCAGGCTAAGACAAGCCTCTAGAATTTTTTTTTTGTTTGTTTTCTTGCTCATTCAGAGGAGAATGGAGGCTTCTTACCCTTAATTTTATTGCAAACAAATTTTTAAATCTGCATAGTTTTTCATAACATGTATTTTCTATAACCTGTTTGAAGACCCTTCATATATGTGGATTTCAAAAATTTTTGCACCAGCATAAACTTATCTTTTAATTTCATTGTCCACGAACTTTTTGAGGTCTCTACGTATTTCATCCTCTCAGCTTTGTATATGGAAATGACACTTTGAATCCAGATTTTACAAAGAAGGAAACTGAGGCTCAGAAAGACAGCAGGAAGTTCCACAACAAATATGTGTGTGTCAGAGCAAGGCTTCCTACTGGAGCAGAGATGAGCAGTAAAGGCTGCTTGATCCAAGCCAAGCCTTTGTTCTATGCATTAGATCTCTGATCGTGACTACTAGACTCTCCATTCCAGTTGCTTAACGTGGGAACCCATTTCCTCTCCTTTCCCATATTTTTCATCTTTACGATGAAACAGTCATTTCTGCACCACTGTACTGGGCTATTAGAAGGTTTCCTCCCTGAACTGTCTAACGGCCATTTTGATTCATGGTAGCCAAACATTTTGCCTCTATAATAAAGCATTTTGGGGAAGTGTATGAAACCAAGGATTTTGGTTTCTAGATGAAAATTTCACTGCTTTTCTTTCAGTCACTTTTTTCCTGAAAGAAGAAAAAACAAAGTGTTAGGAAGGGGTATTTATTTTCAACCGAGGGGTTATTGGCCTGCACGCCAAGGCACAGGGATGGAGGTTTTTCTAAGAATGACTCCACTGCTGCTGGTCCATTCCTGAGGCTTGCCTAAGATCACACTTTTCCCTGGGGAAGCTGGGGAGTTTTATCCACACAATGCTTTCAACAGCATGGAAATATGTGACCTAAAACTTAACACTTCATCATTCCTAGCCTCTTTATTCACATTCAGAATAATTGCTGAATCCCTGTTCAATGATCACACAGAAAAGGGAATCATCAAGTGGCTAGAGGGAGTTTTGACATGTCTGAGTTGAGAAGAAACGCTAGAAAAAGCCCACGGGTCTTTCTTTATCTTCCCAGGGGCTGCTGCGACTGAGAAAGTGCTAATTCTATGACTTCTCAGCTCTGAAAGCTGCACTCTTCCTGCTTTTCTTGTTATGTTGCACAAGCTGCTATAGGTGCATGTCCAAATTTGTGCCAGCGTTTTCTGTTACTGTGAAACTTTTGCAAGGTGTGCCTTGAGCTTCTCCGAAACAGAAAAAGGAGCCACTGGAAGCCCAATTTCAATGAGTTCTACAATGTTCTAGTGGAACATAAACCCAGTGCAGTCTGGACAAGTAGTTTTCAGTGAATCAAGGAACTAAGACCCTGGTAGACAACATTAAAAGTGTGCATACATATACTAAAATTTCATTTTAACTTTAAATAAACAAGCATTTATTTGTCCATTTTTTAAAGATGTATTTGTTTATTGATTTATTTGAAAGGCAGAGCAATAGAGAAAAAGGGAGAGACAGAGAGAAATCTTCCATCCGCTGGTCTATTCCCCAAATGGCCACAACAGCCTGGAGTGAGCCACTCCACAGCCAGGAGCTAGAGTGCCCTCTGAGACTCCCACATGGGTAGCAGGGTCTCAAGTACTTAGGTCATCATCTGCTGCCTTCCCAGATGTATTAGCCTAAAGCTGGCTGGAAGCAGAAGAGCTAGGACTGGAACTGGCTCTCAGAATGTGATGCTGGTGTAGCAAGTGGCGACTTAACCCACTGTGCACAACACCAGTCCCCATTTACCCATTTTTTAAAATGTAGGGCCAAAGGCTGGAATTCAGGGTCATAAACCTTTCTCATAAGTAGAATGTATTCAAGCTCTATCTTGAGTTTCTTTAAACTATAACAGTGCTTAAAGACACATGTAAAGTAGTATAAATTAACCCCCCCCCCAACATTTTACCCAGTCTTTTACATTTTCAGCAACATATAATTCAAAAGTATTTTTAATGGTTTCTCTTCCTTAAAGATTGTATCAGACATATAAAAATTGTATTTATGGGGCACCATGTGTTGCAGGTGTACATTGGGAAATGTCCAATCAGGATAAATGTATCTCCTTAAACACTGACAATTTCTTTATGGTGAAAACACTCAAAATTCCTTTCTTCTAGCTTTAAAAAATATATACAGCACATTATCTATGCCCACTCTACTGTGTAGTAGAACACCAGAAATTCTTTCTCCTATCTAATAATAACTTGGTATCTGTTCATCAGTCTTTCCCTCCTCACTCCCTGCTTTCCCCAGCCCCAAGTAATCACCCGTATGCATTCAATTTCTATGAGATCAACTTTTTCAGTTGTTTGCTTTTGTTGAGTAAGCCTAGCTATTTAATTAGAATTTTATAAAAAAAAAGAAATAACTTCTTTCCCCTCTTTTAACTTAGCAACAAAACATATCACAAATATTATCACTACAATAACAGCATAAATGGGGTTGAAACCAAGCACCAGTAGCCTTTGGTAAGTAGTTCATTAGGTAGAGGCAGTCACATACAAGTGTATTTAATGCATATTTAGTAAGTATGTGCATCTGAATATCTCAAAGAAGGAAAAAGAACACTGATTCATTAAAGGAGAAAGCAGTGAAGAAAAATTCTATAATTATAATTCTGTAAAACTGATATAAAGTTTGAAAGAAAGCAATGGTTTTCCAAATTGTCATGCATATTGATAAAATAAGGACTCCTGTAAGTATTTTAATCTGTCTCTCATATTTAATATAAATAAAAGCCTTATTAATAAGTGCCTCGATTGACCAGAACTGCTTTACTTGTGAAATATTGGTGTATAGCCTATGATCACTGCAAGTGATATTTTAGATATTAGTGTGCACAAGACAAATCCAGGAGCTTATGCAGATGTAGGTTTATGTGGCTAACTCTCAGACGTTTTGCCTTAGTGTGGAGCCAAAATTTTTTGTTTCTAAGCAAAACTCCAATGACTGTGATACCTCTGAGCACCTTTCGAGACACTTCCTTGAAGCTCAACCCTATGGTCTTCAAGAACTGTGGTTAAGGCTATTTCCCTGAAGGGCGCAATGCTGGAATCATCCCTCCCTTTCCTGCCTCATTTTCCCTCTCTCCCTCACCCTCCCTTCCTCTCTGACAGCCCAGCGGGTGCAGTTCTGCACTAGTTTTTGAGGATTCGCAAATAAAACTTCTATCATCATGGAGCTCACGATCTGTCATGAGGAGCTATGTTGATGAAAAACTGCATTGAACTCCTAGTACTGCCCTAGAGTACTTTCGGAGGCCACTATGAATACCCAAAACCTAGAATGCTACCCATTCTTTGTTTTTTTTTTTTCCTATCACTAAGATCTCCAACATTAAGACTTAGCTTTTTTCTAGAGACCTCCTTTATTTTCTTCCCACAAAAGAACTATTTTGAATATTTAACAATTCTGCCTGGAATTGCTCCAGCGAACAAAAGAATCATGCTGAGACTCAAATGCAAAGCAGCCAGCTAAGGGTCACTCACTGGCTTTTGCCAGTCTCCCTTCTGCTTCAGACTACAAATGCATGCTGGTAGTGTACTAGAGGTGATTGTAGTCATGGGTTTACAAGTTTGCTTATTAATATTTTCAGAATATAAATGCCATAGTCAAAGGTCTGGTAATCTGCAAAGTTGTTATGGGAACATAATTGAAATGGAATACGAACAATAACACCATAGCTAAATAATTTGTTTGACACTACTCTGACAGTATTCGTGGAAAAATGTTCAAATTACTTTAGTAATATTGCATTAACTAGTGTTTTAAAAACATTTGCAGAAGCAAACTTTGAATTGAGAAGTGTTCCCTGGAAACCTATTAATCAAGTTTATTTAATCCAAAAATGTCTCCATCTATGCAGGATTGGATAACAGATTTTATTGTAATAAGTGTTATATCTAAGCCTCAATCAAGAGAAAATAGCAAAAATATGTTGAAATAAGTCAATAATTGGAAAAAAGTATGTGAAATTTTATTAGAAAAGAGTTAAATGCTGAACACGAAAAGAGTGTCGCTCTAAAGAAATAACTACATCTCTATCTTTCTTCCCAGGGTTTTGGAAATCCCTCTGGCGAATATTGGCTTGGAAATGAATTTATTTTTGCCATAACCAGTCAGAGGCAGTATACACTAAGAATCGAGTTAATGGACTGGGAAGGAAACCGGGCCTATTCACAATATGACAGGTTCCACATAGGAAATGAGAAGCAAAACTACAGGTAAGTCCTGTTTCAGTGTCCTGCTCAATGACCTTTGACCTAGCCATTTAACAGGTTTGTTGGAAAAGTGAAAAAATCAAATGAAAAAAAAAAAAAAAAGATCATCCTTCAAAAGGAAAATCAGTTTGTCTAGGCTGATGACAAAGAAATACAGCAAAGCCTGTAAAGATTTCTACACGGTTTTAAATTTCAGCTTGCATAAACTGACTGCCTTTTGTGTTGGCTCAAATTTCAAAGGAGAGTAAATTAAATGAAACTTAATATCATTGTTCTTGGGCAATTATTGTGATGAAAGTGCAAGGAATTCATATGCACTGATAACAGAGAAGACACTGGCTGGAAATAAGTAATCTCTCTTCTACCAGAGGAATTTCTATTCCTACTTTATTTGCCTTTCTTAAATTATGTTTTCCAATTTCATAAAAGTGTTAATAGTACAATTTTGTATTTCCAATTTAATTTAAAGACAAGATGGGGCAGAATTTAGAGGTTATGTTTGGTAAATAACATGAAGGGAAAAATCCAAATACATCATTGCAGATGTAAAAATTGATACACTGAATCCAAGGTATGTTTGATCATTATATTTTCAATGAGCAGCCCATGCATTAGAAAAAAAAAGCTGATAGAAGTGTGACTAAGGAAATGATATGCTGTTCAGTCCACAAGCGCTTACTGTGTAAGCATCTCTGTTCCAGGAACTCTCTTAGGCACTGGCCGTTTGGCAGTCAGTGAGGAGGTCTCTAGTCTTACAGGCCTCACAGCCAAGCTTTGTTACAAACAAGGCTGCTCAAAATGTGACCAGCATTCTTTGAGACCAGGAAAGACATCTTAGTGACTTTTATACCACTATCTATTAATGCAACACTTGGCAAATGGCAGGTTTTTTCACTCTGTGTACCTCAGCTTCATAATCAGTAAACTGGAGCTACACTGATGTTTAGCTCTCAACATTGTGACTCTGTTGGCTTATAAACACAATTACGTAGTGCCTGAAACAGATTGCAATGATTGCAACGAAAGCTTTATGCTTTTCCTTCCAATCAGTATGGCTATTTCCGTGTTGAGTTGTTTCTGTTGCTTATTTGTCTTCTCAGGACATACGATTCCTTAGGGGTTTGAATCTGCATCTTTTTCATGGCACAACTCATTTTATTTTAATGGATTACGTATGGGGATGGAACCTTGGAGACACAATAATCATTTTCTTAACAAATAGTGATGATGTCACCACAATAGAGGACAAAAAACTAGATCTAAAGAGTTGAGATTCTCATGGGAGGAGCCAGGGTGCACTTAATGGCAACTCAAGAAACCAAAGAAGAGACATTTATAAAATGCAATGGAGTGTAAGAAGAAATGTTTCCAAGGAGGTCAATATTTTGAGAGTTTTGTAACAAGGAAAACCACTGTAAAACATCAGGGGTACTCTTATGTAAATGTTTTGAAGTGAAACTTGAAACTATATGAAACTTGGCTAATGTCAGACAGCTTGACAATAGGACTAGCAAATAATTAGTTTAGTCTTTTTCTAGGCTCCTGAAGAATTTGCTTTGGTTCCTTTCCAGAGTGTCTCTTGGTTCTTCATAGGTGGTTCTTTGTATGTATGTGTGTACATGTGTGTTCATGTGAGTGTAATACTGCAGTAGTGGTAGGGAGACCAAGACTGTTGGGCAAGGTTAGGAGGACTCTTGGCATCCGCAGTAGGCCTCAGGGTATGTGATATAAGTGTCATTCTAGCATCTTCTGGAGGAAGGGATACTTACTTCCTGTGTACAGTGCTCCACTGGCTTCATTGAGTGCTTCTCATTCCTCCAACATCTATGTGATTCTGTATCCTCACCCGAATGGTATAAATCTATGACAACAAGTATGTCTTCCCATCTAGGATGAGGCGCATACCCTTCAGACGGAGAGTCAGCACTTGTGAAAACGCGATGCCCACTCTGGTAGAAGATTAGCTAGCGTAAGCCTGCTATAAAATGGTGTTTTTCATGCCCACTGCTGTTTCTCTGAAACCAGGAGTGTCACACGTGGCAAGGGATAGATGCCAGGTGTCCATCATTGTTTTGCTGTGCTTTTTCTCCATTCATTCCTCTTCCCTCTGCATCAGGCCACCTCTCTGTGATAAGTTAGGCAGAATATTCATGCTAAGATGTGCCTCATGCTTTATAATTTAAGAAATCATTTTAACACTTTAATCATTGACTTTCATAATGTCTTTTTGCGATAGGTGGTATTAGGCATATTTTAAAGAATTGAGGATTTGGTCAATTTATTCTGATGCAATGAAATTCCAACTAAAATTTAAAATTATGGAATTCGTGCTAGGCTTTTTAAAATATTTTCATCTTCATGTTTTCCTCTCTCAAATTCTGTCTTGGAATTTTTATTTTGAAAATGCTTGGAATATGTTTAACCATGGTATACAGATTTAATTGAAAAATAAAAAGAAAACAGGTTGGACATTTGGCTTAGCAATTAAGAGGCTGGTTAGGAGGCTTGTACCCCCACATCAGAGAGTATAGGTTCAATTACCAGCTCCAGCTCCAGGCTCCCATTTCCTGCTAATTTCAGACACTCAAAGTCAGCAGCAATGGCTCAAATGATTGAATTCTGCCTCCTGTGCGGGGCACCTGGATTGAGTTCCCAGCTTCAGCCCTGTCCCCTCTCCAATTGCTGTGGGTATTTTGGTGGGGGGTGGTGTGAATTAGTGCATAGGAGTGCTTTCTCTGTGTGTCCTTGTCTCTCAAATAAAGAAAACATTTAAAAGTAAAAAATAGCCGGCGCCGCGGCTCACTAGGCTAATCCTCCGCCTTGCGGCGCCGGCACACCGGGTTCTAGTCCCGGTCGGGGCACCGATCCTATCCCGGTTGCCCCTCTTCCAGGCCAGCTCTCTGCTGTGGCCAGGGAGTGCAGTGGAGGATGGCCCAAGTGCTTGGGCCCTGCACCCCATGGGAGACCAGGAGAAGCACCTGGCTCCTGCCATCGGACCAGCGCGGTGCGCTGGCCGCAGCGCGCCTACCGCGGCGGCCATTGGAGGGTGAACCAACGGCAAAGGAAGACCTTTCTCTCTATCTCTCTCTCTCTCACTGTCCACTCTGCCTGTCAAAAATTAAAAAAAAAAAAGTAAAAAATAAAACTTTTTTCATACTCTTAACACATACTAAAAATAAGTGCTGCAAAGAAGCATACAAATGTATGTGTGATACATGTAGTTTTCTTTATCCTCCAAGGAAATCCCAATTGATAATTTTTTCAGACAGAAGACAAAATCTATAGAACTCAAGAGAATATAAATACAAAAAAAAATAATGTAGGCGTGTCATGATAAACATATCATGTGAAATAGCACACAATCAATGTAAAATTATTAAGTATCTCCTCTAGGGAGGGAGTATTATTCAGATACTTATCATCTAACACCCACACTATTATAGAGACTTCCTGTCTCTATCTGTAACACTCTCAAATAGATCTTCCACATTATTGTTGGGATGATTTTCCCAGCACACAATCAGACTTGGTCTTTTCCCTCATCTGTGTATTTCAACAACATTCAAATATCTCGAAGCTAAAATCTACCATGAAGGTCCTTCGCGAGCTGACTGCTACTTACTCATCCGGCTGCTACTGCCGTAGTTTCCCCTACACTCACCCCAGGGCCTTCCTCACTGTGGTGCTGAGTCTGTTGCAGTAACTACTTACAATCTCCCTAAACCCTCAATATTTCTACACACCTTACTCTGTCAAATGAATACCTCTTTTGTTTTCAGATTTATTTGAAAGGCAGAGTTACAGACAGGCTATATATATATATATATGTATATATATATATATACACACACACACACACACACACATATATATATATATATATATAGAGAGAGAGAGAGAGAGAGAGAGGAGAGAGGTCTTCTATCCACTGATTCACTCCCCAAATGTCTGCGATCACTGCAGCTGGGCCAATCTGACTCCAGGAGTCAGGAGCTTCTTCAGGGTCTCCCACGCAGGTGCAGGGGCCCAAGGACTGCTGTCCCAGGCCATAGCAAAGAGCCGGCTTGTAAGTAGAGCATCCAGGACTCGAACCAGTGCCCATATGGGATGCCAGCACTACAGGTGGCAGCTTTACCCGCTATGTCACTATGCCACAGCACTGGCCACAGATAAATACCTCTTAAATCTTTAAGATTCTTTCTTATCCCAGTGTCAAAAGAAAAACTTTTTCCAATTAAATTTAAGGAAAGATTCACAAATTGAGCATTTCTCAGAACCAGGGTACATTCAGGGAGACTCCCACTTGCAATGTGATCTGAAGAGCATTTATGGATGGAAAAAGTGAAGTGACACATAGAAAGCAGTCATGTAGCACAGAGAAAGTTGGATTGGTTCCAGGTTGGGGTTTGCCCTATTTGAACATGACTTGAACAGTTGGCCACCTATGATTGAAGTTCAGTGCTGTGATTGCTGGGACCCAGCTACTTGTTACAAGGGCAAATAATGCAATTAGGGTTTTAGTTTGATTATGTACAAAAGTTAGGTTGCAGCCCTTTACTCAGGGATTCAAATATACTAGTACAGGGGCCAATTTACTTTATTAATACTGGAAGTCTTCTGTGCCACCTATGCTGGTAGATGATAGATTCTGTGTTATGCCAGTCCATCCTCCCCTGCAGAACTGAGGCACTAGGCTCTCCACTTGCCAGGAGTGTTGTTGGCTTACTGCTTGCCCTGAGGCCCACGCTTCAGGCATTGCCTGTGGCTGAGGAGAGCACATCACCCAAGACCACTGCTCCTTTCTGCAGACAGCTCACACCCAGTGACGGATCCATACAGGCGTATAACAATGGCCCCTTTTCCTCAGCTCACAGCAATCCTGAAGAGCAATCCAAGGCCCAGAGTTCCAAGGCCTGTACTTTGGCTGCATATGAGGCCTATTTTTCCCTTTGTTCATTCTTGCTTCCTTCACACTGCTGCAGATCCCCCTTCGCCCCACCCCCGCATGAATCTCCCTATACTGCTTTCCCAGAGGCCCACGTGGATGCTCTCTGTTCCTGTGGATCCATCATGCTATGTAGGTGACAATACAGCACCACAATCTATTTTTCTAGGATATGTAAAGTTCCTTGCGAGTCAAAAATTATTCTCTAACATAGAACTACCTTTACGTAGTCAATCACTTTCTATTTTTATAGCCTTTCAATTTTTGATAAATTTTATCTTTTTTTTCTTAAACAGTTGGAGAGGGAAGAAGAACAAATAAACATCATAAATTATAATAATCAACTTATGAATTAGTTTTTCTTTCTTTTTTTTTAAACTTTTATTTAATGAATATAAATTTCCAAAGTACAGCTTATGGATTACAATGGCTCCCCCCCACAACTTCCCTCCCACCCCCAACCCTCCCCTCTCCCGCTCCCTCTCCCCTCCAATCACATCAAGATTCATTTTCAATTCTCTTTATATACAGAAGATCAGTTTAGTATATATTAAGTAAAGATTTCAACAGTTTGCCCCCACATAGCAACACAAAGTGAAAAATACTGTTGGAGTACTAGTTATAGCATTAAATCACAATGAACAGCACATTAAGGACAGAGATCCTACATGATATTTTTAAAAAATTTATTAATTTTCTATGCAATTTCCAATTTAAAACCAATTTTTTTTTCATTTTCAATTATCTTTAGATACAGAAGATCAATTCAGTATATACTAAGTAAAGATTTCATCAGATTGCACACACACAGAAACACAAAGTGTAAAAATACTGTTTCAGTACTAGTTATAGCATTACTTCACATTGGACAACACATTAAGGACAGATCTCACATGAGACATAAGTACACAGTGACTCCTGTTGTTGATTTAACAATTTGACACTCTTGTTTATGGTGTCAGTAATCTCCCTAGGCTCTAGTCATGAGTTGCCAAGGCTATGGAAGCCTTTAGGGTTCACCGACTTCAATCTTATTCTGATAGAGTCATAGTCAAAGTGGAAGTTCTCTCCTCCCTTCAGAGAAAGGTACCTCCTTCTTTGATGGCCCCATTCTTTCCACTGGGATCTCACTCCCAGAGATCTTTCATTTAGGTCTTTTTTTTTTTTTTTTCCAGAGTGTCTTGGCTTTCCATGCCTAAAATACTCTCATGGGCTCTTGAGCCAGATCCGAATGCCTTAAGGGCTGATTCTGAGGCCAGAGTGTTGTTTAGGACATCTGCTATTCTATGGGTCTGCTGTGTCTCCTGCTTCCCATGTTGGATCGTTTTTTCCCTTTTTGATTCTATCAGTTAGTATTAGTAGACACTAGTCTTGTTTGTGTGATCCCTTTGACTTTTAGACCTATCAGTGTGATCAATTGTGACCTGAAGATGATCACTTGGACTAGTGAGATGGCATTGGTACATGCCACCTTGATGGGATTGTATTGGAATCCCCAGGCACATTTCTAACTCCACCATTTGAGGCAAGTCCGATTGAGCATGTCCCCAATTGTACATATCCTCCCTCTCTTTTTCCCACTCTTATATTTAACAGGGATCACTTACCAGTTAAAATTTAAACACCTAAGAATAATTGTGTGTTAATTACAGAGTTCAACCACCAGTACCATAACAAAAAAATACTAAAATAGATAAAGTATTACATTGTACATCAACAGTCAGGACAAGAGCTGATCAAGTCACTGTTTCTCATAGTGTCCATTTCACTTCAACAGGTTTCCCCTTTGGTGCTCAGTTAGCTGTCACCGATCTGGGAAAACATATGATATTTGTCCCTTTGGGACTGGCTTAATTCACTCAGCATGATGTTTTCCAGATTCCTCCATCTTGTTGCAAATGACCAGGTTTCATTGTTTTTGACTGCTGTATAGTATTCTATAGAGTACATGTCCCATAGTTTCTTTATCCAGTCTACTGTTGATGGGCATTTGGGTTGATTCCAGGTCTTAGCTATTGTGAATTGAGCTGCAATAAACATTAATGTGCAGACGGCTTTTTTGTTTGCCAATTTAGTTTTCTTTGGGTAAATTCCAAGGAGTGGGATGGCTGGGTTGTATGGTAGTGTTATATTCAGGTTTCTGAGGAATCTCCAGACTGACTTCCACAGTGACTTCACCAGTTTGCATTCCCACCAACAGTGGGTTAGTGTCCCTTTTTCCCCACATCTTCTCCAGCATCTATTGTTGGTAGATTTCTGAATGTGAGCCATTCTCACCGGGGTGAGGTGAAACCTCATTGTGGTTTTGATTTGCATTTCCCTGATTGCTAGTGATCTTGAACATTTTTTCATGTGCCTGTTGGCCATTTGGATTTCCTCTTTCGAAAAATGTCTATTGAGGTCCTTGGCCCATCTCTTAAGTGGGTTGTTTGTTCTGTTGTTGTGGATTTTCTTGATTTCTTTGTAGATTCTGATTATCAACCCTTTATCTGTAGTATAGTTTGCAAATATTTTTTCCCATTCTGTCAGTTGCCTTTTCACTTTCCTGACTGTTTCTTTTGCAGTACAGAAACTTCTCAATTTGATGCAATCCCAAATGTTCACTTTGGCTTTGACTGCCTGTGCTTCCGGGGTATTTTCCAAGAAGTCTTTGCCAGTACCTATATCTTGCAGGGTTTCTCCAATGCTCTCTAATAATTTGATGGTGTTGGGTCGCAGATTTAAGTCTTTAATCCATGTTGAGTGAATTTTTGTGTAAGGTGAAAGGTAGGGGTCTTGCTTCATGCTTCTGCACGTGGAAATCCAATTTTCCCAGCACCATCTATTGAATAGACTGTCCTTACTCCAGGGATTGGTTTTGGATATTTGATCAAATATGAGTTGGCTGTAAATGTTTGGATTGATTTCTGGTGTTTCTATTCTGTTCCATTGGTCTATCCATCTGTTTCTGTACCAGTACCATGCTGTGATAAATTTTATCTTTAGTAAATATGTGAGAGCTTCCACAGTTTAAGGATTACAGAGACCTTTTACTTCTCATGAAAGCTTTGCTGGTCCTGAAACATATATTTAGTTATATCAAACACACCACCACAGCAAACATCTTGAAGTACAGAGTAACTGGGTTTGAAGAAATGCTGTGGTCCACTGGACAGAGCTCTGATTGAAAAGGAATCAAAGACAGGGAGGCTGGGAAAAATCTGGCTTCACCACTGGATAGTTTTATCAGTTGTGTTCAGTCGGGGAAACGTGATGGACAGTATTGAAATAAGTTTGAAATGGATGCTTGGAACTTGGCATCGTGCACAAACCATAGTGTACAGGGAATTCAGGAACCCAGCTGAGCTGGTCAAGCTGCCAACGTGGGACCCTAGAAGGAAATTTCTATAAAGAGCTGGTACCTTGCTGTGCCAGTGTTACCAGTGGTCTGACAGTCAAGCAACTTGTGGTGGGTCTTGGAGCCATCGCCAGAACCAGGAAGCCAAGCTGGATGCTGGGTAGAGGAAAGGACAATGTGACACTTCTAGCACCTCTGCCTCTGGACCTCATCTTTTCTGATGATTTCCTGAGAGTCAGGGTGCTGCTTCACTTCCACCTTCCAAACCTCACACAATGTCCCCTCTTGGCCAGCTATGGCTAGTGATCTCACAACAAGCAGATACTGATAAGCAGAGTTCTCAGATTAACCGAGCTGATAACATAGGGTGTACTTTGGGGAAGTCACCTATTTTATATGTTGTTTTCTTGTCTTTAAGAATGGTATCCTTTAATCATGAAGAGTATGCAAACAACCTTGTGCTTGGTAAACTTACAGCCTTACTTTCTAGATGTATTAGCAAGAAGCTGAATTGGAAGTGGAGCAACTAGGACTTGAACCAGTGCTCCAATCTGGCATCTTGGAGTCACAAGTGGCAGCCCCCAGGTTAAAGCTTTTGACAAGAATGTTATAAAAATGATAATGTGCACTTCCCATTGTGTACCATCCAAAGTTAAAAACGTTCTGTTTGTCCCATAGTTGGTGGAACTAAGTTTAATTCATTTGGTAAGGTTTTGCTTTTATTTTTCCAGTGGATTATGTACTTTCTCAGGAAAAAATATCTTACAAAGGAAGGTAAAATATACAGTATGTAAAGCTGACTTGCTTTGATGGGGATTTGAGCATGCCTCTTTGGCCTTCACCTTGATAGTGTCTAAAACATCATTAGAGGGGCTGGCATTGTGGCATATCAGGTTAATCCACTGCCTATGACACTGGCATCCCATATGGTCACCAATTCACATCCCAGCTGTTCCACTGCCAATTTAGTTCCGCTAATCTGCCTGGGAAAACAGCATAAGGTAGCCCAAGTACTTGGGCCCATGCACTCACATTGGAGACCTGGAAGAAACTCCTGCCTCCTGGTTTTGACTCAGCCTAGCCTAGGCCATTGGACCCATGTAGGGATGAACCAGTTGATGGAAGGTGTCTCTTTCTCTCTCTGTCTCTCTCTCTCTTGCCTCTCTCTGTAACTCTGCCTTTCAAATAAATAAATCAATTTTTTTTTTTTTTAAGAATCAGTAGAGGACCAGCGCCACGGCTCAATAGGCTAATCCTCCGCCTGTGGCTGCAGCACACTGGGTTCTAATCCCAGTCGGGGCACTGGATTCTGTCCTGGTTGCCCCTTTTCCAGTCTAGCTCTCTGCTGTGGCCAGGGAGTGCAGTGGAGCACTTGGGCTCTGCACCCCATGGGAGACCAGGAGAAGTACCTTGCTCCTGGCTTCAGATCAGCGCGGTGCACTGGTCGCAGTACACCGGCCACAGTGGCCATTGGGGGGGTGAACCAACGGAAAAAGGAAGACCTTTCTCTCTGTCTCTCTCTCTCTCACTGTCCACTCTGCCTGTCCAAAAAAAAAAAAAAAAAAAAAAGAATCAGTAGAACATAGTTTAGAAACTATTATTTTACCAGTTGGAAATAGATTATTTGTGTGAGAGATCTTCAATAGTTCATGGAAAGTGTTTCCTACAAAAAAACTATGTATGGGTTTCAAAGTCCTTTTGCACAAAATTAAAGTTATCTTTTAATCTTATCCTCTTAAACTTTTTGAAGCACCCTTGTACTACTCAGGCATATAAAGAAAAAGAAAACTAAACAAAGAAATTTATAGCTTTACTTCTGGGATGGTATAATTTTAATTAAGATTTTATTAGAAATTGGCCAGCACCGCGGCTCAATAGGCTGATCCTCTGCCTTGCGGCGCCGGCACACCGGATTCTAGTCCTGGTCAGGGTGCCGGATTCTGTCCCGGTTGCCCCTCTTCCAGGCCAGCTCTCTGCTGTGGCCAGGGAGTGCAGTGGAGGATGGCCCAATGCTTGGGCCCTGCACCCCATGGGAGACCAGGATAAGCACCTGGCTCCTGCCTTCGGATCAGCGCAGTGCGCTGGCCGCAGCGCGCCGGCCGCAGCAGCCATTGGAGGGTGAACCAATGGCAAAAGGAAGACCTTTCTCTCTGTCTCTCTCTCTCTCACTGTCCACTCTGCCTGTCAAAAAATTTAAAAATTAAAAACAAAATTTATTAAAAATTGATTTTCATGTGATTTTTTTTCTTCAGATCCAGGAAACAGTTGTATTCTAAAATTAATTACTTTTTATAGTGTTAACGATAATAAATCCTTTATCACAGATGGTATAATGGGTCTTTCTTTTAACCAATAGAGCATTGTATCAGTCTAAATGGTAATGTTAGCCATTCATAACAAGCAAGTTATCATCTGACTATAAAATGTACATATTTTGGGATATTTGTACTTTATTGTCTTATTATATGCTAGAGATCAATGATACTATTAGAACAGAACTGAACTAATTGATGCTATCATAAGCCTCACCCTAGAAAACATTCTACACAAAGAAAGGAGCAAATCATTTTTACCAAACTTTAAAAAGTGGTGAAAATCCTTTGGCTTTTAACTGTATTTCTACCTCAGGTTAATTTTTGGCTGTGACTTTACTGGGAAGTCTTTTGATATAATGTGTAAAACAGTGTGTAGGGAATCCAGAGGCATGAGCTGTAGACTTGAATCTGCAGTTACTTTTGTGAATGGTCTCGGACAAGTTGCTTTACTTTTCCAAATCTCTGATCCTCAGGAGTAAAATTCCATGAATCTATTTTTTTTCCAGTATTTTTTGAGTCATTAAACTCCCATGCCATGTGTGTATTTCAAGGACAAAACAAATTCGTGTGGATTGAAAAGAATTCTCTTGAGCCTCTCATGTAAATTTGAGCCTACATTTTTGTACATATTGGAAAAGTTGTTTCACTTTTCTTAGTGAAATGTTTCTCATTTCTCTGATCCTCTGGGTCATATGGCCCTGGCTGAAGCCAGTAGCAGATGTGTTGAAATACTAAGAGAAAAGTTATTTTTTTGCAGCCATTCTCTACTGAAGACACTATAAAAATACCAGGACTCTTCTGCCAGTTGCTATCTCTTTAATTTCTAGAATAGATTTTCAAACTCAAGGTTTCGAGTAGTTTTACCTGCATTTTCAAATGATTTCTTCAATTTGAGGTGTGCTACTTCTTTTTAGACGATGATTTATATTGTGTCTACTTTCTAAACATAGGAAGAATTTTTTAAGTTAACAACATTTATATTATTATTCTTGACTGACATGAAATATTGATGAGGAAAAACACTGTCTAGATATTCAGAGAAATGGACAAGGCACAGTCTTACAAAGCCACTGTGTACCTTCTCCAGGTCTTCTAGGTGTCAAGAAAAATCTCTAGACTTTAAAGCAGGCTAGTGTCAGCTGCTATAGTCTTGAATTTTTTCAACCCAATAAAAACAAGTGTCCTAGTGCTGTCAAGTCTAAGAATTCCCAGTGGATCCCTGTTACAGGATGAGTAATGCTAGAACTCAGATAACTGCTATGCTATGCTATGTGTTGGCCTGTGTTGCAACAACCAACTAGCACTGCCTGCAGGAAATCGTGCAAAGGGAATGTATTGTGAGCACTGCTCTGGACTCCCCTAGTGCTATCTACCACTGAAAAAAACGAGGCTCTGTCTTCCCTGAATTATATATTTGTTATGTTGCCAGGTACATGTTATCCTAGGATAAAATGTCTGCAGATATTTCAGTCGAGTCTGGCATGTGTATATTCATGGATGTGTGAACATCACATGTGTGATGTTATAGGAGCGGGTGGATAGCAGACAGGCAAATAGGCAATCACAATGCCTTGAACACTGTTCCCTAAAAAATATATGCATGGGGGTGGCTGTTTAGCCCAATGTTTAAGATGCTGCTTGGGATGCCCACATCCCACACTGAAGTGCTTGTGTTCAAGTGCCAACTTTGCTTCTGATTCCAGTTTCTTGCTAATGTGTGTTCTGGGAGGAAGTGGATGATACCTCAAGTATTTGGGTCTCTGCCATCAACATGAAGACCTGAGTTGAGTTTCAGGCTCCTGGCTTCAGTTGGCCCAGCTCTGGAGGTTGCAAAGATTTGGGGAGTGAGCCAGAAAAAGGAAGATTTCTCTCCTCTCTTCTCCTCTCCTCTCCCCTCCCCTCCCCTCCCCTCCCCTCCCCTCCCCTCCTCTCCCCTCCCCTCCCCTCCTCTCTTCTACCCTCCCCTACCCTCCTCTCTTCTCCTCTCCTCTCCAACACTCCTCTCTCCTCCCCTCCCCCCCCTTCTCCTCTCCTCTTCTTTTTTCTTTTTTCCTTCTCTCTCTCTCTCTCTTGCTCTCACTCTGTATCTATTTCACTACTTTCAAATAAATAAAAATAAGTAAACAAAATTTAAAAAATACAAATGTGGCATGAAAAAAGGGTGCTGATATATATTGGGAGATTGACCTAAATTGACATAAAAATATGGCAATAAAATTTAACTGGAGACTAATTTAGAGTTGGGGTAGAGCAGAGAACAGCTTAAGTGAGGGCTCAGAAATATGACACAGTATCACTTATTAGGCAAATTACAAGTAGTTAGACATTGCCTAAGCATAGAACTTCAGTGGGTAACGGCCAACCATTGTGTTAAGAGCAAAGCAGTCCAGCCAACCAGCAACACACGGAAGAAAGACTGCAATTAGAGAGAACAACACCTATGAAATGCCCTTTCCTTGCATTATGTTTTCCCCTCACAATTTTGATCACTTTATTCATTAAACATGAGTGACAACACTGTGCAAGCCACTGGGTGAAACAAAACACCATAGATCCCAAAACCCATCCTTCAAGTGTGTAATCTCTTCTCCTAACTTGATTTTCTTTATCCTTGAAGACTTAGCTAAGTCTTTGAGTACAGAATGGATAAGGAACCTCTTCCGTGGGCTGTGCTGTGTGCTTATCTTTATCAGAGCCCTCACCTCACAGGGTTGTAATTGGCTGGTTTCTGTTAGCCTATGTTCACCTCTGCAAGGGCAAGTATCTCTTCATAATGCTTGGCATGGGTCTGGAAAGGACACAATACTTTATGAATACATGAAAAATATACCAACAAAGATTTTTTGTATGGAAGTCAATAAACAGAGATGACTAGTGTGTTGCAACTATTGATCATGAAGCCTGAAATTCAGGGACCAGTAAGTCAAAATTCTTGCCTTCTGAGGTTTATTATAGGACAGCATATGAAAATTTTTATGAAAGATTTTTTAATAAAGCACTATGTCCTTTATTTCATGGGGTTGTTGCTTGGATAAGATTCACTTCACTGATCTAGTCATGTGAAGATTCTTCTGTTTCTTTTATCTCTACCTGTAAATGATGTGCAAGAATTTTCATTTCACATAATGCCAAGCAAATAAAATAGTAATAAAATAGACACAATATCTATCTTGTTCATTTCTTTTAATGGAATATAGCTTTGCTTCCATCTACATAGCTTTACTAAAAGTGTTCTCTTAAAATATATTGTAGTTCTTTTGAAATCTGAGTTAGCATTCATTCATCTATCCAGCCAGCCATCAAATGTCCTTCATGTTGTTGTTGTTTTCCTGGAAACATGCCAGTTTTTTCCAACTTGAGTGTGAATATATTCAACAAGGATGTTTGTTTAAAGTATATGTCTCTTTTTCAGTTCCAAATCCTAGGTTCTTATCTTGACATAAACCTAAGTATCTCAATTCTACCAATTATGTCAAGGTGATGCTAATGCAGAAATGACCCATTGGTAACAAAATCAGACACCATGCATGCTACTTTTTTCTAGAAAGTTTTTATTTAATAAACATAAATTTCATAGGTACAGCTTTTGGAATATAGAAGTTCTTCCCCCAATACCCGCCCTGCCACCCCCACTCCCATCCTACCTCCTACTCCCTCTCCCATCCCATTCTTCATTAAGATTCATTTTTAATTATCTTTATATACAGAAGATCAACTCTGTACTAAGTAAAGTTTTCAATAGTTTGTACCCACACAGACACACAAAATATAAAGTACTAGTACTAGTTGAAGACAACTTTTACAGATAATTCTCATAGTATAACTCATTAAGGACAGAGGTCCTACATGGGGAGCAAGTGCACAGTTACTCCTGTTGTTGATTTAACAATTGACATTCTTATTTATGATGTCAGTGAACACCTGAGGCTCTTATCATGAGATGCTAAGGCTATGGAATTCTTTTGAGTCCACAAAGTCTGTCAGTATTTAGATGGGGCCAAAAGCAAAATGGAAGTTCTCTCCTCCCTTTAGAGAAAGGTACTTCCTTCTTTGATGGCCCTTTCTTTCCACTGAGATCTTACTCACAGAGATCTTCTATGTAGGCCATTTTTTTGCCACAGTGTCTTGGCTTTCCATGCCTGAAGTGCTCTCATGGGCTTTGTAGCCAGATCCGAATGCCTTAAGGGCTGATTCTGAGGCCAGAGTGCTGTTTAGGGCATTTGTCATTCTATGAATCTAATGTGTGGCCTGCTTCCCACACTGGATCATTCTCTCCTTTTTAATTTTATCTATTGTTATTGGCAGACACTTGGTCTTATTTATGAGATCCCTTTGACATTTATTCCTATATTATGATCAGTTATGCACTTAAAATGATCATTTTAACTAGTAAGATGGCATTAGTACCACCCAACTTAATGGGATTTGGAGTCGCGTGGCAAGTTTTTTTTTTTTTTATATATGACAGATAAAGTTAGAGAGAGAGAGAGAGAGAGAGAGAGGTCTTCCTTCCATTGATTCATCCCCCAAAATGGCTGCTACAGCTGGAACTATGCCAATCCAAAGCCAGGAGCCAGGTGCTTCCTCCTGGTCTCCCACACGCGTGCAGGTGCCCAAGCACTTGGGCCATCATCCACTGACTTCTGTGGCAAGTATTTAGCTTTACTCTTGGGGTAAGTCTGTGGGGACATATGCCAAACTGTGTATCTCCTCCCTCTCTTATTACCACTCATTTTTCACAGGGATCAGTTTTCAATTGGATTTAAACACCTATGAATAATTCTGTGTTAAGTAAAGAGTTCAAAAATGGTAGTAAGTAAAGAAATAAAATAGCAAAAAATAAAATAAAATAATAAGCTGTCCTCAACAGTCAGAATAAGGGCTGATCAAGTCATTGCTTCTCATAGTGTCAATTTCATTTCTACAGGTTTCCTTTTAGGTACTCAGTTAGCTCTCACAGATCAGGGAGATCATATTATATTTGTCCCTTTGGGACTGGCTTATTTCACTAAGTTGATGTTTTTCAGATTCCTCCATTTCGTTGCAAATGACTGGACTTCATTTTTTTTTAACTGTGCAGTATTCCACAGAATACATATCCCATAATTTCTTTATCCAATCTTCCTTTGACAGGCAGTTAGCTTGATTCCATGTCTTAGTTATTGTGAAATGAGCTGCAACATACATGGTGGTGCAGATAGCTCTTTTATTTGCCAATTTCATTTCCCTTGGGTAAATTTCGAGGCATGGGATAGATGGCTGTGTCGTATGGTATGGCTATATTCAGATTTCTGAGGTATCTCCAAACTGTCTTCCACAGTGGCTTTTCCAGTTTGCATTCCCACCAACAGTGAATTAGGGTCCCCTTTTTCCCCACATCCTTGCCACATGCATGTTACTTTTAATGGGGTTAGCTATTCAGGAGAAGGCAGCAAGCAGGAAATATACAACATTACATAACTTAAAAATTTCTTCAGCTGTAGTATATTTTAGTCTGTGTTTAGTTTTTTGTCTTGGTTTTTTTTTTCATCAAGGAATTATGAATCTTTATAATAATTTGATGGAGCTTTGCACATTTTCACCACAATAAGGAAGAAACACAAAATTTTGCTTACATTTCTGGGTGTTTCTACTCCACACTCATAGTCTCTGGGTAAGAAGCCTGGAGATTGGACTCCCAGTGGGCATTAAAGAAGATGGTCAATTCTATTGAGGTTGTGGTGGATGGAATTTATTGGAGGAGATAGAAGGGGACCCAGAAGGCTTCACAGAGTATACCCTGGAGATTTGTGAAATATTATTAAATGTTTACAAGGCAAGTATGGAAAATGTTGGCTGAAGGAGGAAGGTGTTGAGATTCCAGTCAGAGGGAACAATGCTGACAAATCAGAGTTGAGAGAGAGCCGGTCTCATTTAGAACCCAGCAAATATCTTGTATGTAGAGGTTCATTGTGTTACGGATAGCAGAGGACCATAATCCATGATCAGGAGTTTGGACTCTATCTCATGCTAATTGTGGGGAGAAATAAGCACACTGATGATTTTGGTCAACAGAAGAATCTGCTTATGCACACAGTGGAGTCTTATTTGCAGGCTATATAGCAACACATTGTCCAAGCACAACAAGAGAAAGTATTTCCTCTTTGCAGGAGAACTGAGACAAGGCCTCTCCATGGTTTTCAGCATGTGGCTCTCCCTTTCCACTCTGTCTTCCCCAGGGGATGCTGGAAATCAAGTTTCTTGCTACTCTTAAAACAGAAATAAAAATGAGAACGAACTTATCTCCCTTAAACTTTTCATACTAAAAAAAAAATATGCCAATGTTAGTAATAAGTTATATAAGGTCCTGATTTAGTTTTTGGTAGAAAAAGCAAAGCCTATATAAACTCTCTGAGAGGGCCATTGGCTGGGTCATATAGGCACCATAAGAGAGTGCAGCCAGTGAGCCACTCTCTCTGAGCTGACTCTGTCAGCCTCACATGACCCCTGGGAAATTGAAAGATGGTGAAGGGACTGTTTGTATCTTTACAGGGGTCTTAGTGTCACATAATTCATTTTAGCACTCAACTGTTTGATGTGTTCATAGAAAAGGGAAGGAATATGGGAAGAGATATATATTTAGAAATAAAAATGGACAGTCACTACAGTGTACACTTCTATACTTTGGGAAACATGGTTTCTTTGTCACAGAATTCATTAAAAATCAGTTCATTAAAATATTAACATACACCATACAGTGTATTCTCTCAGCACTGTGCAAAGGTACCCAGCAATAACAGTCTATAGGTCTATAAGTTCACTGTTTTCTTTGGAGGAAGAATTTTTCATGGGTTTTGAACATATCCAAGCTTCCTGGCTGGCAATGAGAAACAGAGAACTGTATTTTACTGGAGTTTTGAAACAGAAGTCATGGCTAACAGTGTTCTTAGCATCAAGAGCTTGAGAAGACTTGCATGGTTGACTAACTCATTTTATCAAAATTCTATATTGTATTGATATTTTTACATGAAGGAAGAACAGTAAAATGTATATAATCAAAATTTAAGTGGATTAAAATCAGTGTATACTTTTGCATTTATAATGAAAACTCATATCTAAAAGAATCATAATGAAATCAGGCAATATGAAACCTGTTTTCTGAAGCTTTTCATGATTAAATTGATTAGATCTTGATTTAGAATAGATTAGATTTAGATGGAAACATCGTTTTTCTAAAAGGATATTATTTATTGATTTGAGAGATAGAGCTTCCATCTTCTGGTTCACTTCTGCAATGCCCGCAAGGACCCGAACAGCTGAAACCTGGAGCCAAGATCTCAGTGCAGGTCTCCATAAGGACGAGCCTCAGTTGCTGCCCTCCAGTTTGCACATTAGCAGGAGACTGGATCCAAGTGAAGCCAGGACTGGGACTGAGGCACCCATTGGCATCTTTAACAGCTAGGCCAAACACCTGCCCTTGGGAATTTCTCTCTTTTAATCACAGATTCTCAGGACCATCAGTAACTCATTTATTTAACAATTGCACACCTTCCATGACTCATATTAAAGACACATACGTAGCATACCTACCTCAGGCATCTGAAGCTTAAGAAGCAACTAAAATAATGCAGCAAATCTTAACATAATGGTTATATTAGTAAATACAAATTTTAGACAATCCCTGGTGATCCAATTCCCTCTGAAACAAATGGCACCAATTAAGGTAGACTCAATATGATAAAGAAGGTTTTCAGACAAGGGAGTTAAAGGATAGGTTGGCATGAGTGAGCCTTTCGGGGCTTCTTTCCCAGGATCAACTATGACGAATAAAAGAAGCAAACAGATAGATATACACTTGCTGGATTCAGCCAATAAAGCATGCTGACAAGAAATCTTAGGATCCTCAAAAGATGGATTTTAATTTATTAAGGGATGAGCATTTGAATTAAAGGACTGTTATTTAGGCTACTAGATTCAAAATAATGTGGACCTTAAACTTGGTTGTCAGTCAGACAACAAAGTAACTCTGGTTTCTTGTTTTTTTTGTACTTTCTATTCTGTTTCCTTTATAAATAAAAAATATTTCAAAGAGTATGGGGTTTTATGGACTTAAGAACATTAGGTGTTTTCATCTTTAGCTTCCCAGCTTGATGCCTAACTTTGTGTGTTGATTACCTGTGTCTCTCTCATTATTTCATCATTCTCAGTACACTTACAGATGTCTGTCAAGGTCAAATGAGGAGACGTTAGATTTTGTAGGAAAATGGAATTAAAGGATGTTTATTTTGGTGAAGAAAATAAAATTCATGCTCACTTTTCCTGTAGTACATGTTTTCCATGAAATTCTTGACAAACCCTTGTATATGTTTATACTTGTTTAATTTAGTCTTAGTGATTCACATGCCTTCTGATTACTGAGCTACTGGTTATTTTATCATTACTGGTTAAGGAAATTTGATATCTTCATTTGATTTTTATTTTACTTCTTTTCAAGAACTTTGTATGTAACAGTCTTTTAAGGGCTAAATATGCATTGCTTTATTTAATTTCACAACACTGCTATTACTAGAGGCCTTTTATAGAGAATGCAACTGAAGATCATAAAGGGTAAGAGCTGGTTGCAAACCCAAACCATTTTGCTCCAAATTCTGTTATGTTCTGCTGACTTTCAAGGTACAAGTGAGCATGAAACAATCTTATTCTTCAGAAGCAAATTGTTATTTATTTTGTGGACATGGAGGAGAAGGAAAAAGTCAAGAATTTGGAAGAATGACTTTATTGCCAGTTGTTTCTTTCATTTGTACTTATTTTGCAGCAAACCATTTATTATCTGCTCAATCTTTACATTTTACATTTATTTATGTCTATCATTTTTAACTCTTGATTAGTAAAACTGTACATTATCAATTATTTTAATCTTTTTCCTATTCATACTCTCCTTTCCTTCAAAACTTCTTTTGAATTTTTCTTTCTACCAATAGATTTATATCTGAAAATGTATAACTATGATCATTGTCATATAACTGTGTCCTGGACACATATTCACTTTTACATAGGTGCACTGACTTTGCTTCATGTATTTTCCTGTCATTTTTCACATATTCATTGATAGACTTTTACAAGTAATTCTGTTCACTTGTGGACAATTGAGTGATAGACTAAATCTCTACGATATGAAAAAGATCTTGCCCATAATGACACAAACTTAGCAAAGACTCCCCAACAGAGATCATAGTCCTAATATTCCAAATTGGAAAACAAACCTTCTACCATCTGACAGTGAACACAAAGCCTTTGAAAGAGTAAAAAAATAAAGGTCTAGGCTCCAGAAGGAATCTAACAGAACAAATGCTTATACAGAAATAGGTTCCTGCATAAAACTTGATGGTTTCATTTCTCATTTGAACTCCTATTTATTTTTAATGGGTTATTCCATGAGCTATTTCTTTAAATCTCTGTATATTGGCAGTCACAGACTAATTCCATACTCATTGTAGCTGTGTCCCAATAAAATCTGAACAGACCATTAGGTCATTAACATTGGACAAATTACAAATCAGAAAAAAAAAGTCCATGGAACTTGAATTGTAAAATGTAATTGCATTATATGAGTTAAAATGTTGCTACATATAAACAATCCTAGAGTTGACTAAACTAGAATTCTAAACAATTTGAACTCTTAGCTCATATTTGATTCAATAAATATTTATTGAATGCTCCTTATGTATGTGAAGTATGGAGTTCAGAAAGATGACTAAGACATGAATATTTCTCATTAAGAGTTTACTGTCTAGTGAGGAAGATAAGGCACATATATAAATAATAATACAAATTAGGCAAAATGTGATGTGCCTCAGGAGAAGCAATTTAATCTGTTTAATGGAGAGAGAGAAGGTCTCCTATATGACATTTGAGCTGGCCTTGAAGAATGGTTAGCTTTAGATTTGTGAAGATAGAGATGGGTTCAATAAAGATTTCCTTATTTATAAGTAAATAATATTCTTGGACATTCTTGGACAAAAGAGAAAAGAAATCACCTTGAGATGTTATCTTGAAAAAAGTTAGAAGATATAATTTGGCTATAGATAGCTTTAGTATATCACAAAATCTAAAGGACTCAAGTCCCCTTTTAGGCAAAGATGAACTTATGTTCTTGATTTTATCTCAAGACATCCAGTCTTAGGAGTTTTCACTTTAACTGAGATTCATATATATATATGTATATGTATATACATATATACACACATATATTGTGAAAATAAAAAATAGCCTCAAATACTAATGGATAAAAGAAATGAAAATACACTCTCTCAGATGCTTAATACTTGCAAATAAGTGCTTTGTCTGCCTTTCCACTTGATGCTCCCAACACATTCCAATGACTAACAGGATCTCTTTTCTTTCTTGTTCTTTCTTGATTTTAAGTGACCTCAAAACTTAGCTGTAGTATGAATTTCATAGCCCTTGAATTAAAAATATCCGCATACCTCTCCAAACGTCCATACCATCTACAGTCTCCAAATTTTATGTCCTCCATCAAACTTTTGGAGCAGTTAAGAATCTGCTGAAATTACCCATTCCCCTACAATATTAATCATGTGTAAACCTCTCTTCACATCTGTTTTCTCATTTGTTTTTCCTTCAAGAAGCCTACAGTAAGACAAACATTGTTTTCTCTGTGAATAGATTGACAAGAGAGACTATGCTTATTTTCAGCCAAAGATGCCAGCTGTATCATGTAAACTCAGGGCTAACAGGCAGGTCCCTCTTTGCTGATGGTGCTCAGCCCATTCAGTGGGGCAGAGGTGGGTGGGGGTAGATGGTTAAATCAGAGACAGCCGCGGAGCAGCAGCCAGGAGTCATAGTCTTGTGGGGGAAACTCTGTCAGATTGAGTCATTGCTACCAGGCTCTGAAAGAGAGCCATAGGGGTCATTTTGTATTTTCTTCAAGTATTTGTGAGAAAGACAAACTAGTTCCAGATGGTGGTAGGGAGGGAGCTCATACTGAAATAAAATCTAGTCAGTGGTGTGTACCTAAGACTTTAAAGTTCAGCTATCTCAGAGTCTGTCTACTGTTGAAAAGAGTAGAGGCTAAACTTCAATTTGTCATACATACAACTCCCACTGCCTTGGATATTGAAAGAGATTCTTAACCTCCTGAATACAGGGAGAAGTAAGACCGTGAAGACAGTGGCTGTCTCCTATGTAGACAAAATTGCAGAGAAACTGGATTCCTGAGTTTAGCATATCTTTTAAAGAATGAGAAAGAAGTTACAGCATCCCTTGTATATTACCTGGCGATATTTTGAAGCCTGTTCTTCCATAGTTGAAGTCATTATTGTCCTATATTCATTAGGAAATATGATAATGTAGGTTTTCTAGTTGTTGAAATTTATAAAAATGAAAAGAAAGGGATAGCTATATTTTTCTTAATGGATGACCTGAGACTCATGACTGATTTCAATATATATTCATCTGTTTCAATTTCCCATAAAATTTGAATTGGAAAATATTAAAATACTGACCTTCTTTGTAGTCATTAGCTCAAAAGTACTCATAACTATGTGTGTGTGTGTGTGTGTGTGTGTGATGGAATTGCACTGTACTAACTCCTTTCCTCCTTCATCTCAAATAATAATTAGTAAAAACATATTCTACAGAGGGTAAACACCATGATTCTACCCTCTGGCTGCCTGTTCAGGGATGTATAATTATATTCTCTGGAGTTTCTGCTTATTTTTGTTTTGTTTTTCAGTTTTCTTATTTCTATCCCTAAGCCAAACAATTTACTCTGGAGAAAGATTTTGTTTTTAATCTCCTAACACATTGTGCTTCCTGCCAGTCACATTTTCACCTGCTGAATACAAGAAATGAATGTCCAGCGTTCCCCTGGTGTTATTTTGTGGGAACTGTTTTCTGATGAGTTATACTTCAAGTTTTCTTTCGCCACAGTTATATACAAAGCCAACTTTGGCTCTTCTGTATATTGACTTTTCTTTTATTAAGTGAGGGTCCTTTTGGAGCAACTATTAGCTGCGTGGAGAAATCCATGAATAATTCATCGTACATGAAAACTTTCAAAATTAGCCAGAAGCACTGGTAAAAAGAACTATTTCAGTGTTCTATTTGGGCCACAATTCAAATAACTTTTTTTTTATTTAATTACAGGAACACTTGACATTAGTGAGTGACCAGCCCTTAGTTTACCTGTAGCAAATAGCCAGCTGTTGTTCCAGGCTTTGGGTCAGTACATGTGATCCTGTACTACTAGATAGCTGCTAAGAAAAAAGAGCCTCTTGTCTAGGCACAGGACCTATCCCTCACTACACAGCACAGTGGATCCTCTGGGATCCACCAAAGCATCGTTGTCCTCATTAGTAAATTTCTCAAAATACTCTTGAAATGAATTTTGTGAAATTTCATCTTCTCTCCTAGTGCGACAGAATGACTGTCCAAAGGAGTATCTCTGCCATAATGCAGCATAAGCAGCTCCTCTGTGACACACTAGAGATGTAGACGTGGGAGATGAATACTACTTTATATACACGACATGCTCTATTGAGTCTTCTACAGTGAAAAACCCACTGTTCCTCAACATATTCATCTCCTCTACATTAAATCATTCTAGTCAACATATCTCTATGCTGGCATGGCACATCATGGGACTATTCACTTCTGCTTCTAGTTGTCATGATTTCTAATCCATGCAGGACCTTAAGGAAATACTCCCACATCTTATTAGACTTTTCTTATTTTTCAAAATAACTTCAGTTGAACGCTTTACCTTAGGATGTTTTCATTTTCTATTTATTTTCAGTTATGACGTGGCTATGCACTGAGTGGTTGTGGGAATATCTGAGGGATTTTAGCCGAAGTACAGAGATAATAAGTTGCATGTTTTGAACGAGCCACATGGAACATGGATCTTGAAGGGAAGAAGAAGCATTGAGACCAGTTGTTGTAAGACCTTTGTAATCAATCAGAGAAGGGCTGCCATGAATGCAAGTCTGACCTCCGTGTCCTAATTAAACAGGTCCTTGAAATGTGTCTTTATTCATGGAGCCTAACATACAGCATCAGTGATGTACATACAAGTGAAGGTCAGGATAAATCATTGCAGACTTTATTCTGTTTTTATTTATTTGAAAGGCAGAGTTACAGAGAGAAAGAGAGACAGAGGGAAGTCTTCCATCCACTGCTTCCCTCCCCAAATGGCTGCAGCAGCCAGGGCTGGTCTAGGCTGAAGTTGTGTGCCAGGAGCTTCTTCTGGGTCTCCCATGTGGGTGCAGGGGCCCAAGCACTTGGGACATCTTCCACTGATTTTCTAGGTGCATTGGCAGGGAGCTGGATCAGAAATGGAGCAGCTAGAAATCAAACTGGTGTCCATAAGGGATGCCGGCGTCGCAGGCAGTGGCTTTACCTGCTACGCCACAATGACAGCTCCCAGACTTTATCCTAATACTAACATACATCTGAATATACATTTAGAGATGTGTGAGGCAACCCCTAGAATTGTGAAAAATGATGATATATTCATAAAATAGCTTCCAAATGCTGTTGGAGAAGAATATGCATTGGCTTAGAAAAATGATCATATAATTATGTATGAAAATCACTTGTAAAGCAATACCTAAAGTATAATTCTATTTCAGTTTGTATTTATGAGAAGAAATTTTTTAACAATTATTTTTAAAGATTTATTCATTTGAAAGGTAGAGTTACAGAGAGGGGGGGGGAGCGAAGAAGAAACACACAGAGAGAAATTTTCTGTCTGCTGATTAACTACCTAATGGCCACAAAAGCCAGCATGGGCCCAGATTGATCCAGGAGCCAGGAGCTTCTTCTGGGTCTCCCGTGTGGGTGTAGGGCCCAAGGACTTGGGCCATATTCTGCTGCTATCTCAGGCCCATTAGCCAGGAGCTGGTTTGGAAATAGAACATTTGGATCTTGAACCAGTGCCCACATGGGTTGCGAGCATTGCAGGTGGTGGCTTTACCTGCTATGCCAAAATGCTGGCCCCAAGAGAAATTATTTTAAAGAACACAAATTTTCCTTACTTATTATACCTAAAGAGAGATGATATGGAGCTGTAGGCAAGAGTTTAATGCATGTGTGAATGTATTTAGCTCTTATATGTATACTTAAAAGAAATAATGTTTTATATTTGGACTGGAAAAAACACAAAACTGAGTAAAAGTCTGTAATTTTAACAGTAGTTATACTTCAGGGGCTGGTGCTGTGGCATAGTGGGTAAAGCTGCTGCCTGCAGTGCTGGCATCCCATATGGTTGCCGGTTCTTATCCTGGCTGCTCTACTTCTGATCCAGCTCTCTGCTATAGCCTGGGAGAGCAGTAGAGATGGCCTCTGCACCTGTGTGGGAGACCTGTGTGGGAGACCTGGAGGAAATTCCTGGCTCCTGGCTTCAGATCAGTGCAGCTCCAGCCATTGCTGCCATCTGGGGAGTGAACCAATGGATAGAAGACTTCTCTCTCTCTACCTTTCCTTCTCTCTCTGTGTAACTCTTTCAAATAAATAAATAAATCTTTAAAAAAAGTAATTACACTTGAGATATGAGTTGATTTTTACTTCCTTATTTACACTAATCTTTAAGTTATTTTATTATTTTTTCACTTTTTTAAGTTGACAATGTTTATATTTATGGGATATAATGTGATGTTTTTAATCTGTGTATACACTATGGAAAGACTAGGCCAAACTAATTAATATATCCAAATATCTCAACAATTTGTCATTTCTTTGCAATGAGGATATTAATCATCTATTCTTCACAGCCATTTTGAAGAACACAATACTTTTTTTTTAAGATTTTACTTATTTATTTGAGAGGTAGAGTTACAAACAAAGTGAGAGACAGAGAGAAAGGTTTTCCACCCTCTGGTTCATTCCCCAAATGACCACAATGGCCAGAGCTGGGCCGATCGGAAGCCAGGAGCTTCTTCTGGGTCTCCCATGTGGGTGCAGGGCCCCAAGTGCTTGGGCCATCTTTTGCTGCTTTCCCAGGCCATAGCAGAGAGCTGGATTGGAAGTGGAGCAGCCGGGACTAGAACTGGCACCCAGGCACTACATTTGGCGGCCTTACCCACTACACCACAGTACCAGCCTCCAGGATACATTATTATTAAGTGCAGTCACCACGCAGTGCCATACGTTACTAACACATACTCCCGCAAGCTGAGACTTTGAAACCTTTTATCAACATCTTCCTTTTCTCATTCTTGCCTTCTCCATCACTGCCTCCATACCTTTGGTAATCATCTTTCTACTTTCTGTTTCTAGGATATTGACTTAAAATCGCACATGTAAGAGAGATTATACAGAGTTTGTCTTTGTTTGCCTGGTTTCTTTCACTTAGCACAGTGTCCTCGAGTTCCAGCCACAACATTGTGAATGAAAGAATTTCTTTATGTATGTGATTGTGTAATATCCCATTTTGCATGTCTACCATATTTTCTTTATCCATTCATTCTCGATGGGCCCTTCTGTTGCATCCATATCTATTGGGATGAGTGCTGAAATCGTGAAAATATAGATGTCTTCAACATACTGATTTCAGGGAGTCCTTATCCACTATTGATGAGAATGTAATTAGTACACGTATTTTGAAAACTAGTGTCAAGGTGCCTCGAAACACTATAATAGAATTACCATGTGATCTGGCAATCCCACTTCTGGTATCTTTGCTTTTCTCGTTTTACTTTTCTTTACTTTTCAAACCTATAAATGAACATTCATATTGCCTTGGTCATATAAAGAAACAATTGTAAGTACAAGGCTTAGTCTACAGTGCTCAGATGAAAGGTTTAAAGAACAAGCTATGTATCCTGCACGTAACAGTCACCCTGTAATTGTGCTGAATTACCTACAAAACACTCAGCTGAAAGCCACTGTGTCGTGGGAGGTCTGTTCCTCATAGTGAACTTACAGCTCCCACAGGGACAATGGCACTGATGTGTTGAAGAAAGGAGAAGGGAGGACATCAGAAATGGACTTGGCATTGCTCTTGCATGAGCCCTCTGGGCCGAACTCACCCAGCCCCGTAGGAGAAAGAGAGTTTAGACGAGCAGCCCAGCAGCCACTTCATTTTAGAATTGTTCATCTTATTCCCCCGACTCTGATTCTGTGTTCACTGCACTAGCAGCTTTCTGTTTATAATTTGGCTTTCTGTGAAATTCTCTCTAAGGAGACAATCAGACTTGGCCGGTACAATTCCTACTTTGACTTTCAATGGAGACCTGACAAAAAGTCTCTCGTAGTTTTTATGCCTCCAAGAGTCTGTCTCCAAGAGTCTGAGGATCTCTAAAAAGAGTGATCAAATTAAAATTTCAGACCAGACCTGGAAGGTGGTGGATCCATCTAAATACCCTTTTCCAGGACTTGCATTGGTGCCCTGGGTATCCTCTCACTTTTCCCAGGGGGAAACCCATCTCCATGTAGACTGGCTGCAGCCTTCATATACAAAATCAGTATACAATATTAATGCCCAGAACACAGATTTATTATGAGGATGAAATAAAATAACACCTGAATATCAGTTAGCAGAGTGCCTGGCACAGAGCAAGTTCTCAATCAATAAGATTTATTACTTGTATTGCTGTTAATAATGTTTATCACTTCATCAGTAGTAGATATTAATGGAGTTACATGCTGTATTGATGCTTTAAAGGCATTTTTGTTTAGATACCAATACCTATTATAATAAAATAAGCCCATGTTATTTTTGGGGTACTTGCATTATCAGAGAATCATGAGTTTGAGCATGTACAGTGAAAAAAATACCAGGTGAACATGTCATAGAGAAATTTGTCTATTTGTCACTTAGTGTTTCTTTCTGCTTCCCTCTGTGTGTGTCTCCCTCCCACCACCCTTTCTCTCCACCACCTCCACCCCCATTCTTTTCTTCTTTCTTTTGACTTTTGGTTCAGAGTGGTTTGTTGGAACAACTAAGTTTAAAGAAGATAGAAAATGATGAAAATAGCAAACATTCAACAACTCAGTCTTCTGGGTTCTGTTATTCTGACGAGTGGCTGATCTTTTATTATTATTTTTTTTAACTTCAGGTTATATTTAAAGGGTCACACTGGGACAGCAGGAAAACAGAGCAGCCTGATCTTACATGGTGCTGATTTCAGCACTAAAGATGCTGATAATGACAACTGTATGTGCAAATGTGCCCTCATGCTTACAGGAGGTAAGTCCTATGGGGCTATTCTCTAAGTTTTGTTTCATTGGTTTGAGGCTTGAGGTTTCTTATCTGTGAGAAAGGGGTATGATCTACTGGTCAGAATACTTAAGAGCAAGTCCCCAGAGATCACATTGTCCTGCCCACTAATTTCCCCTCTGCTCTTGTGCAAGCTGTTGCTAGCATAAATACAGATCTGCCTGTTCTTCAAGCATGTCTAATGGGTTGTGCTAAGCTTGGATCAGAATATATTCTTTAGCCTCCTGAAAAGCCAGCTATTCTACCTATAAATCATCATCATCATATCCAAACCAGGATGAACAAAAATTTGGGAATTCAGCACACACTGCAATTGCTTCTTACAAAATGCTTTGCAATCACGAAGTAGAGTTTGTTGATCATTTTTTTAAAATGTAATAAGAAAAATAAAGCTACTTGCACATTCAGCTGCTTAGATGCTCTTTCTCTGTCATTATCTCACAAAATATGATATTGCTGCTAAAATTGTTACATACTATGAAATGTCACTGCACATGTTACTCTATATTACTTGACTCCAGATCAACTCTATGAGAAAAGCAGGTAGAGAAACTATAATCTCTTCTTTATAAATAAGGAAAAGTCAGGCAATGTTCATCATTTTATCCCTAACATATAATGCAGCAGATGTGACACATGGAAAATCAGTAGAAAATATAGTGCCTGAATGAATGAATAGCCATCTTGAACACTGGAAATCACCTTTGAATTTTGAATGAAACTAATCATTAGGCTGAGTTTTTTTTTTTTTTAATCCATCAACAGAGCATGCAAAATGATGGAGGGAAGGATGTAGAAATCTTTCGCTCTTCCTCCCTATCCACAGCCCCTTCATTTCAACTAAAACCAATTCCCAGATCATTGCCTGTCATCTCCCACACATATATTCACAGCATTTCAGTGTGACACCAGCCTCATTATTGTCCAAGATAACTTGTGATTCTGTCTCCACCATATCCTTCAGCATTGAAAGTACCACATTCAGCCTGATCAAACATATAAAACTCTCTTTTATGTAATTTTATGATACTCTCCTCCCTACTCCAACAGTTTTGACAAGTCCAGGTTCCTTTAAAAAAAATGGTACTCATAGGTTATGACTTGAGTATTTTTTTCTGAAAGAAAATTTTTCATTTCATTACTCCTCTAAGCCCATACGTGAAATTGTCAGTAGCTTTATACAAAGACAAAAGAACTTAGATTTTCTAGTTTCCTGAACATTTTAATATTTAAATATACTTAATTTCTTCCATGTTTATTTTTAAAGATAATTTTTCATACCAAATAAATACAGTACATGAAAGACCAACAGCAAAATCTTTCAAATGTGTCTTTAGAAGAGCGTTCCAATATGTTCCTATTTCTGTCATAATAATCAAAATATGGAATGAAACAAAGAGGAGACTGCACCTCTTAGTTGTTAAAAAAACTTCATTGCTCAGATTTATGATTTTATTTTTGCCCCAGGTGATTGAACTTTGTCATATTCTTTCATCCATAATCATTCTTGGACCTGCTTCTTACTCACCAATAAACACATATGTTTGGGAGAGCAAATTTCCACTTATTGCTTGGGTTGAAACAGTCTAAGTAAATGTGTTTTTGTAATAAACGCCATTCCCCTATCAAATATCCTTTTAAAAGAATCCAGGTCTTGCAAAGTCATTCATTCACAGAGCTGAAATGTGGGATTTAGATAGCTAAGAACTGGAGAACATAAGGATGGATGTCAGTGACAGTCCAATACTGGAGTATTGCCTGGAACTTAGGTCTGACTTAGCTGTCCCCAACACCACCATTTATTCATGTCAGATCTTTCCTTAGAACCGTTTTGTCTAATGATTTTTCCTTCCTTCCTTCCTTTTTTTTTTTTTTTCTTTTGATTTGGATCTGAGCATGTTGCCTGTTTAGAGTCTCTTCAACAGTGAGAGACTTCATTCTCTTTGGAACTAATAAGTCTTCCTGTTCATCATTATCAAAGATTTCTTTTATCTTGTTTATATATTTTCCTTTGTTTCTTCTAAAAGGAATTAAGGGTACAATAAGATTTATTGTCTGCTAACTGTCTTAGATAATTTTCTTTCAGTACATGGAGGTATTTGAGTTGGAGAGTGTGGTTTCCTTGTTATCCTTATCTGTTCAAGACTGAACCACAGGAGATAGGCTTAATTGAAAGCAGAAGGTATTATAGCTAGACACATGGTAGAGCATTTTGATCTTTTTTCCTTCTTTCCTAACATACAAATTCATTAACTTCCTTCTATCAATTTATCATATTTTTAGGGAGTATCTATTAAGGGATTCTACTGTTAAAAGAGATGAGTGAAATAGAATAAGCTCATATCTATGGAGAGAGATACAAAAAGTAAAAAATAAATAAAACAGCTTTATACTATAATAAGTTCTGTGAACAAAACAGAGCATGTGCCAGAAATATTAGAAGAAGGGGCCGGTGACATCAGGTAGAATATCTAGTCAAGAGCAAGGATCACAAGCTGAGATGAGTTCTGGACTTTTGGTTATGGATACCATCAGGAAGAGACCAGAAATCATTTATTTGAAAGAGTTTTTACACGTTACTATAGCTATGGGTCTAATAAAAATAGCCTCTGAATGTGGATGCTACTAGAAGAAATCAAGCAAATTGTTTTTCAGGGCATAGGTGATAATTCATATTACTCATCATTACTGAATAGAAAAAATGCTTCATAGGCTGAGAAAGCATCATACAGTTGCATTGCTAGTACTAGAGTTATGATGTTGTATACTACTTTCTAGAAATGCATTTATTCCTAGTTTCTCAGAAAGCTGGACATTCTCTCAGCTTATTTAAATATTGTATTTTATGTTTCATTACACATCTGTAATTGGACTAGAACATGTAATTCAAGGTCAAAATTTCCCCATGTATTTTTGATGTAAATAACTTTTAATTAACCATTGAATAGAGGTGTCTTTTCTGCAAAGATTTGTAAGCCACAAAAATCTTTGCTGGGTGATTGCCAATGGCCTTAGGAAGATCTGTAAGTTATCTCCTTCTATTTTCCACTTTAAAAAGCTATATGACAAGTCTGTATGTGTTTGTAGTGGAAGGATACATATAAGAGCTGATTGTAGGAAGTATTTTCTTGGTCTCCCTGGAGAGTTCCTTTTGTATACTCTTGAGCCCAGAAAAGAGATTGGTTTCATTAAAAAGTTAAAAGTTTTATGTTCCATTTAACTTAAGAAATGAAAATGTAATTGAAGTGCATGCTTTTGTTTGTATAGATTTATCATATATAAAATAAATATGCAAAACCCCTATGACTTCATAATTAGAAAACTGAAAAATTTTATTACTAGATGGTCACATTCAAAGTAAAATTATGTTCAATTAAAACATGATCTTTGGTAGTAGGTGAGGATTCTTGAAAATAAGCATTTCTAAAAGTTTGTTATGCTATAATTATGAAACTGTAAATATTAAATTTGTATTATGTAAGTATTAAATACTTACCAAAGTAATTATGTCTAAGACTGTTGTAAACTATAATTACTAAAGTTTTTCAACAACAAAAAACAAACAAACATGGCTGTTTTGCATTCCTTCCCTTACTTTACTTTTCATTCAATGCAATTGCCGCATTTAGCACATAATGTAAAAGTTATATAAAAATGTGACCTAACCTTCTGCAGAAGGAATCTGTTGCGGTAGAAACTCTGATCTCTTTTCCCACACATAAACCATGTCAGCTGACAGACAAGACTTTCTAAAGCTAACAAAGGATATTTCTTGGTGCAGTCCTAAATGGAGGATAAAGCCATAGACATAAATTTCTTAGTTCACCCTACAAGTTACCAGATGCTAACAGCAGAGAACTGATAAATGCTTGCTTTGCCTTCTATATACTCAGGAAGAAAGAGAGGAAGGAGGCAGAATGGAAGGAAAGAAAGAAACTAGTACTTTTTCAGCTGGTGAATGAAATTTAGGAACGAGATCTGTGTGAAACCTAATCACCTTATATTTTTTTTTCTTTTTTTCTTTTTTTTAAATTAAACTTTTATTTAATGAATATAAATTTCCAAAGTACAGCTTATGGGTTACAATGGCTTCCCCCTCCCAAAACTTCCCTCCCACCCACAACCCTCCCCTTTCCCGCTCCCTCTCCCCTTCCAATCACATCATGATTCATTTTCAATTCTCTTTATATACAAAAGATCAGTTTAGTATATATTAGGTATCAGCCCAGGTAGAGCATGATGAACATTGCCGTATAACTGGCAGTCCCTAGGTTTTTAAGGTAAAAATGCTGAGATCCACAGGGCTAATTGAAGGTTACCTGAAGCATTTGATTTTGTATTACTTGTATTTTAACGCAATTTCTATATTTAGTATATAATATGTAAGCCTATTCCACAGAGTGTGCATTTCTTGAACACAAGCAGTTTATGCTGTTCACCACTGTGCTCTAATGCTTGCCACAGTGTGCAGCACACACTATGTGCTTGGTAAATGTTGGTTAGTTGAATGAATATGTTATCAGAACAATGACAGGCCATTGTAATAATATCACAAATGATCTTGGTGAAAAGATATAAAAATAAATTAATGTGAATATGACTGCCACTGTTATATGAATTTAGAGTTTTAAAAAAGATATATTTATTTGCAAGGTATAGCCTACACAGAGAGACAGAGAGATATCTTCCATCTGCTGGTTCACTCCCCAAATGGTTCCAATGGCCAGGTCTGGGCTAGGGTGAAACCAGGAGCCAGGAGCTTCATCCTGGTCTCCCATGTGGCCACAGGGGCCCAGTTGCTTTCACCATGTTCTGCTGCTTTTGCAGGTGCATTAGCAGGGAGCTGGATTGTAAGCAGAGCAGCCTGGGCTTGAACTGATGCCCATATGACATGTAAGCATCACAAGTAGTGCGTAACTCACTGCACCACCATGCCAACCCCATGAATTTAGATTGTAAAATAGGCATTTGTATGTATAAATTTGGAACACAAGAATTGGGAATAACCTGTAAGAACAACTGAACAACAATCTGAGTTGATTTTCAAATAAAACTGAACTTCTCAAGTACAAAGTTTAGGATCCTGTTTTCTAGAGAATGCTTCACTTCTTACAAAAAAAAAAGAATATGAGAAAATATCTTTTGAATAAAGTTTAGAAAAAGAGGAATCAGAATTATATACATCTATAATACAATGCTACAGTCAAAAGTTAAGAATTGGCAGGGAACAAGAAATAACTAATTATTTTAGTTGTATTGTATATCTAATAATATTGCAAATTCTTACTGAGTTCTTATTATCTAACAGAATTCTTTATTGTTCTAAATTCTCAAAAATTGATATAAATGAAGCTTCCAAAAACCCTTTGAAATGGGGACCACAATAATTCCTTTGGAAAGAACTGAGGTACAGAAATTTAGCTTGCCAGAAGTCACAGAATTAGTATCAGAAGTACAATTTAAACACAGGTCCTCACCTTCCAGACGCCAATGCCTTATCTACTCTGTCCACTGCCTACATTAAAAGAAACGGCATCCAAAGAGAATGATACAGCTCTCTTTACTTTTCATAGCATATTTTCATAATTAAGCATGGTTAAAAGGGAAATGAAGTCCAGAGGAGAGGAGAGACAGTAAGAGAATACCTACACATTTTAGAAAAATTCAATGTTACTAGCCAGGATAAACAACTTTTCATCTTTGGAGCAAGAAGAAGAGAAAGGAAAAAAAAAAATCTAGTCCTTGGCTTGAAGGGGATAGAGTTCAAGATGACAGAAGGAATGCAAGCCTCTAGCAAGGTCCTTCACCTCCCACACAGAAGAGCCACACAGCTGCTCCTCCAGGCTAGCTACAGTAGAGCCAACTTTGCACACATAAACTCATCAACTGATTTCTCCATTACAAACCCCTGATAACAATGCCACTAGTAATTTAGTCCAGTCTCACCGTCAGGTCGTGAAGAAAGAGAAAAACCTGTTTCTGTACCAACTCTTCTATACCAACTCTGTCCAGGATGCCCTCATTGAACTTTCATGAAAGAAGTCAATAGAAACAGATATATATTTATTTTGCTGTACTTTTTACCTTAAGAAAGATATGTTGAGAGAAATTTTGTTGAGGATCAGAAGAATTTGAGAGTTAGGTTTCCTGACTTTCAAATAAATTTGAACTTCCTGAGTACAAAGTTTAGAATCAAATTCTCATTTTCTGGGCAAAGTTTCATTTACTAGTGATAAAATGTGAATTTTCTGCTTCAAAGATAAAAGACTGAAATATATTTTAAAGTCCTGGGAAGCCTGGGATAGTTATTGCAAAACCAAATTTTAATGAGTTAAGTGTAAATGAATTAGAAACATTCATCTCAGATTTCTTATTAAAATATACATGAGGTTACAGGTTATAAAGAAAAATGCTTGGCAAAGAAAGTATCAGCAGTTGCCAACCTCAAAACATTTGAGACATTTTATCAGTTGTCTCAACAGCAGAGGGAAGCTGCTTTTTCCTGCTCTGCCTGCATCACTGAGTTCTTTTAAGCTGCAAGTGCCTATCCTAGATTAGCTGCTTTAGCATATTTCTTATTTGTCATTCCCAGGCAAAGACAGCACAGAGTACAAAGTTAATATTTCCCCAGGATTACAAAATATGTATAATTGAGCTATTTGCTATAGCGTCAAAAAAGGAAGCTGCAAAGCCAGGTGTACTCTTCTATACATTCACACAAAATGTCTTTATCTCAAGCAAGCTTTTCTGTTTTTAGTAGCAATGAATGCATATGATTACCTACAAATATTGACAAGCACATCTGAGTAACCAGGAGGTCTGCTAAACTTTTACCTACTTAATATTAATAAGCTTGAAATCACATCTTTCCAGAATTTGTGCTTAAAAGATGTGATTGTGCCTAATTTCTTCAAAGAAAGGTAAAATGTGAGCAGGTTATTTGAAATATTTGACACTAATAAAAATCCCTTGTTTATTATTTAGTTTGTTTGAATGCATGTGTCAGAGAAAACAGGGCATGTTACTTCTGCCACCTTGAAGTTGGAAATGAAATTATTATAAGATATTATTAACTTTTATTTCACCTTCTGCCATTTATTTCATCATTTTGTTATCATCAATTGGTCTCCTATAAGTCACATTGTGCATGATCCATTGGTTTTGACATAAAAAGGTAACTGAGCATTTCAAATTCTTTGATGCTTCATGAAGTTAAACAGAACATTGAAGCAAAATCCATATTAGATATTTAAATATGATGTTTTTGTAATGTAAACATTGTACAACTGCACTTATCTGAATCCAAATTATTCTCATTGTTCTCTAATAAACTCCACTGAGCAAATAAGAAAATATATTGGCACTGATGACCTTATCATCATTATAAATCTTTATGGTGCCCCACAAGATCTAGACCCTTTTATTCCTACCCTAAATTTAATTCCCTACTTCCTGGATAACTTACTCCAAGCATTTGGTTGGGATTTGACAGATGTTATTGGTCAGTGCATTATCTTATTTGAACCTTGAAACTGTGCTGCGAAGATGATTAATCAGACATTAAAGCCACATATTATGCACGAGACCTTGGAAAGGTCCCTTAAACTCTCCTTGCATTAATTTCTTTTTTATGTCTTTACTTACAACAATATGTGACCATTGGGTATACAATGAGAGAATGCATATAAATATCTTCATCTCCACATAGCCACTGACACTTATTAACTCTTCCATAAATAAAAAATATTATTGTTCTCATTGCTCAAGGTCTCTTGGCTCTTTGGTGAAGTCAACATCAAAATCTAGATTTTCTTACCTCTGGTCTGGTGTTCTCCTGTACAATCAATGCTCTGTCTTCTACCTCCTGTTTATTCATCAAGCCCTGTATTCACCAACCCCTCACTCCCTGCCACTCCAGCCAGCCAAGCTGCTAGTAGACACTTTCTCCTGCTCTTCCAGGAACAGGCTGTGTTTAGAGGAGCTTCCTGCCAAGCAAGCCTATATCTATCCTTCCAGATACAACTCAGGTGGTAAAGGAGTTGACTTTGCAGTTCTCTCTCTGGGCAGTTGGGGCCTTTTACCTCTTTATTTCCATAAGAGTGCCATCATTTCTTTGTTTAATGCCACTTGTTTGAGTTTTAACTGTTTGCCCCTCTCCTATAAGAAAGTGCAGACATTCTGAAGGCAAGGATTTTGCTTTGCTCACTTCTGTCCCCAGTGCCTGTCCATTGGTTGACATTTGTTGAGTTGAACCTAGATTCGATTTTCTCCCCTTCATCATGCTGCCACATATGGTCAGGATGGCCTTGGCAGACCATCGAATTGAGGGCTCTACTTCATGTTTGACTAAACATTTAACCTGGCAGATCTGGTTCCCCTGGCTTAAATATTGGCTTCCAAGAGAATGTTTTACTTATTCACCTGATGATGGACAAATAGTCTGGCTAAATTATAAATGTTTCCACAAACATTGTTCATCTTTCTCCCAATACTGCCTATTTCTCCACCTTCCTAACCCACAAGTCTCCCCTTGTTCATTTTGTCCACCAGCTACTCTGATGTTCTGTTAGTTCCTGAACTCACCAAGCTCCTTTTCTTCCTCCTAGAATTTGCACATGCTCTGCTTAGAAGCATTTCCCATTTTCATGGGGCTCCTGCCTCCCTCTCTTCAGCTCTGGTCTAATATTGCCCTCCACGGCTGTGCAAAGTTATTCTCCTTCATAGATGCCCAATTCTTTGCTTCATGAAAATTCTGGTCACAATTTGCAGTTGTTTATTTATTTGCTTCTGTGTATCTGTTTACCACAGGAGAAGTAAGTTCTGTATCTGTCTCGTCAAGGATTGTGTAGCAAAATATCGCAATAATAAAATACATGAATAAAGAAAAAGTCAATACTGTACACACAAAGTTTATATATTGGGGTGTCTATTAAATATAGCTGTGGAGTAAACTAAACAGCTTCAGACAACAGAGACTTCATAAGGAGAACCAGTCAATTATTAGTCAGTAAGCCAATAGTCACTTGCCAACCATTTGTTACGAAATCTGTTAGGTGTAGTGTAAGTATGAGTAAAGGGCCAATACAAGTCATGGCTTTCCATTGCTGTTAGGATAATGCACGAAAGATTGGATGATGCACTCTTCAGGTCCTTGCAGCTTCAGGTGCTGACGGTGACCCAGCTGTAAGCTCTGTTTCAGTGTCTCCAGAATGCCATTCTCCTCAACACAGACATTGTTCTATTGTACTCATCAGAAAAGATTCACGAGATCAATCTATTAGATTCTCTCACAGGTCCTAATTATTTCTTATATTCTTCTGAAGTTCTCCAAGATCTTCCAAAGGCCATTTTCTTTAGCCTGTGCCCTTTATTGCCAGGCTGTTTTTGCCTTTCCTCAAACTTCCAAGACTGTTTGACTTTCTGGAAACCAAATAAGCAAAACCAAAAACATTTTCAGCATCAGTAACTGAATGCAGCTTGGAAGATCATCCTACACATTGTTACTCTCAACAATAGAGTAACCGTATTTACTTCAGAGACCATGGGGGAAATTGGAAAGACCTAAAAATGTTCACTAATGTGACAGAAAAATAGCTCAAGCAGGACACAGAAAAAGAGGAGAAAAACTAAAACAATGAAACAATCAAGTTGAATTTTGTTTTGGAGTTCTATTTTAATACTCCAAGAGAATCTTCTGGGCAATTTCTCTAATGTTAGAATGCCTTTTGTAAAATATATAGCATATTTTAGCCGGCGCCGCGGCTCACTAGGCTAATCCTCCGCCTTGCGGTGCCGGCACACCGGGTTCTAGTCCCAGTCGGGGCACCGATCCTGTCCTGGTTGCCCCTCTTCCAGGCCAGCTCTCTGCTGTGGCCAGGGAGTGCAGTGGAGGATGGCCCAAGTGCTTGGGCCCTGCACCCCATGGGAGACCAGGATAAGCACCTGGCTCCTGCCATCGGATCAGCGAGATGCGCTAACCGCAGCAGCCATTGGAGGGTGAACCAACGGCAAAAAGGAAGACCTTTCTCTCTGTCTCTCTCTCACTGTCCACTCTGCCTGTCAAAAAATATATATATATATATATAGCATATTTTTACTAGGTATACTGATAATAAATGAATTACTATTGAGAAACAGAAAGGTGGAATTTTACAGTTCATACTTCCTTACTAAACAAGAAGCTTCTTGTCCCCTCTGTTTTGACTGCATTAACATTTTTGTTGTTTGCATACAGTTTTTTAAAATGGCATTGAATGCAATGTCTTAAAATTCACCAAGACATACCTTACTGCCACTCAGTATGAGCGGCTGATTAATGCAGCTTGATGCCTCTAGTGTGACTCTGTAAACAGAACCCAGCTGAATTCATCTTCCAAAATTGAAAAATGAGAGCTGACTTTTCTCCCTTTAACGTTCTTGAAAGTTTCTGCAAGATGATGCTCATGTTTCAGTAAAACGTCAGCTGTATAGCTTTCTCTCTCTTTAGCTATTAGTCCCTTAAGTATAACTTTGTAATCAAAGAGAGGTCAGCTGTATCCAAATAAAAATATGCCAGAATGTCTCTGGCATAAATCTTTCCCTAAAGATTTCAGTAGTTTTACTTCAGAAGAGGGAGAAAAACACTATGCTTTATCTAAAAATCTAAGAACTTAATTCATTTAAAAAATAAAACTGAGTTATTCAATTATCTTTGCAGAGAGCTATGGAAGCACAGGATTTCCATGTTATTCATCGAGTTGTTTATTTTTCTTTTTACTATGCTTAGAAAGAATTTGAACATAGACAAAATATTGCTACATAGAAACAATATGACATCTATTTAAAAAGTTAACTTATGTGTTATTTCTTTGAAAAACATGAAGAATGAGAAATAGAGAGGGAGAGTTTCTCCATCTACTAATTCACTCCCCAAATGCCCACAACAGCTGTGGGTGGGCCAGGCCAAACACAGGAACCCAAAACTCAACTTGGGTTTCCCATATGGATGGTAGGGAACCAAATATGTGAGCCATCACCTATTGCCTTCCGGGCTATGCATTAGCAGGAAGCTGGATCAGAAGCAGGGGCAGAACTCCAACCCAGGCACTCCAGTATGGGAAGTGGGCATTAGAGAGTGGCATCTTAACCACTACATCAAATGTCTGCTCCATTATATGGCCTCTATTGATGAATACTTCTCATATTGTTATAAAAGGCAGAGAGGGTATATTTATTCAAATTCAATTTGAATAGCATAGTCATTGAACAGTATCCAGCTAGTGTTAGAAGCAGCTTAAGCCAGTCCTTGGCAAAATTATAAAGCAGATAGAGTACATCTCTTTTTATCTATTTAAATGTGTTGTCTAAGCTTCTGAAATTCTTACCGATAACTGACTTAAGGTGGAATGTCTCTTTTGAGTATCTGCATTAAATTTGTCCTATTGTAAATCCAGGTCTGACTTAAACCAAGAGGCCTCCCATGATTACAATGGGAAGTGAATCCCAAGGGTCACACTGAATACTGCTTTTCATAAGAGCATCTCTCTCTTTGATTGTTCACACACATTCAAAATCGAGTGTAATCTGAAACAATCTCATGTATTTACTGAGTGCCTTCTATTTGCAAATGAACACAAGTTTGAACAAGTTCCCCACACGTTAATGGCACTAATTTCCAAATGTGTGATTCACTTGTAGTCATTTCTTCTCCTTCTGTCGTTATTTACTAATTTTTCAGGTTGGTGGTTTGACGCGTGTGGCCCCTCCAATCTAAATGGAATGTTCTACACGGCGGGACAAAACCATGGCAAACTGAACGGGATAAAGTGGCACTACTTCAAAGGGCCCAGTTACTCCTTACGTTCCACAACCATGATGATTCGGCCTTTGGACTTTTGAAAGCACAAGGGTAGAAGCAACTGTAAAGGCAATGCAGCGATCTGGAGACCGAGACACTACCAGAGGAGAAAATGCTTGAAAACCCCTGAAGCAAACAATGTTGTCTCCCCTGCAGCAACAGGTGGTGGTTACGTGACGTCAGCATGGTTCTTCACTGTGGATTTGGAGCCTTTTGAGTTCACGGAAGTCTCAGTGTGAGGTCATCACGTGTGTATGGCCTGACTCAAGAGAATGCAATTCACTGTCGTGCTTTCAAAGGGAAGACACTGTTCAGCTCACTGTGCTTCAAACTACTACTGGATCCTAATTCGGAACTATGGTAGCCAGATGGCAAACATGGTTTATTTCATATAAGGCAAAAAAAAAAAAAAAGAGAGAGAGAGAGAGAGAAGAAAAGAAAGGAAGGAAAATGAATGAAAAAAAAAGAATATACATGAAGAATAGAAACAGGTCTGCTTTGACTCTTTGGAAAAAATGTATTATACAGGGGAAATGGTGTTATAGCTATGCAAACCTACTAACAAATAAGTTTTACTGTTGCACAATTTTGATAAAAGTTAAAAAAATCACATTGTTTTCTGACTTAGTTAAATGTTAATGGATTTCAAAAATCCAATTCCAATGTCACATTTCATGGTTGGTGTAGGTTAACCCATTTTCAAATGTAAATTCCATATTTATAAGCCATAATGAATTGTATATGGAGAAGACAATGGTGTGATGTAGAAACACTCCACTCTGTGATTGGTTTTTTTTTTTTTTTTGACACAATTTTCAGAAAAAAGTAGTCATAATCAAGTCTGAACATAAGAGGTAAACAATTTATTTCCCCATGCTATAGTTTTCATTTGTTTTTAAAAGCTGACTGACTGATCTACAAATGTATTTATAGCCTGAGTAAAGTTTAAAGAATGTGAAATGTATCACCAAGTTCTTAAAATAATATACATGCATTTAATATTTCTTTTGATATTACACAGACAAGCAGTATTTGGAATGTATTACGTTGAAGTAAAACCAAGTAAACTGGAGTTCATTTTACAGTATGTTCTTGCATGGGTATACATATGTGTAACTTCATTATTGTAAAAATGTTTTTAGTTTTTCCATCTTTCATTCTGTTATTTCACGCTAATTTAATTTTTTTGCTAATTAATGGAAACATGCTTACCAGATTCACCCAGTTCTAGTTTCTATAAAAGATACACTTTAAACTATATATATATATATATATATATAAAATTGTACATAGCATGTTTATATCCATGATAAACCTCATAGGTATTTAATCTGGAATATACAATGTTGTCCTTATTTGATACATATAAACACAAGTGCTCAACAAATCCATATTACTTGGTGAAATAGGTTACTCTTCATATTTTTCTCCTTCAGACTTTCTTTCCTTAGACACTTTCTAATTTTTTAAAATTAATATTGGAGAAAATTGGCAAAATGCTCAATTTTATATTTAAGGGGAACATATACAATAAAGGAAATAATAGTCAGCCAACTAGGAAAATTTTACTGCTAGCTGCTATAAATCTCTTAATGAAAATATTCCTATGGGATAATCTATTTTAAGTGAACTTTGGGGCACATTTTTGTGGCAACTTGAAGTTTCTACAATATTAAGAATTGCTCTCTGCCTCTAAGTGTTCAAGATTACAATAGTTAACAGTTTTTAATCAAAATATGAGTTACTATGAAATGAGAAAATTGAAATGGGTATTGGGTCTCCTTTCTTAGAAAAGGAAAGTTTTCTTCAAGGCAACAATACCAAAATTTCAGACTTAGTAACTTGATCTGTTATGCCTTAGTGGCTTTCCTCCGTTTGGGAGAATGAAGCTATTCATATTTTGAAGAACATGTCTCTTAAAGTTTACTGTCAAGTTGTTTTTATATTTATGTGTCTGTCTCCAACCCTTTTTGCCTTACAGGTGATGTTTGCAGGTCCTACAGAAGCTCCTTGATAGCGCTGTTAACCCTCTCCCTTTAAAACCTTCATGATTGCTTTAAGTAAAAGAAAATGAGTGTTTTGTTCTTTTGTGTTCCACACCTTTTTTTTTTTTAACCAGTCTTTGCATAAAGAATACTATTTCTTAACCCATATTACAAAAATGAAATAAAGTAATGGGAAAAACAAGGCATTTACTGTTTTACCTGGATTTGAAAGTGAAATATTGTTTCCAATTATTTATAATAAAGCAACATGAAATGTTATATATGACTCCATTATGTGCATTTTGTAATGCCTTCGAGTTTGTGGAAATTGAGCATGTATATCCTTTGCATTTGCTTATTTCAGGATAAGATAATTAGGTATTAGAATTTTATCTTTAAATTTTTATTTCAATAAAGTCAATGTGGTCTCTATGCACATTTCTTCATATCCATCACAGCATTATTTAATTTAAATAAAATTGAAAATAAATTTGTGCAATTTCATATGATTTTAAACATGTTTAAATGTGATCATTAAAAAAACATGCAAATAGAAAAAAAAAATCTCAGTCTTTCAAAAATTTTCAGTCTGGGAGAGGATAAGAAAGCTTTGTCCATTAGAGAGGTAGGTTCAAGCAATGGGTCCGAGTCCCACATCCCTGTTATATGTTTGTTATTTTCTGGTACTCATTAAATGCTGTATAATCACGTGATCATAGACAATCAATTCTGGCAACTCTGAACATGCACTAGGCATGAGTGAAGAACATTGGAGAGAAAACGGAGAGTACTAAAGGCGGTGCTTCTTGCTCTGCACGCCTGCCATCCTATCAGTGGTCTTATCAGTTCATCCTTTCAGAGAACTTCCTTCCCTTTGCGCTTGAGTCTCCTCCATGGCCATTACGTAGATTCAAACGTCCAATAACTTGCATCTACCTAGAGGACTGGAGAAAATACCCTTTCCTCCACCTCTCTCTCTGCCTCCTCACCCTGACATGTTTCATCCCTGCTCAAAACCCTTCCGTTTTCTCACGACTGCCTGAACTTAACATAAATGCATCAGGTTACTCCCAGCCTGCATTACCAGAGAGCTCCATTTCACCAGCACAGTACACAAGTCAAAAGGAAGAAAATGTGGGGAGCAATTGCCTCAGTGACTAAGGCAGCACTTTGGGAAGCCCACCATCCACAGCAGAGTGTAACATTCAAGTCCCAGCTCCACTTTCCATCCAACTTTCAGCCGATGTGTGGCTGGGAAGAAGGAGACTATGGTTCAAGTACTTGGGTTCTTGCCACTCAGGTGGGAAACCTGGGTGAAGTTTGGGCTCCTGGCTTCAGCCTGACTCTTGGCTCAGGAAATTGGGAAGAACCAGCAGATGAAAGATCTTTCTGTCTCTCCCTTTCAAGTGCAGTGAAAATAGATAAATACTTTAAAAATAACAAATAATAAAAAGAGACAAAAGGAAAAAAGTCCTACAGAAGACTATTTGCAAAGATGACTGCTAACCTTACCATTTATATTGTCCAAATCATTTGCAATGTGCCTTGGCAGCTCATCCCATGAAGAGGTAGATTCTGTGTCCCCACTCCTTGAATGGTGGCCTGGGGACTTAACTGTTTCCGGGAGAACTCAGCAGAGGTGACTTGTTGGCCCTGACCCCTGGTCTCAGGAACAACATGGTACCTCTGTGGTGAGAAAAAAAACCCAGGGTAGCCTAGAGGTGGTTTAGAGAAAACCTGGCGCCATGCCCTGTTGACCAGCTGAGACCACCCCAGATCAGCATGCTGACTGACTGTGATACATGAGTCCAGGTACATGAATCATCTCAGCTGAAATCAACTGAGTGGGCTCAGAAGTCAGCTAATGTGCACAATCATGGGGAACATCAAGGGAAAGTTCTCTGAAGCCGTTACATTCTTGTAATTTCAACTACCCGACCTCTACATCCTGTCCTGTGAGTTATATGCATTTCAAGGTTTCTAAAGCCCTGTCATTCCTTTCTAGACTGGTGTTCTATTTCTTCACCTCAGAGAGGAGAGCAATCCTCAACCAGTCTTCTAGATTTATCAAAATATCAGCCACTTCATGACCCCTTTCTGCAATCTGTATTGTCACTGTCTATACTCACACACTCTTAGGCCTTTTAACACATTTTGCTTGAGTTTTGTCTTATTAGTGATAATGTTTTGTAAGAGGCCCTTGTTGTTTTAATTCCTCATTGTACCTAGTAGAACTTTGTTATTTGTTGAATGAAATTGAGTTGCTATGAATATCTAAGAAATCCCTGCTATCTATACAAAACCCCACTCTCAGATTTGACCACCATCTTATTTATTTTCAGATACTATAAGCTTAGCCCATTCTCCTCTAGTAAAGTATTTTAAATCGATAATTTTAAAAATAAATTATATAAAATGAGAAAAACCTATGTTGCTTTTATTTAAAAGCTATGGAAAGCAGCCATGCATTGCTTAGTAACGGAGATATGTGAGAATTGTGTTAGGAAATTTCATCCATGTACAAACATCATAAAGTGGACTTCTGTGAGCTAAGAAGGTACTATGTCACTAGTGGTCCATCACTGTGAAATGTCATTACACAGTGCATGTGTGTGTCATTACACAATGCATTTGAAATGGACTTCAAATGGTACTTGCTCCTTTTAACACATTTACTATTGTTATTATTTTAACATTAGTTCATGATTTATAACATACACACATTTAGGCAATATTAGGACTGTAACTTCAACTGAAGTCTTCAATCTACTTACTTTTTTGTTTAGCAAAAGTAGCTTCTTCTAATTCAAGGTCAGTATTTTCTCACATATCTCTGATTAGTTCTTTGAATTACTTATTATATAATGGTTATGGAAGGTATACTAGTGAATATAATAAAGGAATTCCTACGAAAAATTTACATTAAATGAATCATTACTTCTCATGCTTTCTTTCCAGAAATAAAGCTACAGACACCTCCGCAGTAAGAAATAAATGTCAGATAATGTGTCAGATGTAATAACCTCAGACCCAGCACAAACAGTCTCAAACTATGCTATATTAGTGCTTATCACAATTTTAATGAATGTTTTAATTTGCTTTGGTGGAGAGGAGACTAACCCAGATATTTTTTACAGGCAACTTCCTATTCTGTCCACACATAAGACTAGTCTGCCTCCTGTCCGTCACTCATTCTATCTTGTTGGCTCTCAAGAAGAGTCTCTATGCATGTTGCATGGGTAGAAGCCAGGAGCAGACCGGTACCAGGCAGTTCTACCACTGAATTTCTGTGGTTACCTTACCTGTTTCTCTTACATGAATCAAATTCTTTAAAAAAAAATGTGGGATCGGGATCTGAGCCTTACTCAGGAGCCTCTGCCTGCTGATGTGAGAAAAAACTATTTCTTCTAAGACAACTATTTCTCAGTTATTACTTTTTCTTGGGACTTCTCCTAGAATGTAAGTTATGGCAAATGGAAAATACATGAATGGTGTTCATAAAAGCAGTAATATGAAGTTTTCTGGAAAAACATAAGAAAGTACTGATATTTTGGTAAAGCAACTCAACTGTTTTAAAAACTCATTTCTTAGTAGTCCTTTTATCCATAACATCTAGCATGGTTCCTGGTATCTATTAAGGGTTTAGAAAATGCTGAATAAATGTGTGAATCAAAGATGTGTCCAATGCTTTGAGAGAAAAATGTAGGAAAGTAAGATGGGAGACAGGATATAGAAAAGTCACAAGGCTATTTCTCCAGTGACTCTCAGCTACAGGAGTCTCTAAATTCTTTTGCATCTCTTAAGGGCTGATTCTGAGGCCAGAGAGCTGTTTAGGACCTCTGCCATTCTATGAGTCTGCTGTGTATCCCGCTTCCCATGTTGGACCATTCTCTCCCTTTTTTATTCTATCAGTTAGTATTAGCAGACACTAGTCTTGTTTGAGTGATCCCTTTGACTCTTAGACCAATCAGTATGATCAATTGTGAACAGAAATTGATCACTTGGACTAGAGAGATGGCATTGGTACATGCCACCTTGATGGGATTGTATTGGAATCCCCTGGCACATTTCTAACTCCACCATTTGGGGCAAGTCAGCTTGAGCATGTCCCAAATTGTACATCTCCTCCTTCTCTTCTTCCCACTCTTATATTTAACAGGGATCACTTTTCAGTTAAATTTAAACACCTAAGAATAATTGTGTGTTAATTACAGAGTTCAACCAATAGTATTAAGTAGAACAAAAAAAATACTAAAAGGGATAAAGTATTAAATTGTACATCAACAGTCAGGACAAGGGCTGATCAAGTCACTGTTTCTCACAGTGTCCCTTTCACTTCAACAGGTTTCCCTTTTGGTGCTCAGTTAGTTGTCACCAATCAGGGAGAACATATATTTGTCCCTTTGGGACTGGCTTAATTCACTCAGCATGATGTTTTCCAGATTCCTCCATTTTGTTGCAAATGACCGGATTTCATTGTTTTTGACTGCTGTATAGTATTCTATAGAGTACATGTCCCATAATTTCTTTATCCAGTCTAGTGTTGATGGGCATTTGGGTTGATTCCAGGTCTTAGCTATTGTGAATTGAGCTGCAATAAACATTAATGTGCAGACGGCTTTTTTGTTTGCCAATTTAATTTCCTTTGGATAAATTCCAAGGAGTGGGATGGCTAGGTTGTATGGTAGGGTTATATTCAGGTTTCTGAGGAATCTCCAGACTGACTTCCATAGTGGCTTTACCAGTTTGCATTCCCACCAACAGTGGGCATCTCTTGCCAAACCTGCCCAGTAAACTTCAAGATTACCTTGAAGTTTTATCTTAGATTATTTTATCTTGAGATTTGATTATTGCTTATAGTCCTTGTCTATACTCCTGTGGAACAGTAGTCTTTCTATTTTATGTTGTTGAATTCTTTATTTAGTGGAGGATTAAGCCTGTGGCTATAAAGTAAAGTGCAAGTATGTTTTACAAAAATTAACAGGAAAAAAAAAAAAAGAAAGGAAGGAGGAGGGAGAGTGTAACGTATGCTATGTGCTAAAAACTGTATATATTAAATACAGGAAATCTGTTCTCTTTATAGAACTAAATTCTAAAAATAAAACAATTATGGGGTCTTTCAAGTACATGAGTCACTCTCACTCATGTGGGAAATTGGGATGGAGTCTCTGGCTCCTGACTTTGGCCTTGCCCAGCCCTTATGTTGCAAGCATTTGCGGGAGGGAACTGGAAGACGGAATAGTGTTCTCTCCCTCTCTCATTTCTCTCCCTTTCAGATACATACATAAGCTTAAGAAATTTATGAACTTCTTCCTAGATGTATTGTAAGGAACCAGAATCATCTTTAAAAAGTGCTAAGACTTTGTCAGTTAAAAATAGGTTTAAAATACTATAAGCAGGTAATATTCCATTGTGTGAACTTTAACACAATTTGTAAATATCAAGCAATCATATAAAAGATTAGAGAAGAAAATATTAACTTGAGTATTTCCTTTTTGCAAAAAAAAAAAGATTTATTTGGTTAAAAATCAGAGTCAGGGGTTGGGGGAGAAAGAGAGATCGATCTTACATCCATTGGTTTATTCCATAAATAGCTGCAATGTCAAGGACTGAGCCAGGCTGAAACCAAGAGCCAGGAGCTCTTGGGCCATCTTCCACTTGGGCCATCTTCCACTGCTTTTCCCAGGCCATTAGCAGGGAGCTGAATGAAAAGTGGAGCAGCTAGGACACAAACCTGTGCCCATATGGGATGCTAATGTCACAGACGGTGGTTTTACATGCTATACCACAATGCCAGGCCCTAAATTGTGTATTTCCATTAGAAGAAAAGTGTAGTTATGATATTCATAATGAGTCGATAGATTATAGTTGCATAGGCTCTCTCCCTCAAAAAAAAAATCATTATGTAGACTTAACGGCAGAATGTAAGGTACATTTAACAAACATACTCAACAGCTACTAGCCCCCCAGATAAAGCTTTTGGAAGGCACTGGGAATATACACTATTAAGTTATATGGAAATCCAATTAATGATAAAACAAGCAAGTAGAAATAAATGAGCATCACAAAAAAAATCAATAAAATTACTCTAAATATGTTTAAGCTATTGTACTGACACTGAGGTAGACATTGTGCCATGTATGGTAATCAGTGTAAAGAAAAAATAATCTGGTTTGCAATATAAATTGAATGTATATGGGGCCAGCATTGTGGCATAGCAGGTGAAGTGTCCACCAGTGATGCTGATGTCCCACACGAGCACCTGTTCATGTCTCGGCTGCTCCACTTCCCGCCCAACTCCCTGCTAATGCAGTGGAAGATGGCACAAGTGTTTGGACATCTGACACCCATGTGAGCGATCCAGAAGTTCCTAGTTCCTAGCTGAGGCCTGGCCCATTGTGGCCAAATGAGGAATGAACCAGAGGATGGAAGGTCTCTTTTTGTGTCTCTCCCTCTCTCTTTCTGTAACTCTGCCTTTCAAATAAATAAATCTTTAAAAATAATTTAATTAATGTATATATCTTTTTAAATTAATAGAAACATGCAAGCACCTCCCACTTTGCACTACGACTTTCCAGAGAGGATGGAACCTAAGCTTTATTTTGAAAGTTTTTGGGGAGTTACATAAAGACCAAGGAGGAACTGAAGAAAGATAAAATATCAATTTGGATGGATATTGAATTTATTTGAACAAGGACACTCTAGGAGATAAAGTTGGAGGAGATGGAGACAATATAATGAGTGACTTAAGTGTTCTTGGGCTTCAGCTTTATCTTATTAAAAGGAAATTAAGAGGGATTTTCCACTTAGTGTACTTAGAAGATGCCTTGGAAAGGGGCAAGCATTGGAAAGTTTAGACCAGCGAGGTTGAAGACCTCATCCACAAACCAGTCAGGACAAGGACCTCATCTTCTTAGCAATAACAGTAGGAATGGGTTCGAGCAGCTGGTTTTCAAGATATTAAGGAAAAATAATTCGAAGAACTTACTGTTGGATAGGAGATGGGGAGGGAATCCAGGTCTAGAATTCATACTAGAATTTTTCTTGGCTTATTAGATGAGAGTGTTATAAGCAATCTAAAATAGAGCGCACAGGATTTGGGGGGCGTAGATACAGAATTAGGTTGTACATGTTGAGTCTGAGATGCTAGTAGTTGAGGTTTGACAGTTGGCTATATAAACTTGAGCTCAAATAGAATTAAGGAATAAATTTGAGACTCTTTAGGCTCAGACTCAAACTACTAGATGAGATTATTTCTACAAAGAACATACAGTGAAATAGATACCAGAAAAACTGATGGAATATGAAAATGTTAAGGAGCAGATAAACAAAGAGGATGGGGAAAAAGGTGAAAAATTATATCCTGACAGACAAAAGCAAAATTAGGAAGGACTGGAGACACTGAAGCCGAGCAGGCAGGCTCATCAAGATCCAGGAACGTCTACTTTGCCACAGAGGGCTGGGAGCTCTAGGACTGCAAAGTGTCTACTGTGTTTGGTGTGGAAGAGGCTATTGGCCATTTTTGAAAACAGTATTAGAAATGTAGGGGTTTGACTATTGAAGGCCAGAAAGTCATGAATAAATGGGGGCTGTAAGGACATGTAGAGAGTTTGGGTTGAGACCTTTGCTATTTACAACGCTTTCTAGGTTAGCAGAATAGGCTGGGGACTTGTTAGAAATGCAGAAACTGCCGGCGCCGTGGCTCAACAGGCTAATCCTCCGCCTTGCGGCGCCGGCACACCGGGTTCTAGTCCCGGTCGGGGCACCGATCCTGTCCCGGTTGCCCCTCTTCCAGGCCAGCTCTTTGCTGTGGCCAGGGAGTGCAGTGGAGGATGGCCCAAGTCCTTGGGCCCTGCACCCCATGGGAGACCAGGAGAAGCACCTGGCTCTTGCCATTGGATCAGCGCGGTGCGCCGGCCGCAGCGCGCTACCGCGGCGGCCATTAGAGGGTGAACCAATGGCAAAGGAAGACCTTTCTCTCTGTCTCTCTCTCTCTCTCACTGTCCACTCTGCCTGTCAAAAATAAAAATAAAAAAAAAAAAAAGAGGAAAAAAAAAAAAAAAGAAATGCAGAAATTTTGGTTCCACCCCAGATGACTGAATTCATTTTAGATCCTCAAGTGACTCTTTTGAGCATTAGAATTTGAGAAGATGGGGCCGGCGCTGTGGCTCACTTGGTTAATCCTTCGCCTGCAGTGCCGGCATCCCATACGGGCGCCGAGTTCTAGTTCCGATTGCTCCTCTTCCAGTCCAGCTCTCTGCTGTGGCCCGGGAAGGCAGTGGAGGATGGCCCACGTGCTTGGGCCCCTTCACCTGTGTGGGAGACCAGGAGGAAGCACATGGTTCCTGGCTTCAGATCGGCATAGCTCCAGCTGTAGTGGCCATTTTGGGGGTGAACCAGTGGAAGGAAGACCTTTCTCTCTGTATCTCTCTCTCACTGTCTGTAACTCTACCTGGTAAATAAATTTTAAAAAATTTGAGAATATATTTTTTATATTATACTTTCAAGAAGATAGTTGAGAAGGAGATGAAATACACAGGGAACTAGAGGGCCAGGGTCAAGGTTGACACTGACTTAGAGGAAGAGCAGGGCTTGGATGTATTTTCAGGCTAAGGAAAAGGAATCTTTAGAAGAGGCAAAAGGAAAAATAGAAAGGTCTTTGATGAAGCAAAGTAATACAGAAACAGGAGCCTAGTTTGAATAGAAGAAATATCTCTTCCTTTAGGAGACAATGTGCAAATGCAATCTGACAGGGAGAAGAGCCATCTGATGTTTATAGAATAAATGGAACGGAATCTTATGAGGGTGTGAGCAATTCACTTAAATTGTGTTTTAAAATAGGTATGGAGGAGGTAGCATTATGGCATAAAGAATTAACTACTGCCTACAGTGCTGGCATCCCATATTGGAGTGACAGAAGGAATACCAGGTGCCTGGCTTCAGCCTGGCCCATCATTGACCATTGCATTTATTTCATAAGTGAATTAGCAGATAGAAGATCTCTTTCTCTCTGTCTCTCTCCACCCCTCTCTGTTGTTCTACCTTTCAAATAAATAAATTTTTTAAAATGAAAATAGGTATGGAATACATCTGTAAGATAATGCATGAAATAAATGGAGCTATGACTTTACCAGGAATTATTAATTCAATAAGAACTCTTAAATTTTTTTTTTTTTTTTTTTTTTACAGGCAGAGTGGACAGTGAGAGAGAGAGACAGAGAGAAAGGTCTTCCTTTTGCCGTTGGTTCACCCTCCAATGGCCGCCGCGGTAGCGCGCTGCGGCCGGCGCACCGCGCTGTTCCGATGGCAGGAGCCAGGTGCTTCTCCTGGTCTCCCATGGGGTGCAGGACCCAAGGACTTGGGCCATCCTCCACTGCACTCCCTAGCCACAGCAGAGAGCTGGCCTGGAAGAGGGGCAACCGGGACAGGATCGGTGCCCCGACCGGGACTAGAACCCGGTGTGCCGGCGCCGCAAGGCGGAGGATTAGCCTAGTGAGCCGCGGCGCCGGCCAGAACTCTTAAATTTTGATTGATATTGGAAATCATGATGTGAACAAATTAATCCATTTTTCCCCAGTGATTTTTTATGCACAGAAACAACGAAATGAATAGCACTACTTAGCCTGAAAGCTTGACTTCATTAAACTTAGGTCCCTTTACAACACCTAGTATCTAAGTCAGCCTACCATATTAGGGTCTGCGAGTGTGAACACCTCAGAAAAATAATGCCTCCTATCGTAAGTCCACCTAAACTCAAAACAGGCCTACCTTGGAGGTCTGGTGGGTTTGGTTTCAGATCACTGCAATGAACTGAATATCATAATAGAGTAACATTTTTTTTGGCTTTCCAATGTACAGAAAAATATGCACATACTAAACTGGGGTGTAAGAGGTGTGCAATAACATTATGTCTAAAAAGCACTGTACATACTTTGATTAAAACTAACTTATTCCTAAAATTGATAACAATCATTGAGCCCTCAGTGAGGTGAAAGGTCTTTCCTCAATGTCAATGGCTGCTTGTTGTGGCAATTTTGCTGCATTAACTGACTTTTCCTTTCACAAAAGATTGCATTGTAGCATGCACGCTATGCTGTTTGATAGCATTTTGCACACAATGGAGCTTCTTTCAAAATGGGAGTCAAGACTCTCAAATCCTGCCACTGTTTCAGCAACTAAATGTATGTAATATTCTAATTACTTAATGGCCCAGTTCAACAGTGTTCATAGTGTCTTCATCAGAAGACTCTAGCTCAAAGAAGCCATTTGTTTTGCTCATCCATATGCAGCAACTCCTGGTCCATGAAAGATTTCAGCAGTTCAGTCACACCTTCATGCTCCACTTTCAATTTTAGTTCTCCTGCCATTTCCATGACATCTGAAACAACTTTCTCCACGGGGTCCCTTTAGGGCATCCATGAGGGCTAAATTAGTTTCTTCCAAACTTATTAATATTGACATTTTGAAGACCTCCCATGAATCACAAACATTCTTCATAACATTAGAATGGTGAATCCTGGGGCCGGTGCCGTGGCCCACTTGGTTAATCCTCCTCCTGCGGCGCCGGCACCCCATATGGGCACCAGGTTCTAGCCCCAATGGGTCCTCTTCCAGTCCAGCTCTCTGCTGCGGCCCGGGAAGGCAGTGGAGGATGGCCCACGTGCTTGGGCCCTGCACCTGCATGGGAGACCAGGAGGAAGCATCTGGCTCCTGGCTTTGGATTGGTGTAGCTCCAGCCATAGTGGCCATTTGAGGAGTGAACTAACGAAAGAAAACCTTTCCCTCTGTCTCTCTCTCTAACTGTCTAAATCTACCTGTCAAAAAAAAAAAAAAAAAAAAGAAAAAGAAAAAAAAGAATGGTGAATCCTTTCGAGAAGGCTTTCTGAATTTTTTAAAGGTTTATTTATTTATTTGAGAGTTAGGCTTGCAGACAGTTAAAGGGAGAGACAGAGAGAAGGGTCTTTCATCTGCTGGTTCACTTGCCAATTGGCCGCAATAACTGGAGCTGCCCAATCTGAGGACAGGAGTCAGGAGCTTCCTCCAGGTCTCCCACATGGGTATAGAGGCCCAAGGACTTGAGGCATATTCTACTGCTTACCCAGGTCATTAGTAGAAAGCTGGATCAGAAGAGGAACAGCCAGGACTCGAACTGGTGCCCATATGGAATGCCGGCACCACAGGTGGCAGCTTTACTCGCTACGCCACAGTGCCGGCTTCTAGAAGGTTTTCTATTTGCTCATGTCCATTAAAGGATTCATTATATACAAAACCCTGGCTTTATGAATTTTTCCTTATGTTCTAGCAATTGAAAGTCAAAATTATTCCTTGACCCATGGACTACAGAGTTGATTCTGTGTTCACAGATATGAAAACAACACTGGTTTCATTGTACATCTCCATCAGAACTTGTGGGTAACCAGGTACACTGTCAATGAGCAATAATTTTTAAAGGAATCTTGATTTCTGAGCAGTAGTTCTCAACAGTGGACTTAAAATATTCAGCAAACCCTGCAGATGTGCTGTCATCCAGGATTTCTTGTTCCATTTATAAAGCACAAGCGAAATAGAATTAATATAATTATTATGGGCCTAGGTTTTTCAGAATGGTATGGTAAATGTGCAGAGGCTTCAACTTAAAGCCACCTGCTGCATTAGCCAGTAACAAGAGAGTCAATCTATCCTTGGAAGCTTTGAAGGCAGACATTGACTTCTCCTCTCAAGCTATGAAAATCCTAGATAGCATCTTACTTCAGTATAGAGCTGTTTTATCTATGTTGATAATCTGTAGCTTAGTATAGCAACCTTTGTCAATTTTTTTAGCTAGATCTTCTGGAAAGCTCGCTACAGCGCCTACATTAGCACCTGCTGATTCATCTTGCACTTTTACATAGAATGACAGCTCCTTTCGTTAAACTTCGTAAGTCATCTTCTTCTAGCTTTAAACTTTCCTCCTGCAGCATCCTTATCTCTTTCAGCCTTCATAGAACTGAAGAGATTTAGGGATTTCTCTTGATTTCACTTCAGTTTAAGGGAATGTGGTGAATCATTTGATCTATGTCTAAACCACTAAAACTTTTCCCATTAGCAGTGAGGCTTGTTTGTTTACGTATCATTTGTGTGTTCACTGAATTAGCACTTTTTGCTTCCCTCAAGAATGCTCCCTTTGCATTCCCAACATGGCTAACCATTGAGTGCAAAAGACCTAGTTTATGGGCTCTCTCAGCTTTAACATGGCTTCCTGGCTAATCTTAGTCATGTCTGATTTTTTATTTAAATTTGGAGATGTGTGACTCTTCCTTTCACTTGAACACTTAGAGGTCATTGTAGGATTATTACTTTGTCTTATTTTAATACTGTTGTGCCTCAGAGAACAGGGGAGGGAGTGGGAGAGAGAGAGGGAAAGAGAGAGAGAGAGAGAGAAAGAGAGAAAGAGAGAGATGGGAAAGGCTGGTTGATGCAACACTCAGAACACAAACATTTATGGATTAAGTTTGTCATCATATATGAACATGATTTGTGACTTACCAAAGCAATTACAATAGTAACATCAAAGAACACTGATCACAGTTCAATGTAACAGATATTATAATAATAATGAAACAGTTTTCAATACTGTTAGGATTAATAAAATGTGATGCAGAAACACTAAGCAAACATATACTGTTGGAAAAATGGCACCAATAGATTTGCCTGATGTGGGGTTGCCACAGACTTTTAGTCTGTAAGAAACACCTTGTTTACAAAGTGCAATAAATGGGAGCATAATAACACGATATGCCCATGTTCACCATTCTTCTATACTGGATCCTACTACAGTTACTTATACTTACAAGACTTTCACAGTTTACCTTTCATTCCCCTCACCTGTGAATACTTTTGTTCACTCTCTCTGAATGATCAGCTCTTAGCATTAAGGATCACATTTAATTAGTTTTGTGTTCCTAGGCCAGTCTCAAATCCTGATGAAGTGTCACATGACTTGCATAACGCCTTTCTGGCCCAGAGTATAACTCTTAGGGTTCTTGATTGGTTTTGCATTTTCTCCTTTTGTTTTTGGGTCTACACACTATCTTGACAATCTTACATGATAAATCAAGGTTAGTTGCTTGGACATACAACACATGAATAAATACAGCGGTAACTCTAAATGATTTACCAAGTCATTTTTTTCCTGCAGTTTATATTTCAAGAAAAATTCTTTCTGTTCCCAACAAAAAAATCTATAAAGATAAATATTTTCCCAAACTTCAAAGAGTTCATGTAAAAAGAACATCAGATTATTTATGTGCTAATGAGAATCATGTGGGTTATATTTCCTTAAAAATAAAGCTATTTTTTAAATGCGAGGAGAAGGAACTAGAAATAATTACTGGATCCTAGTGTAGCAAAACCATGTGTTATTTGAGATGCTTGTGTCTGAACCAATGAGTGACACAGTGAGTCTAGTGTTCAGAGAGCAGCATCAGTGATCTGAGCACTCAGACCCCAGAGGGGGAGGCCCAAGACTAGGATGATTGCATTTCTTGAAGTGGCAGAGAAGGAAAGGGGAGGCGTGAGACTGTCCATTGTTTTAAAAAGGTAAAAGCACAGGCTCTTTTGATGATTTGGCTCCAATATTACTGCTTTTGCTGGGCGACAAGTAAAGGGTGGGGTATGCCACTTTAAGACAGATACTTGGGGGGCCAGCACCGTGGCTCACTTGGTTAATCCTACACCTGAGGCGCTGGCATCCCATATGGGCACCTGGTTCTAGTCTCGGTTGCTCCTCTTCCAGTCCAGCACTCTGCTGTGGCCCGGGAATGCAGTGGAGGATGACCGAAGTGCTTGGGCCCTGCACCTCATGGGAGACCAGCACCTGGCTCCTGGCTTCGGATTGACATAGCTCTGGCTGTAGTGGCCATTTGAGGGGTGAACTAATGGAAGGAAGACCTTTCTCTCTGTCTCTCTCACTATCTAACTCTGTCAAAAAAAAAAAAAAAAACACACAAAAGAGGGATACTGGTCCTTAGGAAGAGATCGGTACATTTTGTTGACTGTCTCTGGGCAGATGGCTCAAGACTCTACGAAGTCTCTAAGCAAACACCATAGTTCCTTTCAGCATTTACCTGTACATGGGAGAGATTAATTATTGGGCAGATCTGCAGTTCTCTATCAATAGCTCTTTGTTTCTTGGCCAGGAGTACATGCTCCAGTTCTACACAGGGTGAACTAGACCTGCTGGATAGTTAATGTTTCAGTAAGTAATCTTCAAAGCAACAACAGATGATAGATATCTACAGATAAATGTCTCACCTCTTTTCTCCTTGGTTGAGGTAACTGGGCTGTATTCTAAATGGTGTCCCCAATCACCCAGCAGAAATGAGTTCCAGTTGCTTACTTTGGTAATTATCTTGGTAGTACACCATTTGTTGTCTTCTCTCTTTGTGTGTGTGTGTGTGTTTTTTTTTTATGTTTTTGATTGGCAGAGTGGACAATGAGAGAAAGAGACAGAGAGAAAGGTCTTCCTTTTTCCATTGGTTCACCCTCCAATGGCTGCGCTGTTCCGAAGCCAGGAGCCAGGTGCTTCTCCTGGTCTCCCATGGGGTGCAGGGCCCAAGCACTTGGGCCATCCTCCACTGCATTCCCGGGCCATAGCAGAGAGCTGGCCTGGAAGAGGGGCAACCGGGACAGAATCCGGCGCCCCAACTGGGACTAGAACCCGGGGTGCCGGCGCCGCGGGCGGAGGATTAGCCTAGTGAGCCGCGGTGCCGGTCCTTGTTGTCTTCTCTTATGTGTCAAATTTCTTTTATTTTTCTTAAATTGTTTTAAAGATTTATTTGTATTTATTTGAAAGGTGAAGTTGGGGAAGGAAGAGAGAGAGAGAAAAAGAGAGAGGGAGAACAAGAATTCTTCCATCTATCTGCTAAGTGGCTGGAAGTGACAGTGGCCAAGTCAAGCCAAAGTTGGGAGCCACTAGCTTCCTCTGGGTTTCTCATGTGTATGGCAGGGGCCTAATCACTTGGGTCTTCATCTGATGCTTTCCCAGGCCACTAGCAGGGAGCTAGATCAGAAACAGAGTAGTGGGGACTCGAACTGTTACCTATATGGGATGCGAGCATGGCAGGTGGCAGCTTTACCTGCTATGCCACAATGCCAGTCCCATGTGTCCTATTGCCAATGCATTAACAGCATTTCCTGGAATCACTTCTGAAATAAACTACTTGAACCTAAATCTCTTCTCCAGCTCTACTTCTGGAAGATAACAAACCAAGAGAAGTCTACACATATCAAGGTGTATTCTTGACTATTGAGAAATAGAGCAAGGCCTATGATATGATACAGATAACAATAACCTCAGAACTTACCCTATGAAGATGCGTGGAGCCAGCAGTCTCTCAAAGCATTTATGTAAATATCATTTGAGATTCTTGTTTTATTTCTGTTATTGTTTACTGTTATTCATCCCTTTATGAAGCTTTGTTAAATGTACCAGTCTATTCTCAAATACAAGAGTATGTCACAAAGTTTGTAGAACACTGGAAATAATGTTTGTGGGCAAAAACTTTAGGCATGTATTCATACTTCTTTTATAATATAATTTTCCAGGAACCTTTTAGAGACCTCTCACAGGCATGCATTTCATTTTTTGCACCATAGTAAACTTATCTTTTATTTCTATATTCTATAACCTTTTTGAGATACCTCCATAAACTATGAATCATTGAAAGAAGGATTTGTGCCTATTCTGTGCTAGATTAAAAGAGGAAACAATAATTCTCCCTGCGACAATTTTGAGGATGGCTTTGGGGATAAGGAAATTCTCCAAGGGGAATTATTCTGGAGTGATATGAACTTGAACAGTCATATTGCTCTTTCTTCTTAGAGGAAACCACAACTACAACCTCAAATTATTTAAGTATTAACAGATCCATTTTTTTCAAGTATCCCCTCACAATCTGAATGTACTCCATATGTATTGGTTCTATGGATTCAGACCCATGCTGGTAGGCTACTTGCACATCATTCCTCTGCTTTCCCACTTTTCCATGCCTTTCCCTGCCCCATTTCTGTTACCCTGATCTATGTCTGTTGCTCCAAACTCATTCTTTCCTGATAATACAGATGCACAACCTATCTAGTGGGATAGACATATATCTCAGATTTTCACACTCTTAAAAACGATTAAAGGCAAGCTAAAGCTGGTTTTCAGCATGACCATTTCAATAGGAAATATTTCTTTGGCTTAAAATATTTCAGAACATTTTATTGTTTCCAACATAAAATTTTTACTTGCTCCAAGAAATATTTTGTCAAAATATTTACTTCTAACTGTCATGAGCTTTTGTACTAATGTATTAAGATTTCTGCTGATTGCCTCACAAAGCTACAATATCATCGTGTTAACAGCTGCACTCTCATCTGGAGACCGGAGTCCTCTTCCAAGCTCATTGCTGGCAGAATTGAGTTCTTAGAGTTGTAGAACTGTAATTTGATTTTCTTGCCAGAGGTCAACTGAAGTCCATACTCATCTCTTGGCCACTGTCAGGACAGATTATCTGAATGGATTTGACCTAACCACATGACCCTTTATCTCATTCAAGAGGTCAGAGACAAGGGTGAAATTCATCACAGTCACCATCTCAGGGATTATCCTGGGCAAGTAAAGTAGTCTTTAGGAAACTCTACTAAAGAACCTTCCTTGCTCACTCTTTGAGTTTCCCTCCAGGCCTGGGTTCCCCCAACAGGTGCAATACCCACAACAACTCAACAAGCTCAAGACTGCCCAAGACAACTTCTTTTTCAAGGAGGCCCTTAAGATATACTCAAAATTAATTTTACTGACATTAATAAAATTAAAATAAGGAGCAGTATCTTGAAGGCCCTACCCTCCCAAGCCCCAGGGTTCACAATAGTTCCTTCAATGGCTTGTCTGAATAACAGGTGCATTCCAAGGCACACTCCGTTGGATAACTCTCCAGGAAATATAACATGATTGTGACAGCCTTGGGTTCTTGGATATAGCCTCCAGTAAAGAAAAAAAAAATCTGAAATTAATCTCTACTTGTATTTTCACCAAAACATTCCCCCAAGGTAGGGAAGTAAGGAGCTTGGCTACCTCTTGAATAGGGAACAGAAAATAAAGGAAGAAACAATATCCATTAATATCTCAAAAATCATTCTGCTATCTATAATTTTCAAAATGACACAATTAGCTTTTCCTTGGAGGAGAGGGTTACTGTGACTGTGTCACTCCCATATAAACAAGTTGACTTCATTCACCTGAGTCAATTCTAAACAAGCTAGGGTTATATTTGAAATCACAAGTTCTAATACTACCTTGCTGTTCCCAATTCTGTGGCCCACCTGAGGTTCTTGAGAACTATCTCAGCAGACAAAGCTCCAGTGATCTAAGGGCTTCTCAATAAGCCTTGCCTCCTAAGGTTGCACCACTTTTCAACAACCCCACATGAGGTTCAAGCCTTTGAAAACACATGGACATTTGCGGGAAGCAAATAACTATTCAAATCATTCCACTCCTTTAGATGCAAGAAGAGAATCTTCTTATCTAGAAGGCTCAGAGCCTGCATTGTGGAGCAGTAGGCTAAATTGGCACTTGTAGCACCAGCATCGCATATCAGGGTGAGTCCTGGTTGCTCTGCTTTCAAGTTAGCTTCATGCTAACACACCTGGGAATGCATAAAAAAAACAGCCCAAGTGCCTGGGTCCCTGCTGCCCATGTGGAAGACCTGGATGGGGTTCCTGGCTCTGACTTTGATCTGGCCTAGCCCTGGCCAATGGGGTCATTTGGGGAGTAGACCAGCATATGGAAGATCTCTCTCTTTCTCTATCATTCTTCCTTTTAAATAATGAATGAGTGAATGAATGAATGAATAAATATCCTATGTTTTGCTTAATGTCACTCCTCTGGATGATTCTAATATCCTGTGTTATATGTCTGTTTCTTTCTTTTAGATGTCTGCCCAGTGGTTTACAAATTTTTATCATGTTATCAATAACACACTGCTGAATGTGCACCTGAATAGATATTTACATGTGCATGTCTATATTTGCATATAGACATACCCTGTTCTATAAGTTTTGTATTGTACATTATGTATTTGTAAAAATGGACATCTTAAACACCAAATGATGACACAATAAGAAAATTTATGTCATTTAAAAATGTTTCAATGCATTGACAAGCACGTTTTTCCTACAAATTTGGCAATATATTTCACAGAAAAATGTGACTTTATTGGTTTGTTAATTTGAACATCTTTAATTATCTGAAATATAGAGATTTAAAAAGCCAAAAAAAGAAAAGATAGATTAATTGGACTTCATCATAAATAAAAACTTTTGCTCAGAAGAAAGAGACTTGTATACTAATTGGATAATTACTAAAATTGAAGACTTAAGCATACAATTGATAAAGTAATATATATAAATGTCCAATGAGCATGAAGAAAAGTTCTCAATAACATTTATCATCAAGGAAATGCCAAATAAAACCACAAGGAGATACCATTTCACTCTCACTAGAAGGTTAAAATTAAAAGCTGGACAAAAGCTGGAGACTTTGTGAAATGGATGTCAGTGTTTTGCACATCTTAGAACATTCTCATGAAGTTAAACATACACCAATCCTGTGACCCACCAGGAAGAACAACAGATTTACAAAGCAAGACTTAGATAAGAATATGAAATTTTGTATATAATAGGTAAATATAATAAGCCACCAAATGTCCATAAAATGGGAAACATTTTTTTTAAACATGGTCTTTCCAAATAATGGAATATTATCCGGTACTAAAAGGGACCAAACTACTGATCCATGCCCTAATAAAAAGGCCTTTTTTAAACTTTTATTTAATAAATATAAATTTTCAAAGTAAAACTTTTAGATTATAGTGGCTTTCCCTCCCCATCACCTCCCTCCCACTCGCAACCATCCCATCTCCCACTCTCTCTCCCATGCCCTTCACATCAAGATACATTTTCAATTATCTTTATATACAGAAGATCAATTTAGTATATATTAAGTAAAGATTTCAACAGTTTGCACCCATACAGAAACACAAAGTATAAAGTAATGTTTGAGAACTAGTTATAGCATCAATTCACATAGTACAACGCATTAAGGACAGAGATCTTACATGGGGAGTAAGTGCACAGTGACTCTTGTTGTTGATTTAACAATTGACACTCTTATTTATGATGTCAGTAATCATCCGAGGTTCTTGTCATTAGCTGCCAAGGCTATGGAAGCCTCTTGAGTTCTCCAACTCTGATCTTATTTAGAAAGGCCACAGTCAAAGTAGAAGTTCTCTCCTCCCTTTAGAGAAAGGTACCCCCTTCTTTGATGGCCCATTCTTTCCACTGGGATCTCACTCACAGAGATCTTTCATTGAGGTTTTTCTTTTTTTTTTTTTTTGCCAGAGTGTCTTGGCTTTCCATGCCTAAAACACTCTCATGGGCTCTTGAGCCAGATCCGAATGCCTTAAGGGCTGATTCTGAGGCCAGAGTGCTGTTTAGGACATCTGCCATTCTATGAGTCTGCTGTGTATCCTGCTTCCCATTTGGAAACAAGAGAGGGAGGAGATGTACAGTTCAGCACATGCTCAATTGGACTTACCCCTAATTGGAGAGTTAGAAATGTGCCAGGGGATTCCAATTCAATCCCATGAAGGTGGCATGTACCAATGCCATCTCGCTAGTCAAAGTGATCAGTTTCAGTTCATAATTGATCATAATGATAGGTCTAAGAGTCAAAGGGATCACTCAAACAAGACTAGTGTCTGCTAATACTTACTGATAGAATAAAAAAGGGAAAAAACGATCCAACATGGGAAGCGGGATACACAGCAGACTCATAGAATGGCAGATGTCCTAAATAGCACTCTGGCCTCAGAATCAGCCCTTAAGGCATTCGGATCTGGCTCAAGAGCCCATAAGAGTATTTTAGGCATGGAAAGCCAAGACACTCTGGAAAAAAAAAAAAAAAGAAAAGAAGACCTAAATGAAAGATCTCTGCGAGTGAGATCCCAGTGGAAAGAATGGGGCCATCAAAGAAGCAGGTACCTTGCTCTGAAGGGAGGAGAGAACTTCCACTTGAACTATGACCCTGTCAGAATAAGATCAAAGTCAGCGAACTCTAAAGGCTTCCATAGCCTTGGCAACTCATGACTAGAGCCTAGTGAGATTACTGACGCCATAAACAAGAGTGTCAAATTGTTAAATCAACAACAGGAGTCACTGTGTACTTATGTCTCATGTGGAATCTGTCCTTAATGTGTTGTCCAATGTGAAGTAATGCTATAACTAGTACTAAAACAGTATTTTTACACTTTGTGTTTCTGTGTGGGTGCAATCTGATGAAATCTTTACTTAGTATATACTGAATCGATCTTCTGTATATAAAGATAATTGAAAATGAAAAAAAAAAAAAAAACAAAACAACCTGGTGTTAAATTGAAAATTGCATAGAAAATTAATCAATTCTTAAAAAAATATCATGTAGGATCTCTGTCTTTAATGTGCTGTACACTGTTATTTAATGCTATAACTAGTACTCCAACAGTGTTTTTTCACTTTTTGTTGCTATGTGGGGACAAACTGTTGAAATCTTTACTTAATATAAACTAAACTGATCTTCTGTATATAAAGAGAATTGAAAATGAATCTTGATGTGAATGGAAGGGGAGAGGGAGCGGGAAAGGGGAGGGTTGTGGGTGGGAGGGAAGTTATGGGCGGGGGGAGGGGGGAAGCCATTTTAATCCATAAGCTGTACTTTGGAAATTTATATTCATTAAATAAAAGTTAAAAAAAAAACACTAAGCTGTGGAGGTCAGATGCATAGAATGTATATTGGATGATGCCTTTTATATCAATTTCTGGACCAGGCAAAACCAGGGAAAAGAAATAAGAATGGTGGCTTTCTCTAGAGTGGTAGGGTTGACTAGGAAAGAGCTTGAGAGTATTTTCCGAGATAGTAAGTGTTCTTGATAGAGTGTGAGTTTCACGAGAGTGAGCATTTGGCCAAACCTACCTCACTGTACAGGAAAGTGCTGCACAAAACAATGACAGGATGAACCAAATGCAAGAGTTAGTTAAAAAAAGTTACCCACAAGATACTCTAAAGGGATAAATACGTAGGGTACTAGCATCAAGGACTTCCCAGTGTATACTCAGTTTTGTTGATTCAATTTTGGGAGCATTAATATTTTCCATAATTGTAAAACAAAATTCACTTGAAAAGCAACACCTATACAATGAATGATAAATGCATCACATAAGTTAACTGGGCATTGCAATTCTTGGACAATCACAAAAAAGGAACTAGGGGAATTCCTTGCTACTTATTTCAAGTAAGTTTAAATGTAACTGTATGCTCCCAGTGGAATATATGCTCAAACACACAATTATTGTTGATAATATCATCAACAATATATTGTTGATGATAGTGTTGGTTTTTATCATTCAGAGATTGCTGTGTGTGTTCTGCAGAATAACTCATGTGGATGTTTTGGGGACCAGGATCCTCAGACAAGAGGATAGGTGATGCAAATTAAGATCAGTGAGGTTAATCCCAAATGGGCAAGTCCAGAATATGAATTATTGAGGTCATTAAGGATTTAAGATGCAATTTCCCATCTTAAAAATGCATCGTTATTTACACTTATAAAAACATGTATGTTCAGGCCGGCGCCGTGGCTTAACAGGCTAATCCTCCGCCTTGCGGCACCGGCACACCGGGTTCTAGTCCCGGTTGGGGCGCCGGATTCTATCCCAGTTGCCCCTCTTCCAGGCCAGCTCTCTGCTATGGCCCGGGAAGGCAGTGGAGGATGGCCCAAGTCCTAGGGACCTGCACCCGCATGGGAGACCAGGAGAAGCACCTGGCTCCTGGCTTCGGATCAGCGAGATGCACTGGCCGCAGCGTCCATTGGAGGGTGAACCAATGGCAAAAAGGAAGACCTTTCTCTCTGTCTCTCTCTCTCACTATCCACTCTGCCTGCCAAAAAGAAAAAATAAAAAACAAAAACAAAAAAAAACATGTATGTTCAATGATCAACATAGTAGTAAGAAATACCTCTGACATCCAGATTATAATTTCTAATATTTTTCACAAATAGGAAATAGGATACTTTTGAAAAAGACTGAACTCAGATCTGAATAAAAAAATGTGGGTCAAAAAAGCTTTCAAAGAGTTCATGAAGGGATCATATACAAAAGACTCAGAAATAAAATTATAGAGTCATTACTCAACAGAAAGAAAAAGATGCAATGGGTCAAAATATAGCAAGGATGCTTAAGTGCATAAACACAAAGCGTTTTTTCAAGCTTCTTTGGAGGAGAGGGCATTGGGCACAGTGCTTACCACATCACATCCCATATTAGAATGCCTGGTTTAAATCCTATTTTTGCTCCCAATTTCAGCTTTGTGCTAACCCACACTGGGAAAGCACTGGTCAAGGCTTTCATACTTTGGTCTCTGCCACCCATGTGGGAGGACAGGATTGGGTTCCCGGCTTTTGCCTAGGCCATTCCTAGTGTGTCTCTGTCTCCCTTTCTGTCTCGCTCTCCATCTCTGTCACTGCCTTGTAAATAAAAAAAAGTATATTCAAAATTTTGTTAAATGTATTGGACTTCTTTGAATGATGTGGGGGAAAGTGATCATGCTGTCAAACACTAATAAATAAAAGGGAAGACTATGATATTATCTTTTTTTTTTTTTTGACAGGCAGAGTGGACAGTGAGAGAGAGACAGAGAGAAAGGTCTTCCTTTGCCGTTGGTTCACCCCCCAATGGCCACTGCCACCGGCGCGCTGCGGCCGGCGCACCGCGCTGATCCAAAGCCAGGAGCCAGGTGCTTCTCCTGGTCTCCCACACGGGTTCAGGGCCCAAGCACTTGGGCCATCCTCCACTGCACTCCCGGGCCATAGCAGAGAGCTGGACTGGAAGAGGAGTAACCGGGACAGAATCCGGCGCCCCGACCGGGACTAGAACCTGGGGTGCTGGCGCTGCATGATATTATCTTGCCTGTCCTAGAGTTAAGTGTACCTCAAGGTGACCTAATAGTTTATGTAGTTGTTTCTCTCTATAGAATGACAGAATTACAATATCATCATTTTGTGGCTTTGATGAACCATTGGATCTAAGCAATTAGAAATAACAATGAAAATAAAGAACTAAATATGTAACTCCTAACTGAAGCATAAAATATTGTCTGCGAAGTGTTCTTGCCAAATACCTAACCTGAATCCAATCCCATCAAGCCACTCCTAAAGCCCACAACAAGTTTATAGAATCTCCCTTTAAACAAAATGTTTTTATATTTGTAAGACACTGAGGGAATTTTGAAAGAGTAATGATATGATGATACACAAGTCTGAATGGTAGAAGGCATTGCAGTTGTGAAAAAACTCATTTTTCAACCTCATTTGTAGATTATGCAAACTTGTTCAACTGTGGCTAATAACTTTTCACTTCCCTTGATGTCACTAGTTTTCTTGGGAATGCAGCAAATTTTTAATTTGAAAGTTTTAATAAAAGGATAAAATCCACAAGGGCTCTTTATTTGGAAAATGTAAGTTAAAAAAAATTTTGGAAATACAGTCTCAGAATAAACATATTCCAAACACTTGCAAAATCCGTTACTTAACCTGAAAAAATTTCTTATTTTCTGTTTCAAAGTTACTTTTCTATAATAAGTATCCCTGAAAATGAATTATTTAAGAATGTAATTTTTTAAATTGTATCCATGAAATATACTAGAAATATCCTTTTGTCAGTACATTTGGAATGCATTTGTTAACTTTAGAGATGAACTTGCACTCCAATATCACTTTTTAAAATGACTCTCCAAAGTATTTTAAAGATTTTACTGTATCTTAGAACTCCTGTTTTTATGAAGAGGGTTTACTTTAAGAGTTTATGCTCTTGAGGCCGGTACTGTGGCGTGGTGAGTTAAACCACCACTTGCAGTGCTGGCATCCCATTTGGGTGCCGGTTCGAGTCCTGGCTACTCCACTTCTGATCCAGCTCTCTGCTGTGGCCTGAGAAACCAGTAGAAGATGGGCCAAGTCCTTGGGGCTCTGAACCTGCATGGGAGACCCAGAGGATATTCCTGTCTCCTGGCTTTGGATCTGTGGCCATTATGGTCAATTGGGGAGTGAACCAGTTGATGGAAGACCTCTCTCTCTCTGCCTCTTCTCTCTGTGTAACTCTGACTTCCACATAAATAAATAAATCTTAAAAAGAGAGTTTATGCACTCTATGCATTTCTGGATTTATGCACTTTTTTTTTCTCTTAGTAGTTTGCTTATGAGGAATTCAGGAAATGATGTTCTTGTTTCAACATTTCTCCGGAATCCTTTTGTAAAACTCCAGTAAAAAGCAACTGCTTTCTCAGTAGTTACACTTCAGTTATTTTCACAAAACATTGTTTTATTAAGAAAATAAATCCCTGCTGAGGCTGTATCATCTCTGCTACATCTCAAGTTCTTTGATAGTTTATAAAAGTACATAGTTCTTTGCTGCATTTTGTGATTGAAACAGAATTGAGAAAACATTATCAGCTAAGACATGTTATAAACATTTGTGCCTTCATCCAATGACCTTGCAAAATTGCCACATGGGATGATTTTTTTCTACTACTTGTGTCTACTCATCTGTATCAGTATTCAGCATCTTCCAATGAATTTATGACAAAGGAATGCATTTAAATATGTAACTATATTTTTATTTGTCTTCTATGTGTTATTTTAGTTGTTATTATTGTAGCAGAAATACTAAACATGTCCCTAAACATACTTAACTTTCCATCATCAATAAGTAACAGATCTCAAGAAGACTTTTACATATTGTTATATTTAGTAACAAAGGTTCAAGTCTGGTTGCATGTCTTAAGACTTTAAATATTACATCAAGTTCACAGTGTCTGTTTTTTAAGTTTTGACTTCTTTCCTCACAATTTCTGACTAAATGCAAGAGAATAAAATGACCAGGATTCATACAGATGATTAGTTCACCTAAATTTCTTTGTACTTGGGCATTTTATGTTATAAAATAAACAGAAATAGATACCATGGTATAGAAACCTGACTTTGAAACCACTCCTTTTACTTCTAAGCTTCTGGTTAGGGATGAAGTTGTATTCCTTTTTGCAATCCTAGATCAAAGTTCTGTGTTTGGCACATGCTAAATATTTGTTTATAGAGCTCAAAAGAACTGGAATGTTAGATACAAAGTTGCACATATTCTAAATATTTCAAGTGGTGGAAATCTAACTGACTTTTAAGGTTCATTTCTTGTACCTTTTCAAAAACACTGTTCAGGAGTGGGCATCAGGCCTAGTGATTAGGATGCCCGTGTTCCACATCAGAGTACTTAGGTTTCACTCCAGCTGCCTACTAACCTAGACCCTGTGCGTCACCAGTGATGGCTCAAGTAATTGGGTTTGTGACACTCATGAAGGAGACTGGGATGGTGATCCCTGTTCCTGGCTCTGGCCCTGTCCTGATTCTGGTCGTTGCAGGCATGTGGGAGTGAATCATCCAAGGGGAGCTCTCTGTGTCTCTCTCTTTGCAACTCAAATAAAGGAGTTTTCAAAAGCACCATTTATAGATATAATAGTGTTTAAGAATAATGCAACTTTCATTATATGGAGCTATTTTTCTTTTTTATTTATGTAAAGGGAACAAATTTCCTATATTTCATATATACACTTTTATGAGCATAGTGATACTTCCCTCCATCCCTTCCTCCCTCCCTTCTTTATTCCCACTCTTCCTGCTCCTTCTTTTCTTATTTTTCTTTAAAATTTTCAATTTTCTTTATAATCACAAGCTTAACTCTCCACTAAATAAAGTAGTAGTAAGCAGAAAATCACTGATCCTCAAGAGCATAGACAAGAGGTATAAAATAATCAAATCTCAAAATATCAAATTCATTCATATACATTATATTATTTTTGTACTCTGTATACTAGTTACTGCAAATCAGGGAATGTATATGATATTTGTCTTTTGGGGGCTGACTGATTTCACTAAGCGTAATGGAAGACAGAATTTCATTCTTTTTTGGGGCTGAGTACTATTCCATTATATATATATATATATATATATATATATATACACACATATATCACAATATCCAATCATCATTTGATGGACATCTGGGTTTATTCCATATCTTAGCTATTGCAAGTTGAGCTGCTATATTTTTCAACATAGTTCTTAAAAATTCCTAGAAAAAAAAATAGAAATCTGATTCTGAATGTTACATGTATTTGCTATCTTTCCTACTCTCAATATCATTTCCAACATTTAAGGAAGCAGAAGTCAAACCACAAAACCATTACTGAGGCAGGATATGTGTGCTTCTCTTGGATATTTAATGTCTATGACCAAAACAAATAATACTTCTTTGCTTCCACTTAATTATATTACTAGGGTTAGTCTCTAAAAACATGCCTGAAATTTAAGATCTCCCCATTATTAACCACTGTTTATTGGCTTTAAATAATAGACTTGAAGCTATAAAAGAAAATATACTTTTTACCTTAAGGGTTTGCTGGGTAACTTAGACCAGAAGGTCACTTGGAAATGTTTCAGAGTAGAGCTCCAATTTTAGCTGCATTTGTAGTTCACAAATGCAATTATAAAAAGCCAATAAGCCCTAAGTTATGACACTTGAAATCCCAAATTCCAACCAGTCACTGTTTATAGCACACCCACTGGGTGGAAAATGCTGTAGTGGCACCACGCATAAAAACAAAGTAAGCATTTTATTACAAGGAATGAACATTCAGTTGGGATACCACTGTGTCAAACCTCCAATATCATGCAGTCATTTGGATATAAAGTTGAATGGCATGTTAATAAGTGAACTCCATTGAGTATTTTGTTTCTCTAACACTAAATACTTGTCCAGGATTCTGTCCTTGGTGGACCCTGAGGAAGGAGCGTTGCTCGATTATGAGCATTGAAATGGAGCTTTTTCATCACAACCTCCTCCTCTGTCATTGTAATGCAAAGGCCAATACTTGCAAAAAGCCTCTTAATCTATCTCCAGTGAAACAATGAATGGGATTAGTGCCTGATTCCCAAAGAGAAGAGTGAAACTGTCAAACAAGGAAGGGAAAGCTGTTCCAACATTGTGGGACGGCTACCTCAACAATGAAGGGCAGCTGCAATGAGAGATAAAGGGGTGCTGTCTTCCTAGGGGTCGTGGTACATCTCTGAGCAACACATACTACTAACAAGTATGCTGGGCCTAATAGAGGATGCAGTCCAGAAAGACGGGACGGTCAGGGAACCAGTGTCAATGAAAGACACATCCAAAAAGGCGATCAGCAATTCCACTCACGTTCCAGGAAGACCTTGACTATGACTATGTATCTGGGTATGTGTATGGAAGTCAGTTTGGGGGAAATGGCCTAGGCGAAAGCCTAGGGAAAGGAAATAGTCATGGTAACCTTTTGTTGGAGTTGGGCCAAATATCAGAGAACCCAAAATTATTTTAGGAAATCCTATCATGAAAAGGGCAGAATAACAGCAAACCCAGGTCTGGATGGGGTAGGAGTACAGGTAGAGGAAGTAAAGGTAACTGAAGACTGGAGACATTCTCCTGTCAAAAACATTCAAGAGCAAGTGTTGATTTTGAAGGTCAATGCCAAGTTGATAGGAGGCTGAGATTTCCTTTTCTCCCATCTTAAATAGAAAACACAGAGGCATCAGAGCCCTCCTGGGAGAGTAGTTATGGGCAAGAAGGGGTTTGGAAGTAATCTTCTGCAAATTTTGTTTATTAAAGGATAAAAAGAGTAAATATTAGGCACAAAAATGATATTGGCATATTTTCCGCTCTATTGAGTTTGTGTTTTTGTGGAGAAGTCTTACCAAATCAGGATAAAAAGAAATTAATGATGTGGTTTCAGATAACCAAAGAGGCTATCAAGAAATCAGAGTAGAATAGTACCGAGGAACAAAGGAATAGGGCATGAAGGGGCTATTTTAGAGCAAATATCAGGATTCTAAGAGGGCTTTAAAGGGACAGGGATTGTGTGAAGAAATGAAAGAAGAAATGTCTGGGGATAAAGAAATGTAGATGAGGAAGCAGCAAGCATAAAGCCCCAGAGGCAGGCGCCAGCTTGGTGTGCTGGGGATGGGAGTGGGAGCCATCAGGGATGTAGCAGAGTTTGGTGGCAACTACGTCATCATGCAAGTCTCGATGGGGTACTTTTGTACGTAGGCTTTGTTCCAAGTGCCGTGGGAAGCACTTGAGGCTTTTAAGCAGAGAGCAACGTGATCTGATTTAATTTTTCTAAATTATCTCAGTGTTTCAGCTTTGTGATGAAAGCTATGACTGGCTCTGTGGTTCCTTTTAGCCCTTTCTTATCAATGATGCCACCATGACACACAGCATATGCCACACCACTTCCTGAATATTGCTGCAGAATCTTCTACCATGTAGACCTTTAGACTCTTTGGAGCGTAGCTATGGAGGAAATTGTTAGAGCATAATGAATAAAAATAATCTTGAAAGGTGGATTCTATGAAGCTAAACTTTCAAGGTATATGAAGTTCCCCAATGAAGTCATTTTGTGGATTTAGAATGAAGTAACAAAGGAGCATACCTGTATTTCAAAAAAATTAGCCCTGAAATACCTCAGTGATGATCAGAATAAAAATCCACTGGAACAGAAGAAATCTGGTGGGAAATGGGAGCTTCTTGGTTCAGGGGCTTTGCAAGTTGGATGTCTCCTTTTTTAGACGACAGAGGTACATTTCCTATTGCAGGCAGATCCTCCTGTCACAGGTATCCGGAACAAGCACAGTTACGGCATGTGCTTAAAACACCCCAGTAAAAATAATTTCCGGAGGTCTATCTACATCACAATGACTAGTTAAGGACATTATTCCAGTACAGATTGTCCCTGAGATGATAGTTTGAGTTAGTTTTTTGACCCCTCAATGGTGTGAAGCCAATAATCATTCAGTAGCATTTGTACTTGCAATTTTGCTTCTTATTCTTGTCCTGCACTAGCGATGTGCTATAAGATACTCTTTGTAAGAGCCCAGGCAGTGGCAAAAGCCACAGCTCCCAGCCATTCAATCGCCAGGAAAAGCGAACCCACGGATACCACCCACCCTCAGTGTGCTGTGTTGCTGAACTGTGATGTTCCCTAACTGCATTAAATGGATTTTCGACTTACAATTATTTTCAATTTTCAGTGGCTTTTCCAGGACATAATCCCATTGTATCTGAGGAACATCTGTTTCGCATACTCGACAATTGCTGAGAGTAGATTTTAAACGTTCTAACCACAAGAACAAAATGCTAAATGTTTGAGTTGGTATATATGTTAATTAGCTTGATTAGGCATTCTACAATATATACATTTATCAAAATACCCTGTTTTACATTATAAGTGTATATAATTTTATTGGCCAATTGAAAAGCATTATGTACATGTGAAAACATTTAAAATAAAAAGCCCCATTCTGCATACTTTTTTCATTTTCATTCAGCTTCATTATCTGGCTATGTCTATATTGCCAAAATTTCTAGCCAATTCTAGCTACCAATAAATATAATCTCTTAACCATTTCTGTGCCTGGACTAAGGACTATATTCAGGACAACTAGAAGAGCCTTTACAGGTGGCATTTTCATATGCAGAGAATATGAGTACCTAACCTGGAAAGTGTGGCTCTTGCCTCAAGGGAATCATTTCTACCTCATAAGGCTATTGTAAGTACAAAGAAAAAAATACATGAACTCCCTTCACTTTCCAGCACCCTGGACATGGTTGAAATGATAAATGGTAGGTTTCATTATCAAAGTTGTTAAAAAGATAATTAGCAGTGTCACATAGGGTTTTAATTAAAAGAACATAGTGAGCTTGTAACCATTTCTGGTGCCTGAACCACCTCAAGAAGTGCAGCAAACAGGAGAGGGGCTTGGAAGCAAGGTGAAGAAGTGATTGTAGCCTGTGAGTATTTTTAGGTAAAATTTACCGAAGTTCACCATAGAATAGCTCAACTTCCCAATGGGTGCGTTAGGAATTAAAAAAAGAAAGTTAAATAATGAACAAAATAACATTATTAAACATTTATGGAGGGGAACAGCCTCTCTGGGTGATTTCTAATGGCCATCAGTTTCACTCACATTTTTTTGTGGCCACACTTAAGTAAAACCCTACAAAAGGCATGGGGGTATTTTTCCAACACTTGGCATCAAGATTTCTTTAAAATGACATTTCTTATTTTGAGAAGGAGAATCATATTTTTTCTTCCAAAAGAGTATAAAGTTTCCTTGGCCTTTACCTCCAAACTCTCACCTTCCCCAAAGGCATCTTCAGCAATCTGCAAACTCCTCCATATGGAATGATTTAATTTGGCAAAGGACAAAAATACCAATTAACTTTATTTTAATTGACTCAACTGTGTGATGTCTGGAAAAGTTGATGACTCACAAGAAAATCTGACAGGAATGTTTTCAGATCAGAGGGAAATTGCAAAACTCTGGCCACACACCAAATAGGCAAACTTTGGCAACATCCTGTAATAAACACCAGGAGAAAATTGTTAGGTATGCAACAATTATTGAGGACAATTTTTAAAGGTTTCCATTGGATAAAATGGTTTTTTTCTTTTTTCATTTAACCTTGAGTGCCTGTCTGGGTTTAGGATTTTTCTTTAGGAGCTACTAATTAGAACCAGACCTGGCCCAAGCATCTCTAAATTTCTGCTCAGTTAACAGCTGAGCTCTACCATGCTTGTGACTTGTACTGCATCACTTCTATGCAGGTACTTGCCACCAAGAAAAACTTCCTCTACTAGATACATTACGGTTGAATTGCAGACTTGCTTTTTTCCCTAGTATGGAGTTACTACTTGTGGATAACCACTATGAAATTCCTGACACATGAAAGGTTGGAATACTGAGGAAGTATTTAGGATAATTGAGCTTAGACTTCAGCACTGACTTAGACTCTTCACTGATTATCTGTGTGATCTTGAACTTGTTAATTAACCTTTGCAAGACTTAGTTTCTCATCTGTAGAATGGAGCTAACAATATTAATTCCTATAATGTAGAGCTATAGCAAGAATAAACCAGTGTTATGGTACAGCAAGTAAAGCTGCTGTCTGCAAAGCCAGCATCCCATATAGGCACTGGTTCGAGTCCCAGTTGATCCACTTAGGATATAGCTTCCTCCTAATGGCCTGGGAAAAGGAGTGAAGATGGCCCAAGTGTTTGGGTCCCTGAATCCACAGGGGAGACCTGGATGAAGTTCCAGACTCCTGTTTTCAGCCTGGCCCAGCACTGGCCATTGCAGCCATCTGGGAAGTGAACCAGCAGATGGAAGATCTCTGTCTCTCTCTCTCTGAGTCTCTCCCTCTCTCTCTGGAACTCTTTCAAAATAAATAAATAAATCTGGTAAGAAAAAAAATAAAGCAAATCACAAAATGTGTTTAAACATTATTTGATAAATTCTCAAAATAATTATACTATTTGATAGATGAAAATTTAGAATAAAAATACTGATTTTATTTATACACATTGGATTAGACATACAATCATATTAGCAATTTTAATTACAGACTAATTAAAAAATTTGATCCCTTCTTGCAAATATTACTTAGTTTTAATTTGTAAAATGTATGAGAATTTAGTCTTAGCACTCAAACCAGTCAAAAATGTCTGAACCAATTTTGTCTGCAAACATTAACTCAGGTTGATTTGATTCTGATATCAAATAATTTTGTCTTTGTTTCTGAAGCCTAATTCATTGGAACTGGGACAGGGCCACTATAAGAAAGGTAATATAAGGGCCGGCGCCGCGGCACAGTAGGTTAATCCTCTGCCTGCAGTGCTAGCATCCCATATGGGCGCCGGTTCTAGTCCGGTTGCTCCTCTTCCAGTCCAGCTCTCTGCTATGGCCTGGGGAAGCAGTAGAGGATGGCCCTAGTGATTTGGCCCCTGTACCCACTTGGGAGACCTGGAGGAAGCACCTGGCTCCTAGTTTCGGATTGGCACAGCTCTGGCCGTTGCGGCCATTTGGGGAGTGAACCAGCGGAAGGAAGACCTTTCTCCCTGTCTCTCCCTCTCACTGTCTGTAACTCTACCTCTCAAATAAATAAAAAATCTTTAAAAAAAGAAAGGAAGGTAATAGAACTCTAGCTTACATTTCCTTTATCTGGGCCCCTCTTATCTTTCTAACTATTCAGGCTAGTATACCAACCCCTCAAGATGATTAATTTGTGAAGAATTATCATGTTTTAATAAATTTATATATTATATTTACTTATAAAAAATAAAACAACACTTCTGAAAGCAAGCCAACTCTCTGGACTTCCAAGGGATAGGTTAACTAAATGCTCTCTTCTCTAAAAGACAACTAGGGGGACTCCAAAGTAAAACCATTCCCCCCCCCCCCCCAACCTTTCCAGAGTAGTGACCCAGTTGGGATTAGCACAAGGATCTATTTTCATGGACTGTGGGGTAGGAGAAGAGAAGCCCTGGGTGCTACTAGTTACAACATCACAAAGATGTACAGTTTCAAACTGACATCTTACACAGCACCTTGGAATGGATGGAAGCAAAATAAAGACTGCCTAAGTTTCTAGATGATATTCCAGGGACCTGCAGTAGCATCACACACACATAGGAAAAGATGCTACAGGGCTGACAGTGGGAAGTAACTCTAAAGCACTTTAAACTTTCTAGAGTCTTTGGTTCCTTGGGGCTATATACACAAGCAGAGTCACTGAAGGGAAAATCACAAACGTAATCACCCAATATGTTCTTACTTCCTAGTAAATGATATTTTTATTCAGATTTGTCAAAAGTCAATTTAGATTTTGTCTTTAATCTGGACTGTTAAATTGATGATATATTAAGGAAATGTGACATAGAAGGAAAGACTGAAATGGAAGACCCCATATGGTTCATAGCAACAGTTCTTAATTCAATACGGTCCCCTCTCTCCTCCACTGAGGATGTCTGTTTGGGGAAACAATAGCAATGAGTGGAAATCAATTTTCACAAACTCCCATCTTAACCAGCAAAGATCTGTCAGTTGATGGCATCAAATGATCAAAGCAGTGAAAATGTAATATTTTAAAAATCCTCCTATTTCTATGGATTTGTATTACCTTTTTTTTTTTTTTTACTTTTTTTACTTCTATAAAGGGAACAAATTTCATGGATTTTATATATGTTTTTTTTCGTAATAAATTTATTATGTTTCGTTACATTTTCCACTTTTAATTCCAACCGTATGCTGTATAGTCAACTGCTGTTTCAGAAATAAAACGTCTTAAACATAAAAATAGAGACTCTGCTTCTTAAAAGTGCATTCCCCTTGAATAATAAAACATACAAATAAATAACAGAAGTCGGCGACACATCTCATGCACTTGTCTTCTAAAATAATTTAAAACATTATGATACACTTGCTTCCAGCCTCCAGGAAAGACATCCTGCCTTCCAGATCATTGTACAACCAAAGAAGAGACTTGCACAGAAATCACTCCTCGGGGGGGCGTGAGCAATGCCAAAGCAGCTCACGTACAGTGGTATGACATGCGGCTTTCAAGAGTCAGCGTAGAAACCGAAGACGCTGTTTCTGTAGTGGGGCTTGCATTCAGTTTTAAATATGGTTTTAAGAGCATAGTGATACTATCCACTCTAACCTCCCTCCCTCCTTCCCTCACTACCACCCTGCCTTCTCCTTCTTTTCTTATTTTTCCTTTAATTTTTACAATGATATACTTTCAATTTTCTTTATTATCAAAAGCTTGACCCTTGGGGCCGGTGCTGTGGCACAGTGGGTTAAAGTCCTGGTCTGCAGTGTCAGCAACCCATAAGGGCACCGGTTCAAGTCCCAGCTGCTCCACTTCCAATCCAGCTCTCTGCTATGACCTGGGAAAGCAGTAGAAGATGGCCCAAGTCCTTGGGACCCTGCACCCACATGGGAGACCCAGAAGAAGCTCCTGGCCCCTGGCTTCAGATCAGTGCAGCTCTGGCCGTTGTGGCCATTGGGGAGTGAATGGTGGATGGAAGACCTCTCTCTCTGCCTCTGCCTCTCTGTAACTCTGACTTTCAAATAAATAAATAAATCTTTAAAACAACAACAACAACAAAAAGAAAGCTTGACCCTCCACTAAACACTGAATCCCGGAAGTAGCAAATAGAACAACCCTGTTTCTATGGATTTTTTTATGATTCTTATGATTTATTATAAATAAATTTATTATAAATCTTTTTATGATTTATTCAATTTCTTTAGACCTATGAGAAAATTTAAAGAAAGAAAAAAAAAATCAAAACTCTAATGGCCAGTGATAGCATTGAAAGTTCAGATTTCTATATTCCCACTCTGGTAATTTGTGTTCTGTAGAATATTGCATCTTTTGATGAAGTTTAATTCTTGTGCAAGTCGGTGCAAAGGCAATTTGATTTGTTGATGAAAATTCCATCGAGCCAGGATGGCACTAAATGCAGAAGAGGTGTCCAACAGAGGAATTGGATCTGGATCCCAGTGATCACTTTGGCATTTACGAGTTGCTTATGTGACCTTATGCAAGGTTTTGAACCTCTCAGCCTTAGTTTTCCTATCTGGAAAATGAAGATAAAGATGACCTTGAAGTCTTGTTGGGAAGTTTAAACAAAAGAACAGCCTCACCCACTCCTAGAACAGTTACTGCTTGATATACATTAGTTTTCTTTTCTTTTAATTGTTTGATTTTTCTTTTTAAAATCTGTTGGCTTTTAAGCAATGAACAAAGTATTCCCATAAGATGAAGCTGTATGAGGGTAAGAATCACATCTAATGGTTTGTTATTATAGATCCAAGATTTGGCAGAAAGAAAGCACCAAAAAATAGAGTTAATATTATAATGTATAACATTTTAGTTATTTCATTGGTTTGAATAAAAGTTAAGATTAAGCTTTCCTCTTTATTTCCCTGTCACATTATCCCTTCACTCACTCTGCTAAACTAGTGATGATGTCTTAAAATTTGAGAAAAAATTACTTTTTGTACTTCATGACTCTGTCTCAACAGAAGCTCTGTTTTATTCTCTTCAAGTACAAGGATCCAAATACTCTACAGTCCAACTTCTTGGGACAGACCGAAACCCCAAGAGCTCTAACATCTGACTGTGTCACCAACACAAGCTGCCTTTTAAGTGTGTATTTGTAGATGTTATAAAAAAAATCAACTTCCCATTTCAGCCTGAGAGTCAAGGATCACGTTTTCAACAGAATCCATCTGGTTTGCATTTCATTTTAGAATTCAAAACCAGGTGTTTTTCATGTGTATTTAATTTTTGAGAGGGAGTACCAGAGACTTGGAATGATTTGAAATGGTTTAATAATATAGATAAAGGATCTGCTGATATTGTATTGCCAGAATCCAATCACTTCTTGTTGTTGTTCTTATTGTTGTTGGTATGGTCTGAATTAAAATTTTCTTTTGAATCACAGGCTTGCGATGTGTGACATTAAGCCTGATTGGTACACATTGAACTCAAATAGGCTGATAAATAAACACTGTATATGCTCAATGGCAATTTCAGGAAATAGACCCAAAAGACAAAGAGGGGAGGAGGGAGAGAGGTTGGGGGAGACAGAGAGAAAGGGAGAGAGGGAGAGATCCTTCACTAACATCTTTATCAAACAGTTAGTCATCCTTGGGGAATGTGGTTCATTTTCTCTGATAGTGTGAAATTTAAACAGAAGAATAATTATTACACTAGTTACATAAACTAAGCTGTCTTTGGGGAAATTTTTTTGATAAATGAAGGGCAATTTTATCTCATTGTATACGAAGTGTTATAAAATGATTTCCATTGGGACAATGACTTCACTTTTCATTTGAACAGGGCCCATGCTGTGAGTCCATACGTAGTGTTTATTTCTCTCAGTCATCAGAAAATCACCAATCACTTTCAACTCTTCTGGTGTTGCAGGGTATATGGAATTTTTTGCTAAAGCAAGTGAATATCACTATATATTGATCATTAAACATAGCCTGCTGGTTTGTAGAATCATTAGCACTCAGAAAGAAGCAGTTTTTCTTGAAAAAAAATGAGTCAATGATGATTTTTCTTGAATACCCCTAAAGTAAAACTAACTATGGGCATGATAGGACATCCATGTAGAATTGGAAGTATTAAGCCTATATTGAGTAGTTAGCTAATACATTAGCTAAGATGCACAAGAAAGACGAAAATTCTAATTTATTAGTAGACAAGAGCTCTGAATCTAAAATTTCCTTTCACAGCTTTATGTTCTCCTTTGAGGGTGAGCTTTCAACTCAGATCCTTAGTTGGTAAATCAGACACCCTCTCTCTGCATTGCTTAGTTGAAAGATAGCCCTTCCAAGAATGCAAAAGGTACAGAGGTCAAGTTTACCAGATACAGTGATTAATATCATGCCTTAAATATCATGCCCTTTTATCCACTCTACCACATGCTTTGTACAGAATCAGTGTAAAAATAAAAGAAAATATTCAGTTTTTAAGTATTTGCGTCAGAAATGCTCAGATACCTTCTCACATTAGGTGACTTGTGGTTTCCAAGTAGACTAGGAGAATCCTCCAGAGGCGCCCCCTGTGTGTACTTAGCAGCTTACACCCGTAGATAGATTCAAATGGATCTGCATGATGTTTCTGTGTCCAGCGATGAATGAGCAGCTTTCAAGGAGCCCAGCTTTGTGTTCAGATCATCCACGTAATGCCAGCACCAAGAAATATCTTTGCCTCTTTGGATTTTAGTGGTAAGTATTAAGTAAACTAATGCATTGCATACACCTAGCTCACTATCTGATCCATAATAGGAAATCAGCATATCATTATTACTATTATTATACCTATTCCAATTATTTCCATTAACTCTTAACCCAAAGGGAGGATAGTGGCCTAATATAGCTTTATCAGAATGCACCGGGTCAAGTATAAGGGTTACCAACCAACAAATTCAGACATTTTCAGTTCTGTTGAAACTGTAGAATAAACATACTCCCTCAAGCTAATTAAGATTAAAGATCGCATTTTCCCTTATGAGAAGCAGAAATAAATTGGGCCTTTCTTACTATCTCAGCTTAAAGGCTATAAGCCTTATTAAAAGCACAATAAATAATGGTTTTTCATTAATTTGATTTATTTTGATGTAAAGAAACTGGAGAGATGCACATCCTGAACTTATTATACGTCTATATCCTAAACTTTTAAGCTGCAGAATGAATGGAATACGTCTATATTCCATGCTCCAGAAGCAGAAACCAGTGTTTTAAAGGTTGAAACTATTTCACTTAAACTCTAACACATGGAAGGAATTTTTTTCCATATAAACTAAAAAGATTTGAAAATAAAGATTGATAATAGAAATGCAACATGACCCTCAAGTGAACTCGGTAGGTAAGCTAAGATTTAGGAGGTCAGAGTTATTTCCTTATGACTTGATTCCTCACTGACCCTAGTCCTCTAGGGCTTTTGGAGAGCTTGCAGTAGTCAACTGGCAGCAGTCGGGCTGGTTATCAAAGACATCATGGATTACCATTTATTGAATATGTATTATTTAGCCAGACACTATGCTGGATTGCAGAGATGAAAGATGATTAATATGCTTCAGTTGCAACCATCCGTAGAGCAGAGTGGCCCTAGAAGCATGAAACTGAGGAGTTACTCTACATTATGGTGCTGAGAGGGTCCTAAGAGCTACCAAAATGCAAGGTGTCATGTATACCTAAGGAAGGGGCAGGTGTGGAGGCAAAGAAGATGAATTAGCTGTGGTCGTTTTGAGTTCCAGTGCTCAAGGAAAACCAGAGGGTATTTTTCAGGGCAGGTGCATATATCCATGAGGATGCTGAGGAGAGTTGAGTCAGAGACTTGGCGATATGAGATCTGCACATCAGCAGGATATTAATAATAGGCAAATTTCAGGCCAGGAAGACTTATCCACATGTGAGAGTACAGTATGAGAAGAGAAGATTGCAGAGGGTAAAAACATGTTTGACCTAAGCTGTTGGGTTTTAGTACAAGTTTCAATGATGGAACTGAGGCGGGTGGCACACTACAAAGCTTTGGAAAATAGATGAGAGACCCTATCACATCCATTGTTGGAGCTTTTTTTTCTCTGCGTGCATTTGGCCTTTTTGTATTTATTCTTTTTTAAAAAAAATATTTATTTATTTATTTATTTGAGAGGTAGAGATGGGAGGAGAGAAGAGAGAGAATGAGAGAAAGAGAGAGAGAGATCTTCCATCTGCTGGTTTACTCCCCAAATGGCCACAATGGCAGGGGCTAGGCCATGCCAAAACCAGGAGCCAGTAGCTTCCTCCAGGTCTCTCACATGGGTGGCAGGGGCCCAAGGATATGGGCCATCTCCCACTGCTTTCCCAGGCACATTAGCAGGGAGCTGGATTGGAAGCAGAGCAGCCAAGATTTGAACCGGCACCCATATGGGATATCGGCATGGCAGGCAGCTGCTTAACCTTCTACACCACAGTATTGGCCCCTCAAAATACTTCTTATTGAGTAATTATCTAAAAATCTCACACTTCCTAGCACTGAGTTATGAAAACACAACACAACAAAACCAATATTATAATATTCATAAATGTAATATGAACCATTGTTTTGGCTGGTCCTATTTTTTTTAAGATTTTTTTTATTTATTTGAGAGAGTTATAGAAAGAAAGAAGGAGACAAGCCTTCCATCTACTGGTTCACTCTCCAAATGGCCACAATGGCTGAGGCTGGGCCAGGCCAAAGCCAGGAGCTTTATCTGAGTCTCCCATGTAGGTGGCAGGGGTCCAAGTATTTGGGCCATCTTCAGCTACTTTTACCAGGCCATTGGCAGGGAGCTATATCATCAGTGGACCAGCTGGGACAGGAACCAGTACCCATATTGGATGCCAGCATCACAGGCAGCAGTTTTTCTCTGCTTTAACTTGGGGTCCTTCCTTGGTCTTCTGTGCCAGAAACTAAGAAGGTTGCTGTGAGAGACAGAAGGCTTTCTTTTGCCACTCCTGCCTCAGGCTTGCCTAAGCAGACTTTGTCACCCCTTTGCCTCAGATCCAGACTCAGTCCTTGCCATGATGTCACTGAAAATGATCTGAAGAAACATGGAAAGGAGAACCCAAAGAAAAATGAGCTTCTGCTGCTAACCTAGAATAACCATTCCCTATCTGCTTCCTTTGTTTCCTACTGTGGGCTAAGCAGTAGAGAAAGGGATGGGAGAGCTCTCTGTGCAGATGGTAATGCCATAATCACTCTCACACTCAGCAGTACGTCCTGTGACCTGAGTGTGTGGCATCAGACTGCAGATATCATAAACCAGGTGGCCTCTCCCTCCTGTGACATGCAAGGGAATGAATTACTCAGATATAACCACATCTCCCTCTTGTCCCTCCTAGTATCCCAGGTGTCTTGTGTAATAACAGAACAGGCTCTGCTTCTATGCAAGTGCTGGGACAACCTGATAAGATGGTACTTGAACAAGTGGACATCCTTGATGGACCTCAGAATTAGACAGGTTCACTCTGCAGGTGTAGGGATTGTTCACCACCCTCAAGAGGAGTAAAACCTTCTGCTCTAAATAAGCCCCACTGTGGCCAGTGGACTTGAGCACACGCTCTTAAAAGCCAGGATAGTCCCAGAGGGGAAGAGAAGCAGAGAAAACACTGCAGAGAAGCAATTCTCTTTTCTTAAGATTTATTTTTTATTTATTTAAAAGGCAGAGTTACAGAGAGAGGAGAAGGAGGGGAGGGAGGGAGAGAGGGAGGGAGGGAGGGAGGGAGAGAGGCAGAGAGGGAGAGAGATCTTCCCTCTGCTGGTTCAATCCCCAAATGGCCACAATGGCTGGGGCTAGGCCAAGCCTAAGCCAGGAGCCCAGAGCTTCCTCCAGTTCTCCCACATGGATGTAAGGGCCTGAGGACTTGGGCCCTCCTCCTCTGCTTTCCCAGGCCATTAACAGGCAGCTGGATCAGAAGTGGAGCAGCCAGGATTGGATGCTGGCATCATATGCAGAGGCTTAACCTTCTATGCCGCCTCCGTGGCCCCAGTGAAGCAGTTCTTTACAAATAGCCCGCAGAGAAGTCACCACTCCTCGCAAGGGGAAGGGCACGCGGAGGAGCTGCAGGAGGCCAGGGTGCTACCCGGATGGAAACAGAAAGCAGAGAAAGGCGGTTCCTGCACCCAACACAGAGTTGGCGCGCAACGACGTCCTGTGCCTTGCAGGCTGATCAAGCACAAACCATCTGCGACTGATGATCTCTTAATGAACGTCTGCCACGCCCCCTCCGATTGCCGCTCTAACTGGAGGACCTCCGTGTGGAACTACTTCTCCTGTTTTCTTACCTTGTCTAGCCTTGCTGCTTCTTGTGTTGACCCTCTCCTGTCACTTCTGCTACCAGCCTCCGGCTCCCCCTGGAAGGTGTGATTGACAGTCCCCTTCTGCAGGGCTACTTCACCAACGACAGACGCCAGGGCTTTGCTTTGTGGTTTAGGACATACATCTTCTTCACAAGCAAGCAAGGCAGCTTTTCAGAGCCTGCTTACAGACTGGAACTTAGTACGGAAGCCTGAGGTTTCTGGAAAGACAGTTCTTGGATTCCAGGAGTTCCGCACCAGGGTCAGGGCTCCTGCTGATGCTGGCTTACAGTCATTACACTTGGAACGAACCGTCTTCATTTAATCCGAGTGAAGCCGTCTCCCCTTCCCTTCCCAAACTGTATCTAACAAAAACCAGTTACTGACATGGTAAGTTCTCTGGACTAGTCCTCTGAATGATAGCATCAGAACCTCTGGAGCCTACTGAAAGGAGACTACTTGGAAAGGCAGACCTCACTCCCAGCTGAGGAGAAGGCATGCAAGCATCAACTGCGAACAGCTGAGCTCCATTGTCTACAAGTTCCACCTGGCTGATGCCCTGGCTTTCCTGGATCATCGTCAGAACAAATCTTGAAGATCCGCTTAAATATCAATTGACTGGACTCAGGGCTTTTTCTAACCTCCACTTCCAGCTGTCCTGTCCCTTAAAAAACCCTTTTTTTCTGGCTTATTTAGTGGAAAAGCACATTTTGGATGGAGGGCTTACTCTTTCCCCAAGACCTCCAGCTTCCTAAAATAAACCTTTTCCTCTTACCAGCTCTTGTCTCGGGTGCATTGGCTGCCCAGTGGCAAGTAGCAAGGGCTGGATTATTTTTCCCACCAACATTCACAGTGGGTGGGGCATTTTGTCTAGAGGTTGAGACTGGTTGGGAGGCCCTTATCCCAGACTGGAGTGCCTGAGTTCAGGTTCTGGCAAGAGTTCCAGGCTCCACTTTCCCGTCAATGCAGAGCTGGGGAGGCAGCAGGTGGTGCCTTAAATGGTTGAGTCCTTGACACACACGAGGGATACCTGGATTGGATTCCTAGCTCCCAATTTAAGCCTGGTCCAGCCCTGACTGTTGGCAGAAATTTGGAGAATGAACAAGTGAATAAGAGTGCACTTGCTCTATCTCTGACTCCCTATTTCCCAAGAAAAGAAATTCATCAGAGTAAGTGCTATCATGATAGTTAAAATGATTTCACTGTGTTTGTGTGTGTGTGGTGGGGGGGTATGTGCTGTGGTGTAGTGGTGTAGCAGGTAAAAGCTGCTGCCTGCAGTGCCAGCATCCCAAATAGGCACTGGTTCGAGTCTTAGCTGTTCCACTTCCGATCCAGCTCTCTGCTATGGCCTGGGAAAGCAGTGGAAAATGGCCCAAGTCCTTGGGTCCCTGCACATGCATAGGAGACCTGGAGGAAGCTCCTGGCTCCTGGCTTTAGACCAGCGCAGATCCAGCTATTGAGGCCATCTGTGGAGTGAATCAGCACATGGAAGACCTCTCTCTCTCTCTCTCTTTCTCTCTCTGCCTCTGCCTCTTTGTAACTCTGCAATTGCAATCAAATAAATCAATAAATCTTTTAAAAATAAATAAAATGATTTAAGTGTCCAAAGGGATTCTACTTCTGTTGTTTGTTCATGACAATATGAGTATATGGTTAACTTCAGTACATATTTGGCCTGTCTATTCATTTATAAATTAGAGAATTAACTTACATAGTTTTATCTCCAAAGTCAGTATCATTACTTTCATTTTAATGATTATGCTTTTAAAATAAAAGTTGTACTTTAAAATATTTTTGGAAATTCTAAGCTTTTACTTAACTTTGCAGTTTCAAACTTGGCAGTTCCAACAGATTTGGTCGAAAAGTCTGTTTTTCTCCAAATCACCTCTAATATATTATGTTTTAAATGTAATGGAGGGACCAGCATTGTGGTGCTGTGGGTTGGGCCACTGCCTGTGTTACTTGCATCACTTATGAGCAGCTTCTTTTCTTTATTGTTTTTATTTATTTATTTTTTTTGACAGGCCGAGTGGATAGTGAGAGAGAGAGAGAGAGAGAGAGAGACAGAGAAAGGTCTTCCTTTTTGCTGTTGGTTCACCCTCCAATGGCCACCGCGGCTGGTGTGCTGCGGCCGGCGCACCGCGCTGATCCGAAGGCAAAAGCCAGGTGCTTCTCCTGGTCTCCCATGCGGGTGCAGGACCCAAGCACTTGGGCCATCCTCCACTGCACTCCCAGGCCATAGCAGAGAGCTGGCCTGGAAGAGGGGCAACTGGGACAGAATCCGGCGCCCCGACAGGGACTAGAACCTGGTGTGCTGGCGCAGCAGGTGGAGGATTAGCCTAGTGAGCCGTGGCGCCCGCCATGAGCAGCTTCTGATCCAGCTCTCTGCTGATGCACCCCAGAAAGCAGCAAGGATGGCTTAAGTACTTGGATCCCTGCCACCCATGGGGGAGACCCAGATGGAGTTCTTGGCTCCTGGCTTTGGCCTGGCCTGGCCTTGGCCCTTATGGTCATTTAGGGGAGTGAACCTACAAATAGAAGTTCTATCTGACCCCTCTCTGCAATTCTGCCTCTCAAAAAGGTAAATCTTTTAAAAAAATAAAATAAATGCAATGAAATATAGCTATACAGAGAGTGAGTTTATGATATATATATATGATATATATGTATCATATATATGTATTCCTCAAACAGGAATACAATTCTTATTTCAAAAATGCAGGGACATACTTGCTTTATCTGGGCAGAAGCCACTTCTCTCACTCTTATCTACAACTGATCATATTGTAGGTGCTCAATTAATATTTGTGAATTGCTTAAGTAATTGCATGAGAAAAGAGATCAGGGGAAAAAAATTTTCCCATTACATCACTACAAAAACTATCACCAAATATAAGCACATGGTTAAGAGTTTGGAGTAGAATCAAACTTTGATCTAAATGCCAGTTCTTACCACTTAAATAACCATCATCTCAGGCTTTAAACTTGCATTCTCTCAGCTTAAGTTTTTCTCTGCTTTAAAATGAGAAATAAGAAAAATAGCATCACCAACTCACAGGGTTAGAATGAAGATTAGTTGACTTTACATGTTTAAAGTATTTACTATTCAATTTCGTTATTTAGGGAATACAGTGTAGGAACAATGAGAGGCTTTCAATCACTCTTAGTGGATCCATTATGATTTCTTCGGAGAAGCAGAACCTCTTTCAGTGATATGGAATAAGGGACTGATTTTAGTTATGAAAATGCAGCAGGCATGGGTTGTTGCTCCTAGCCCTTCTGGTTTGTCATCTCATGATGAAGTGTGAAGGCACAGACACAGAAGGGTGAGTGAATGGTGAAGCAGAGCTTGGTGAAGAGAATACCTGATAGACCAGGTGGGCATGTGAGGAGAAAACTGAGAGCCTGGTGTGCATTCAGACTGGAGTTTTCATGGACTTGGGTATAGCCCCTGCATTTCTCCTCCCCACTCCCTCTCTGGGTTATGGCCAGGTGGAGAGCTTGCTGGGTGTGGAATTCCTAAAATTCCCCCCAGAATTGTGCCCTCGCTAGAGGGCAGATAAGATTCCTCTAAGCTGTCCCCTAGGAGAGGGTTGAGACCCACCCCAACAGGCTTATGGAACAAGGGCAAGATTTTTGATATGCAAATGTTGGTCTGCTTCCAAGGCTTGCTTCTATCTTCTATATTTCTTCTCTCTTTCCATCTCACCAAAATTCCCATTTTCTTCAGCCCCTCATACACACATAGGTTAATGTCTACCTCTCTACCCTAACAGTACCAGATACAAGGGTGGGAACTGTGATGGTGTCTATGGAAGGCATTAGCGTCAACATCTGGTAGTGGGCCTGAAGGTGCTGGAGAGCAGCAGGACCAATGCCAGCATCTGAGAAGAAATGCTAAACACGAAACAGAGACAAACTGGAGCTCTCAAGGGCAACAGAAACCCATGAGATCAAATTAGAACTTGCCTCCTCTCCCTACCACCTCCCTCGGCAAAGCTGAGGGTGACCTGCAGAACAAGCTAACAAGCTAGCAGCATTCACTACAGTGAGGCTGAATTCCAGTGAACTCAGGGCATGGAGCAGGCAAAGGAGCAACAAGACTGTTTCTAATTCATGCAAACAAGGTGAATGGTAACAGCTGAATGGTAACATATAGAAGTCAGTCCCTACCTTGAACTTCAGAGCATGATACCACTCCACTTGCCTACCCAATCTAGCACAGACTTTCCTTATGGATAATGCTAGTCTAGAAAAATGCAGAGATGGCAATTCTGGAAAATGTGTTTCTAGTTAAATTTGGCAAAATCAGTGCTTTTAGCCATAGTAGAAATATTAAGTCTTCACATAGGATCTGCAATATCAGAAAACAAGAGCAAAGGGCATGCATTTTGCACAGCAGTTAAGATGCCTTTTGGGACACCCATTTTCCATGTTGGTATGCCTGGGTCATGTCACAGCTCTGCTGCTGACTCCAGCTTCCTGCTACAGCACAAACTGGGAAGCATCTGGTGATGGCGTAAGGAACTAGGTCCCCGCCACTCACATGGGATACCTAGATTGAGTTCCTGGCTTCTGTCTTCAGCCTGGCCAGTTGCAGGTATTTGGGGAATGAATTTCTCACTTTTTCTGTGTCTCTTTACCTTTCAAATAAATAAAAACAAAAAAGAAAAAAGAAAAGGAAAGAAAAATTGCTATAGCAGAAAAGAATCAGGGATCAAACAGCCTAAAACTTATTTAACTTTTTCCTATAAGCCACTCTTTCCCCCAGAATTCTGCATGGTTTGAAAACTATTTTCAGTTCAGCTCGTTCTCTGAAAAATGCATATTGTATAAAATGTCAGACATGTCTTATCACATTACAAAGACATGATACAAATTGGGCATCAGGCTGTTAAATAACATATAATTAGATTTTCAGTTAAGATAATACAAATTATTAAAATTGAGTTAATTCAAGATTCCATCATTTTTCAATAATGACTCAACATACCACTTTTAGTAATAACATCAACCATGTAGGCAACAAATGTCTCATCAACAACTACGTCAGTGTTTCAATCCAGCTGTGGAGAATAAAGAAGGAGACTATGGAGGCTTCATATACCAAGACAATCGATTTGTGACTCCAGGATTTATGTGTATCTTATCCATGGGATTTTTATTCACATAATCTACTGCCTTTAGGATTTTTTAAATGTCAGGATCTTAGATGTAAAGATGAAAGATTATTTTCCTAATGACTTAAGTAATTGAAAATAATATTTAAAGTATGTATAGCTAGTTCCCACAAATTGAAGTTTACAATAAGCATTTTCACAAACCATGCACTCAGAATGCAGTGTTTGTGTGTGTGTGTGTGTCTGTGTATATGCATTTTTGTAGTCATCTGAAATTAATGGATGTAACTACCTCAATTGTTGGCAAACTCTTTCTGAAAAGGAAGAGAAAGTAAATATTTTTACCTTCATGGGCCACATGATCTCCATCTCAACTACTCACTTCTGTTATTTTTAGTAGCCATCAGCAATATGTAAATGAATGGGCATGGCTACCTTTCAATAAAATTTTAGTCATAGACAATAAAATCTGAATTTCAGATAATTTTCATGTCATATACGATTTACACTTAAGTATTTTTTCCTATTATTTAAAAGACTAATTTATCATTCTTACCACATGGGACACACAAAAACATAAATGGGCTGGATTTGGACCATAGGCTATAGTTTACCAATCTCTGATCTATTTCAATAGAAATCACTAGCCAGTTAAGATAACTAAAAAGATTTAACAAAACATGAAAATACTTAATCAAATTTTCTCTTGTAGAAATAAATTTAAGAAACTTGAGATTCAAAATAAATAACCCAATTAATTTTATATCATTAAAATACAATGATTGAACATCAAAATCCTTTTGGACACTCAAAATTGCAATGTTTTTCATATTGATAATGAAACAGTATATATGGCTCACATGAATATTGTTGTGTTAAAATATTTTATTGAAGTGATAAAGATAATTTTTCTATTTGGGTTTGTTTTTAAATCAATGTAGCCCTTTAGAAAAGTTAAGATTACTTGGCTACATAGAAGCATGTCAAGAATAATTAAATAATCTCTTGTCACATCATAACAGCCAGTCGTTGAGTCTTTTGCTTTTTATATCTTATCAAAAAATGAAACCCTAAGCATTCTGCCAATGTGTTTCTTTCCCCAGTGCTTGAAAAGTGAGTTTACAAAGTCATCAGTTGCCATAGAAGCAAAAGCATATAAGTTGTAATACACAAAATATGTCAAAACACGGTATGGATTATCGGATCAATCTAGTGTGTACAAAAGACCCTCACAACCCTGCCAGTTGATTTTGGGATTTGTGTCCCATGAGAGTTAAGCTTGGTATTCCATCAGGAAATATCATATTACTATGTTAATTTCATTGTGTTTATCTTCAGCAAGTGTTCTGGGCAATGCTATCAGAGACAATGATTTTTTTTTTTAAATAGAGGTTTCAACCATTCAACAAAAATTGGGCTTAAAAATCAAGATTTTAATTTTCTGTAAGTGAACCTAGAGCATAATTTAATATTTATGTCTAGAGAAGATCAAAAAAGACCTTTTCTATTACGCCCTGTTAATGTTTCCTTTGTCTACAGACATGCATGCTGACTTATATTTTTATGTTAATTAAATAAAACATACAATGAAGAAAATAATTTACAAAATAATTCAATTATTACTTCAGAAGACTGCATGAAACAAGTATTCATATTAATTCGTTTTACTTTATCCAAATTCAGGCTTACAATAGTTATTATTGATTTTTTTGGTTTGAATTTCTACATCTTTATGATTTTATATTTTTTATTGAAGTTGTTCCATATCCATGAAAGTGAGTTGGTTACTATAAATAAATATTTGCCAATATATTCCTCTTGTTTTCATTGGAAACTAGCCACATAAATATGGGTCATGACCAAATAATACATTTAGAAAAGAATGAAAGTCCCAAGCATATTTTAAGAACTGGATTTAAAAATAATATATCAGAAATAATGTTCTGAGTAATTTAAAGTTAAAAGAAGGTGAATAAAAATATATTGACAAGCGATAACTTTCAACTTATTTGTTGGACTCTTCAACTCAGTCAGTAAAAATGAACTAAAAGTGAGGAAATTGTCAATAAAATGCAGGTCCTGTTTACCATTCCGGCTCTTTGTTACTACCCACAGTGCTTTCTGTATGAAAGAACCTATAAATGAATTTGTCCAGATCACTATGAAATGTGATATGAATTCATAAGAAATTCTATAAGAAAAATAAGAAAAGGAGGATGCAAATTCTTTCAAAAATATTTGCTATCAGAGATAAGTTCCCTTATTACAAGTGCTGTCTCAAGATGAACTGTCATCCTCAAGAATGAATATTTCTATAACACCCATTCCTAATCGACCCTTACTTATGGTAGTGTTATAACATCAGCTCTTCTTTTCTTGCCATAGAAAATTTAGTCACTCAAATGAGTGTTTTCATTTGAATACTTTTCCTATGTCACCAACCCTCTCTAAATTTGTCTCTTCATTTGTAAAATGATAAGATCATCTACTTTTTGAGAATCAAGTGAAATGTTATACATGAAAACACTTTTCAAAGTGGAAAGCACATAGAATAAATCATCTACTGTGTTTATGTATGTAAATACACAATTTTCACAAGTTTCTTCAGTAAGTGAAGACTAAGGAAATCCAAGACTCCTTAACATATTTTACCATCTCAAACTCTCATCATTCTTTTGCATATGTTTTTGTGAAAGCAATGAGGGACCGTGTGTAGACTACAGTAGGGAAAGGGAAGGCACTGCAGTAGAATTTTCCTGAGTACACATAACATGCCTGGCATTTTGCTATGAATTTTCTTATTGTTTTATCTTCAGGATGACAGATGACCAAAGGGATGACCAAGGTACAAGGATTAGGGTAGAGGGCAGAGTGTTGTGATTTGTTCTATCTTTCTAATATATTGTGATATCTTTTCATATTTAATTTTTTTATTTATTTGAAATGCAGACACAGAGAAAAAGAGAGAGAAAGAGAGAATTCTCCAATAGCCTGAAAAAGCTAAGGCTGGGTTAGGTGAAACTAGAGGCCAAGAACTATCTATTTAGATCTCCCACATTGGTGGCAGGGACCCAAACACTTGAGCCATCTCCTGCTGCCTCCCAGGGTGCACACTAGCAGGATCCTGGATCAGAAGCAGAGCAAGATTCAAACCCAAGCCCTTTGATGTCGAACGCGGGTGCCTCAAGGAGTAGCTCAACACCATGCCTGCCCCTTGGATATGTTCTTTTTCATCCTCTTAAACCAACAATTACAGGTAAGTTCTCTTTATTGATGACACTGCTGATTTGAAGGAATTAGATACAATACAACGGGTGTGTATAAACCAATCTACTGAATGTCAGTCCACGGGTCTTTTGTGGGTTAATGTAGCCTTCAGTGAATGGCTGACATAGGGGATTCAGTGACTATCAGACAGGAGCCACACAGCATTTCTGCATAGCATATACCGTCACCCACAAGTTAACTCCTTCCCAAATCCTTTTGTTCAGGCCACTCTCATCCAACTACAGCCTTGCTCCTACACACAAAACAAGTTCCCCTTTTTACTCCACACACTGGCAGTTACTTATCTTTCATCTACAGTAGAATGAGTTATTTTTCAAAACAACATTTCTACTGTAATAAGCTGGCCACAGGGTTAGGGCAGCACAGGACATTTTTGTGAAGAATAGACATACTTTGTTCCTATCTATTATGTAACCAACATTCATGACCAAAGCCTCAAGCTTAAATTTTAGACATCTAAGCAAAAATTTCAGAAAGGATTGTCTTTATTTTTTGTCTTCATTTTAATTGCTCATATCCCTTTTTAATTAAAAAATGAGCAGAGCTCTGGGAGTAGAAAGTACTTCCCTAATCCCCTATCAGTGAAGAGTCTTGGTTCTAAAATGAGTACAAGATTCAAATTCGGAAAATCTGGGTCTCAATTTCCTCACGGGGATGATAATGACAATCTTAACCAACATTGCTGCTGGGCTGCTGGGCTGCTGGGCTGCTGGGAGCAGCGAATGGGATATATACGTGAGACAGGCTCTGCCAGTGGCAAAGAACTTATTTGCAACGTTACTTTCTACTATTACTTATTCTCTCAACCATTTGTCCAGGGGACAAGAAATATTTCTAGAGGAACTACTTTATGTTGGGTATTGTGCTAGCTGCAGAGAAGAATATTATCTATTATTATTTATATTAAGTTAGAATAATACTGATTTGTGTCTCTAACTTTTAGTACATATTATAGAATGCAGAGAGGAGTTTGAATTGGAAAGTTAGCAACGGAGACAAAATGGGAGATCTTCATTTTATATTAATGCAATAAAGATCCTGGGTATGCTTTATGATATCAAATGAGGTGGAGAGTTATGCAAGAGAACAGCATGAGATGTGCTCAAGGAATACCAACCATGTACTGTTAAAGTCATGGTAATGTTACGTGCAGCCAGGTTATACAACGCATTGAAAACTGAGCTATGAAACCAGATTTTATTCTATAGCAGGAAATTGAGAGTCTTTGGTAATTTTTTTTATAATAATGATATTATCAGGAGCAAGATATTCAGAATGCTAATATAAGGAGCTCAGGTACCCATGAAAGAGTCACTTAATTGGTGGAAATGATAAATATACACATACTAACATAACCGATGAAGTCTTTGGAAATTTTTAATTTTTTTGAGATTCATCTATTCATTTATTTGATAGGTAGAACATTAGGAAAAAAAAAAAAAAGCTTGGGTTAGGCTGAAGCCAAGAGCTAAGAACTTCATCCTGATCTCCAACATGGATGGCAGGGGCTCAAGTAGTTCATCCATTTTCTGCTGCCTTCCCAAGGGGATCAGTACAAAGCTAGATCAGAAACGAATTAGCTGGAATGCAAACTGGCACTCTGATATTGGATAACAGTGTGGCAAGTGGCAACTTAAGCCTTTGCACCACAACGCTGGCCCATCTGGAAATTTTAAATGGGAAAATATTTATGCAAGACAATCATATAAATCTCAGTAAAATAAATAGCAGCCTGTGGCATATTAGTCACTACCTCCGACAATGTGTTCCCTCTCTCAGTGAACAGACAGCCTACTTCAGGAGGGTGAGGCATTGCCGTAAACAATAGAGCAATCAGTTAGCAACCAATGGAAGTTGGTGATTGGGAGTCCTCCAGGCCACCTCTGAGTTCCACAATTCACCAGGATGCCTCAGAGAATTCAGTCTATAGTCCAATTTAGGGCTGTGATTTAGTGCAGCAAAAAGCTCCAAAAGAAGAGAAAAAGAAAAGAAAAGAAAAGAGAAAAGGAAAACAAAAAACAGCATAAAGGGCACATGGGGTGAAGTTCTGAAGAAAACAGGTGTGAACTTCCAAGAGTCTGCTCCCTGGGAGTCACACAAATAAACTCAAGAAGTAGGAATAGAAGTGAATCTCTCTGATCATACAAGTACATTGACCAAAAACTCACAGATAAGGCTATATGAGGCTACTTCAACAGATCATAGAAAATGGAATTATTTTGGTGAAAAGCATCTTGAAATCTATACATAGTTTTTTTTTTTTTTCTATGAACTTTTGGAAGACATCTCATTGTTAATGATGATAGATTAACTCTTCCTCGGATTAGGAACAAGACAAGTATTTCAGTCTTGCAACTTCTATTCAACATCTTACATCCGAATCTACTTCAGACAACTAGGAAAGAAAAGGAATTAAAAACTTAAATGATGTGTATTTGCAGATGGCATGCTTTTACATACAGCAAATGCTTGGGAATTCACATACAATATATATCTTAGAACTAATAAATGAATATAGTTAGGTTTGGAGTATATAGGATGTATATAAAAATCAAATGTGTTTCTATACATGGGGTGGTGTATCTAAAAATGAAATTAAGAGAACACATATAATAAAATTTTCAATAATAAGTTTTATATATGAATTGCACTACTCACACACTGGAAGCTACGAAAGAGAAATTATAGACAAAACAAATGGAAACAAAGCCCATGTATATGATTGGAAGACTAATTAATTGTTAGAATGATAATGATTCATGAACAAATCTACATATTCAGCATAATCCCTATGAGCATCCATACTACTTTTTTATTTAACAAGAAATTCATAAAATATCCCACATACTGACAGTTTATATACCACACATGTGAGAAGTGACACATATTCAGACTATATGAAAAGCTCTTGCAATTCAATAATAAAAGGGAAACAAGATAATTTAAAAATTGCAAAAGGGGTATTGGATCCAGCTTTCTGTTAATGCATCCTGGGAGAAAGAGATGGCAGTTCAGGCGCTTGGCCCCCTGGCACCCACATGGGGGACCTGCATAGAGTTCTGGGCTCCTGGCTTCAGCCTGACCCAACCCTGGCTATTGTGGGCATTTGGGGAGTGGACCAGTGAGTGGAAGATCTCTCTCTCTCTCTCTCTCTCTCTCTCTCAACCTCTTTCTCTCTCTTTCTCTGGTTTTCAGGTAGATAGAAGTAATAAATAAACTTTAAAAAAATTTAGAATTTTAAAAGATTTGAAAAGACATTTCTCCAAATAGAATATAACAATGGTTAATAAATGCATGAAAAGATTTTAATAGCACTTATAATTAGGGAGATGCAAAGTAAAATCACAAGAAGATATCACTTTGTAAACACTAGACTGACCTTAATCATAAAGAAAAACAAATTCTCTCAACAATTGTTGGCAAGTATGGGAGAAATTGGAACCCTCATACATTGTTGGCAGAAATGTAAAATGACACAGAACCTCTGCAAAAACATTTTTGACATTTTGTCAAATGTTTAACATAGAAATACCATATAACCAAACAATTTTGTTCTTAGGAACATACCCAAGAGAACTGAAGACAAATAAACACTCAAAACTTGTACATGAATAGTCTTAGCAGCATATTTGTAATAGCCAAAAAATAAATACCTCAATGTTCATTAATTGAAGGAAAAGTAAACAAAATACAATGTAACCATAAAAAAGAATATTATTCAGCACAAAAAATGAAATACTTATATGAAAAATTGAGACTAGATATGAAAATTAGTGCAAAATAGATTGAAATATAAATTGAAAATATTCAACTATAAAATTCCTAGAAGATAACATAGATAAAAAATTTATATCAACTTTGATTAGGCATTTGTTCCCAATGTATGATACCAAAAGCATAGGCAACAGAAATATATACATAAATTTGGACTTCATCAAAATTAAAAACTTTTGCTGTAGATGTTTCAGGATGGTGGGCATAGCAGGTCTCTCTGGCTCGGGGGCCGCCACATTCTGTAACTGGAACCTTTCTGATGAAGAATAATTGATAGCACATCTTCCAGGAATTTCTACAGAAGGAAGTTTCAGGGCAAGATGCATGTTGATGAATCCAGAAGCTAATTCTAAAGTTCAGACTTCCAAGGTGGCTGAGACTGCTATCTCCATGGAGTCTCTAAGTTGTGCAGGAGTTTCAGTAGAAGAACAGAATTTCTGCAAAGGACGAACGGTGAATTACTGAAGGATTTATGTCTTGAAGACAAAAGATGTATTGCGCACTTAAATAAAGAACTGGCCACAGTAGGTAAAGAAAAGAAAGTAACAGAAGAATGACTGAAAACTCAGCAGGAGCCATTTGAGATGATGATCTGGAAGTTAGAATAGAAAAGTGACCATTGAAGAAAGGGATAACATAACTTTTGAAAGTCCTCTTCTTTAATGTGCAAAAAGTTTGATTCTTTCATGAAGACAGTAAACTACATAGAAATACTTGTTCTAATTAGTAATAGGGGATCCATCCGCATGTGCTGCCATTTCTAGGCAATCGCCATAGCATTTAATGGCATGTGCCACTGATCCCTGTATTTTTGAAGAGACCATCTGGCTGTTCTGCTGCAATTATGCTGTGAACCACATATTTGTCACCTACAAAAGAGTGAGAAATTTGAACATTAAAATGTAGTGTTGGAACTTTATTAAATTCTATTCCTCTACTATAATCAAACCTAAAATCTTGTACTTGATATTGTTGCTAGCCAAAGCTTTGACAGTCCTAAGGAATTCTATTCTGAAATAATAAATTTAAAAGGAAATGTTTTGTAATGTAATAAAAAAACAATAATTTTTTGTGTGTCAAATGATACAATCAAAAAGCAGAAAAAGACAACCTACAGAATAGAATACTTAAAATCATATATTTAGCAATGGATTAATATCCAGAATACAGGAAGAATGGATAAGTGACTTGTACTCAGATCATATGTGGGAAAAAGTACCCTAAAACACTGTTAGTATGAATGTAAACTCATACAACCATTATGGAAGACAATATGGAGATTCCCCAGAAATCTGAAGAGAGCGACCATATGACCAGGCCATCTCATTCCTGAGAAATTCCCCCATGGTTACAGCAGCTCGCTAAGATATGAAACCAACTCAGATGTCTATTAACTGATGAGTAAATAAAGAAATTATTATATATATACATGATGGAATTCTACTCAGCCATGAAAAAGAATCAAATCCTGTCTTATGCAACAAAATGGATGTTATTTGCTACTATTATGCTTAGTGAAAGCAGCCAGCTCCTAAAAGAAAAATATCATAGATTTTCACTGATTTGTGGTAATGAATATACAGAGTACTAATAAATGTTAATGTATATGAGTGAAATTGACATTCTGAGATTTGGTTATTGTTTATAGGCCTTATCTATACTCTCGAGGAACAGTGGTTTTCCTACTTATCTGTTGAATTCTTTATTTAGTGGAGAATTAAGTTTGTGATTACAAAGAAATTTGAAAGTATATTATTGTACAAATTAAAAGAAAAATAAGAAAGTAAGAAGCAGGGAGGGAAGAAAGGAGGGACTGAGGGAAGGAGGGAGAAAGGGAGGGAGGGAATTATCATTTTGTTCTTAAAATGAAATTTTCTCTTAAAACTTCATGAAATTTGTTCCCTTTATATAATTTAAAAAAAATTAAAAAGAACTCCCAAAGTTTGACAAGAGAAAACACAAATAAAAAAGGGCAAAAGGCTAAATAAATGTCTAATTCAATCTCAGTAGTTATCAGGGAAATGCAAACCAATATCACAATGAAATAAAATTTATCCACTAAGGTGGCTATACTAAAATGTAAGACAAAATGAAATAAAAACTAAAAAAGTGTTGGTGAAGATGTGGATTGTAATTTCCATACATTCCTGATAGTGAAGTAAAATGGTGTAGTTGGTATTGAAAATACTTTTATCATTCCTCACAAAGGTAAACAGGGAATTATCAAACAATCCAGAAATTACAAAATAATAAAAAACAGATTCTTAAATGCAAACATGTATTCTAATGTGCATTGCATTACTTACAATAGCCAAAAGGTGGAAACACCCCAGTGACTATCAACATATGAGTGGGTTGCAGTACGTCCAGACAGTGAAATATTACTTAGCCACAATATGCAATGAAGTTTTGATACATGCTATAACATGGATGAACCTTAAAAGCATTATGCTAAGAGGAGTAAGCCAGTTACTTAAGGATAAATATTATATGAGTCTACATATATGAAATATCTAGAGGAGGCAAATTCATAGAGATACAAAGAAGGCTAGTAGTCTGAAGAAAGAGTATTGGGCCATTATTACTTAGTGGCTTTAGAATTTGTTTGGAGAAATGCAAAATTTTAGAGATGGATACTGCTGATTGTTGTATATACTATAAATGTAATTAATTCCACTGAATATTATGCTTTAAATGGTTAAAACAGAAATTTTCATGTTTACATATTTTGCCACAATTAAAAAAGAAAACAATAATTTTAAATGCCTATGTATCACAGTAAAAATTATAATAATGTCATTTTGAAATGAACATCTAAACTTTATCTGGTATAATATATACCATATATATATATATATATATATATTTGTATCCTCAAATACTATGAGAAACTCACTTATTTTTGTTTTCATTTAGTCATAATAAAATCATTTATCTTATTCTATTTTATTCTATTATTTATTTTATCCCATCATGATTTATTCATGATTTCTAATAATATTAGAAAATCATGTGTCAATAATTTTAGCTGCTTTGGAAAACATCAGATTCTGACAGTTAATTTTATGTGTCCACTTGACCAGGCTGCGGGTAGTGCAGATAGCTGGTAAAGCTTTCTCTGGGTGTATCTGTAGGGGTAGTTCAAGAAGAACGTGGAGTAGTTCAGGAAGAACATGGCATTTGGGTCTGTAGACTCAGCAATGAAAATCTACCCTGACCAATGTGGTTATGCATATATGCATATATGCATATATGTGGTTATGCATTGAAAGGTCAAATGAAACAAAAGGCAGAGGAAAGGCAAATTCTCTCCCCATCACCTTGAACTGAGATATCTGTTTTCTCCTGCCTTTGGAAGTCAGAGCTCCTGGTTCTTGGGGGATTGAACACTGGAGAATTACATTAGCGAATAACACTGTCAGCTCTCCTGATTCTCAGACCTTTGGATTCAGATGAGGAATTCAAATACCAGCTTTCTTGGTTCTCTGTCTTGCAGATGCCAGATGATTGGATTCCTTGGTCTCAAACAAATGAACCAATTTCCACAATAAATTTCCTTATACAGATAGAGATGTAGAGATAGAGATAGAGATAAAGACAGAGATAAAGATGTAGAATAGAGATAGATTTAGATGTTGTAACCTTCAGGGAGGTAGAAAATGTCTGTGTGTGTGTGTGTGTGTGTTCTGCATGTTATGTCTCTATGGAGATTACACACACACACACACACATTGCATCTCTCTGGAAAACCCTAACTAATGCATGGAGACTGGCAAGTATCAAAGCAGTTATGAGCACAGATTATAACTGGAATATTAGATATGAATCTCAACTCTGCTACTCATTTATTACCTGTGAGATCCTGATCAAGCCACTTAACTCTGTCTCACTTTTTTTCTTTTTAAAATGGGGCTAAAATAGTACCTACCTTGTATATTGTTTTGAAAATCAAATGAATTAATACTTGGGAAGCACATATGAAGGTATTTCACAATGTTGATGGAATGGGTAGGCTTTTGGTACAGTGGTTAAGGAATCACTTGGGATGCCTACATCCTATCTCAGTGCATCTGGGTTCAAGGCTCAGCTCTGCCACCAATTATAACTTTCTGCAATGCACCCTGAGGGCTTGAGTAACTGAGCTTCTGCCATACATGTAGGGGACCCAAACTGAGTTCTAGGTGGTTAGCTTCTGCCTGTTCCAGTCCTGGCTATTGCTGGTATTTCAAGGGGTGAACCAGTAGTTGGAACATCTTTCTCTTATGTACCTGTGTCACTCTCTTATCTCTCTGCCTTTCAAATAAAACATATATAAATAAAAATAAAAGTTCATGAAAAATGGAATTAAAGGATAATGTGCATTTTCCACAAACTTTTTGAAGATCTCTCATGAAACAACGTTTGGTAAATGGTAAATGCCGTGTGTGTTTGTTCAATAAAATAAAATTTCCCAGCATAGCAGTCTGCTGATTTCATCTGGAACTGCCTCCAGATTCCCCAAGCAATGCTGCTGCAGTTGCTATAGTGGTAATAGTGGTAATAGCAATGTCGTATCTCTTCCCTTGTTATAGAAATGTCGTGGGAGTCACTACAGTTTGAAAAGTCTGCAAATGGCCCTGATATAGTGCTACCATGTTTGGTGAAGAGAATGGAAATGAGTCAGTTATGTTAGTCCATTTGTGCATCTGAGCAGGATCCAAAGGAAATACAATCGACTCCAGGCCTTCTCTCCTAGAGATGGGAACTGAGACCCTGGTCTCTTGCCTCCTGGGGGATGACGAAGCTACACTGTGGTCTTCCCTGAGGGATTCTTCAGATAGGGTCTGGGGAGAACAGTCTCATTGATTTCCCAGGACACTAGGCTCTCAGGAGTCATTGGAGCTAAGACTGGACAGGCACTCTCAACACCAATTAGCCAAAAAGACCAGAGGTTGGGTTTTGAGAGGTGTAGCCAAGAATTCAAGAACCAAGAAAGTGAACCTAGGGATAACAAGTCAACTGTTAACAGGAAGAGGTCTAGGTTAATTGCCTGCAATTTTATTGCTGTCTGAAATTTGCTTTTACGTGTTTAGCACAGCTATAGAACTGCGAGGCAGACTTGGTCATTTGTTCATACAACGGGTAGTTAGGCATATACTGTACCCTGCCCCTGCAAAGCACCCTGCACCATATATGAAATGAGATGTGGAGCCTGTAGACACACCAATACATTGTGGCTGAAAAGGAAAAGAAACTTTGAGACTTTGGAAGGACTCCAGGGAGCTTTAACATCATAGCTGATGTTTTCAAAAGGAAGTGAAAAGGGATACTGAATATTTCTTGCATGATGTCCCAGCAAGGAAATTCTTACACCTACTTCGGGGGTTGGGGGCGGGGGAGGAAGATGAAATCCACAGTGGGAATGGAGCTCTTTGACCTGCTGACTTTCCTAAGCAGAAAGTCGCTTCCCCTGATGATGGTTGAGACGCCTTGTTTGTACTCATTTGATCCCTGACTCCTTTAGCCTCCTCCCAACCCCCATTTGCCTGAAAACAGTTAAAAGGCGAAGCAGTAAATCAGGAAGTCTCCCAACACAGCAGGGCTCAGCTTTCAGTACAGCAGGGTTAGGGTTGGAAACTGAAGTCATCTAATTCCATTTTCAAAGCTGAGCATCTAATGGTGGATTATCATTAATGACAGACAGTGCCGTGTCAAAGGGCTGTGTCGAGTTCTAGACCTTTTCGTGCTTTAAATTCCTAGGTTTAATCAAAGGTTAACCAAATCATTGCTGGTAGCAAACTGCTGCTTGGGTGTGCCGTGGGTGGCCTGTCTGGGCTACTGAGTCAGCCATTGCTGATAAGGAAAGGAGTCCACTTGTAGTTCCTACACATGCATTCCTTAATGTCGATCACTTCAAAAACTGTACCAATCAGCTAATGACGGGTTTGGGCTGGGGAGGCTATGTCACTTTATATTTGACTGGAAACTCATGTGATTACTGGAATATGGAATGTTGGATTTCATATTTATTTTTTCAATTTGGTTAAGTAAGGATTGCTGAATTTCAGACATGCATCGAACAATGGAAATTCCTACGTATTCAGGGGAGATGATAATAGCAATCCTGTCCTGAAGCTTAAGCAGACACAATGAGCTTTCAATTCATTGTGATCATTGTAGTGACAACAGGACATGTAAAGGACTTCAGGATCACTAGAGAGAGTAACTGCTGGCCAGCATAGAGGAGGACTTCCTCATGGAGGTAATGTTCATGGTGGAAGTACAAAGAACAGCAGAGGTTTGCCAAATACGCTCTAGACCAGAGTAAAAACAATAATATGAAAGGAAAGATGTAAGAAAGAGCTGGATGTGATCCAGAGGCTCAGAAAATTATGTATGTGAGGGCTGCCATTGTGGTGTAGCGGGTAAAGCCACAGCCTGAGATGCCAGCATCCAAATTGGATGCTTGTTCCTGTCCCAGCTGCTCTACTTCCAATCCAGCTCCCAGCTAAAGGCATGGTAAAAGCAGTGGAAGATGGCCCAGGTGTCTGGGTCCCTCTCACCCCTGTGGGGCACCCAGATGAAGCCCCTAGCCCCTGAGGCCCAGCCCTGGCAGTTACAGCCAAATGGGGAGTGAACCAGTGGATGGAAGACCTCTCTCTGTCTCTCTCTCTCTCTCTCTCTCTCTTTCTCTCTCTCTCTCTCCCTATTTCTCTCTGACAAATAAATAAAACTTTAAATAAAAAAGAAAATTGTGTATGTATTTATGATGTACATCTGCTCAGTGTGGGGTGTGATGGCAGGCAGCAGCCATGGCTGACCGGGGCTGGAGAAGTAAGTCGGGAAGCCCCAGCCCGGGAGGGGAACATCTGGTCTGCAAGATTGTTTGGTCTGGCCCTGCCAAGGCAACAGCAGACAGGACTTGAAATGCAATAAATCCAAATATAGCAGGCTCATTTTTTCAGTTGATAATTTGGTAAGGCCTGTGAATGATGTTACGGCGCTTGGCAGAAGCACGATGCTCCACCCCTGCAGAGAGTCGTGTGTGACAATCTAAGAAGCTAGCCCTGCCTCCTGTGGGCCAGTAGCTCTCTGTTTTAGCATTCCTGAGAACCACCTGGATGGCTCTTTAAAACAGAGACTGCTGGGCCCCACCGGCAGAGTTTCTGATTAAGTAGTGCTGGGTTAGGGTCCAAGAGCATGTATTTCTAACAAGTTCCCAGGTGAGACAGATGCTGCTGGTTAGGGGAGATCACCCATAACAGCAACCACTGCTGATGGAAACTGGGAACCAAAAGAAGGTTTTTAAGTTAAGAACATGCGAATATTAAATTTCAGACAGAAAGCTTAAGGTGGGGTGGTGAAATTAGGGGGTGCAGATTGCGGGGGGCAAAAGAGCCAGCAGAGTTCATTTATTGCCATTCACCATATGCGGCATTCTGCAGTAAGAGCTAACTTTTTATCTTTTGTTTAACACAGTTAAGCCACATAATTGCCACGTCTTCAGCAGGAGGCTTTGATTTGGCTGAGTGTTAGAATCACAGCTAATCGGGAGGCAGACAGGCATCCGTCCATGCCCTGGCAGAGCTGCAGTTACCAGGACCAGCTGTTTGGCTACCAGTGCGCTGGAACACTTCCACTCGGTGAGTGGCACAGCCGGCTCTTTGTTATCGGCGGTACGGGAAGAGAGACTGTGCATTGTCACCTCTCCAGGGCTCCATTGCTGTTCTAAATCAGGTAGGTTAGCAGCTGCCATCAACCTAGCCTTCCAAGGTAAAGGCAGGCTTGAAATCCAACCTCCTCATCCAGGTTTTTCAATTTCTTCCTCTGTATCACTTTGGGTCCCACTACTGTTAAACATATGCTTATTTTTGAGAGTCTGGTTATAGTTTGTTTTTAGTCCTACCTTTGTGCCATTTCCTGTACCATATAAAGCCTTTGACCTTCCCTCTCAAGTCAAATCCTACTGATTCTTCAAAGCTCAGCCACATTTGTCTTTGAACCCTTTCTTTCTTTCTCTAGCCTGCTCTGATTCTGTGTCGTGCAATGCTCTAACCACCATGAAGGTATAATACAATTTCGTAGTTAACTCTGCATGTGTCTGACCTCAGCTCAGTGTTTCCTCATCAGCCTTAGTTTCTTAGCCAAACTGCCAGCTCCAAGTTCTCTTTCATGCTACCCAGGAAATTATCAAGCTTCTTTGCACAGAACAGAAAATTAAATTCTCAAATTCTGATCCCTAATGTTAATCCATTACATCAGTGAAAAGATGTACAATCAAAACCTGGATCGAACCAAGATTTCAAGTGGTACTGTAAGATGTCATAGCGAATTACCTAAATTAAAATGTGTAATGTAACCTAAATACAGATGATGGATATTGCATTCAGCTGTCCTTAATGGGCTGGGGCTGTGGTAACACCTCCAGTTTCTGAGTGTATGCCCCCATTCTTGCAGCTAGTTGTCTCTCCCTTGCTTTTGAGTGCTTTTTTTTTTTTTTTTTTCCCCTCTGTTAATTGTAAGCTTCTGAATTGCAAAGTGTAGGGAGAGGCAGGCACAGTCTAGATACAGACTCCAGGAAAGTGCCTCCTGTACTCCCACCTCTGCCTTCCTGTCCCAGTGCCTGGACCTGGCTTCAGCTTGGCTTGGCTCTTGGATTATAATGGTGAACAGAGCTCCCTGTCTCTCTAGCAGACAACTGTACTCTCCCAGCTACAACTGCAGAGTTTTGCCGATCGTTCACATCTCCTTTTCTAAGCTAAACTTACTACTCCCCTTGTTTAGACTTAGACTTTAACCTTCCCTATATTTTGCCCAAGTATTTCACAGTCTGCACCCTTACCATCATAAAGACCAGCATCACACTGGCTAATTCCCCTCAAGGCCATGCTGCTAGCTTGCTTGTTAGCATTGGTAATAGGAGTATTGCCACTGCAGCTCTCCTAGGCAGCTAATGTAGAGATTATTTTATCTTTTTCTCTTGGCTCATTTGTATCCTCCATTCTTTTTTATATTTTGCAACATGTGCACGTTTACCTCAAAAGAAGAAACTCATACCTTGCTCATCACTTGGAGAAATTATAGTAACATTGGCTTCCTTTTCTTTGGTCTATTTAATTTAGATTGGTCTTTCTGTCCATATTTAAATAAGGTTGTCAAAGACTTTAAGATGATGAGATTCACACATGCACACTCACATATTCACACACTTTTTCTCACAAAATTTATAAACTATTAAAAGGTGAGTGCCTTTGATGTTGGCCATGTGTGTGTCTTATCGGCACTCTTCATCGCCTTTGTTCTAGCTCCTGGAACCAAGCTGGACTTTGGCTTGCTTTAAATCCTTTCATTCTCTTTACTTCTTCCCTTGATGAAATTCTGAAATCTGGTGCAAACTTTTTTTTTTTTGAGTTAATTGTTTTATGATCCCTTTAACTTCCAAAGAAGGAAAATCATTGACTAAAGGAGCATCCTTGAAATCCTGATATTTAAGGATGGAGGGGGCAGGCATTTGGCATAGCTGTTAAGACGTCAGTTGAAATAAGCATATGCCATATTGGAGTGCTTGGGTTTGTGTCCTGGCTCTGCTCCTGCTAAGCTGCACCTTGGGGACAACAGATAGTAGGTCAAGTAGTTGTGTCCCTGTCACCCAGTTGGGAGACCTGAATTGAGTTTCTGGCGTCCAGAATTGACCTGGCCAACCCTGGCCATTGCTGGCATTTAGGGAGTGAACCAGCAAATGGGAGCTCTTTGTTTCTCTCTGTCTCTGTCTCTGTCTCTCTCTCTCTCTCTCTCTCTCTCTCTCTCTGCCTCTCAAATAAATATGTATTTTAAAAAGGAAAATAAAAACACAGAATGCATTTCCATTATTTCTGTCTTTCCATTAATGAAATGCCTGGACTAACCTATGCATACATCAAAGTAAACCTTTCTTTAGATTCTAGCCAAAACCGTTTTGTGAAGATTTTATTCATTTATTTATTTGAGAGGTAGAGTTACAGAGAAAGGGAGAGACAGAGAGAAAGGTCTTCCATCCACTGTTTCACTCCCCTAAATGGCCACAATAGCCAGAGTTGGGTGGATATGAAGCCAGGAGCCAAGAGATTTCTCCGGGTGTCCCACACAGTTGCAGGATCCCAAGCATTTGGGTCATCTTCCATTGCTTTTCTAGGCCAGAAGCAGAGAGCTAGATCAGAAGAGGAGCAGCAAGGACACCCACTTGCACCCATATGGGATTCTGATGCTACAGGCACAGGCTTAGTCTACTATGCCACAGCACTGGCACCTGAAACATTATTTAGAATATGTGGAAAAAATACCTTGAGATAATGAGAGAATAGATAGTGGCAAACTTACACAGTTTCCTTCCCATTTCTTTTTGAGTCTTTGATTCTATCATAACAAGACCTAAATAAATATTTTCAGAGTGAATAAATTAACATCAAAATATAGCCCCCAAAATTGTAACATATGAAAGTGTTCCCACTGATTCCAAAGTATGCCATGTTCTCAATTTAATATTCTATACTTTAATTTCTATATTTTGAAAACATCACTGAGAACACAGCCAAAATACATTGTGGAAACTACATTTTGAAAATATTGCTAACTTATATTTAATTTTAGAGGACTGGAATTTCTAATTTATTTCCCAGAGTCTTGTCTAAAGGGTAGTATTAATTGTAATTTTTTCCTTATACTTTGGAATCTCTCTAAGCTTTAAATTCAGCTTAAAAACAGAATCGTGTTCCCCAGTGTCAGGCAAAGTTGCTATAATCAGATAACTTTAGTATTAAAATTTAAAAATAAAAATAATATTAAATTCACTATAGGTAGAGAGTTTGCAATTGCTCCCTTGAGTCCCCTTAAAAATTTTATATTCTGAAATCTCTGAAATTTTGACTGATATATTGATAAATGCTTTCTTCTGTTTTAGATAAAAAAGAAACCATTCACTAAAACTAAAGCCAAGTTTTGTCTTTAAAATATCTCCAGCAAATGTCAAACTGTACCAAAGACTAATTCACATTGCAATGCATATCATGAACATTGTACCAATCATAAATCCTGACTTTAAATTCAGATTCTATGACAATTTTGCTTTCAAACAGTTACATTGTTGGCAAGATGTCTTTGCAGACTGACTACAAGGTTTACATGGTCACCCTTGGTTCCAATGTATCCCATAAACTTGTGAGTAAGACGCCCTTATTTTTCCAGGGTTTTAAGGGTCATGATAAGGAACAGAATATGTCAATAACCTACTCCGTAGGTTATTATATATCTGTCTTAGATGTCTGCATTTGATCACATATTTGGTAGTCATTTTGCTTCATCATTACTTAAAGAATATCATTTGGAAACTTGAATGGTGAAAGTAATTCTTAAAATATATTTGATAGGAAGGAAACCTTAAGCAAATTTACTAATTTTGATTTATTTTAATTGGTACCAAACCTAAAATAACCAACCAAAGATGGTGAGATTTTGAGCATTCTCCTGATAATTCATATTATCATGAATGCTTAGTTGTTCTACCAAATTTTTCTCCAACATGTGTTTTAACTACTATTGAGCATCATGTCTAATTCAGATTGCAGTCATGAGATGGGCATGAGCTTTCTCTTACTTGTTCTCTGATTAGGAAACTATAGCTTCTCAGTTACTATGAGCTCCCTTATTCCTGACCTGCCAGTAACTGCTTCGATAGTCATTTCAAAGCATGTCCCACTTCTTCCAGCATGTGCAGCTGACTCAGCCTTACTCTTTCAGTGCAGATCTCTTTGCTTCCGTGCCTCTTGCTTTCAATGCCTTTCTTTTCTGTTTCTTAAAAGCCAAGAAACCTTTCCTGACAGCTTCAGCTCCAGGGGCTATTTTCTTTATTTTGATTTCTTGACCCTTTTCACTATTTGCATTGCCCTTTATTTTGTTTGTCATTGGCCTGTCTCTCATTCTCAGAAAAGCAGGAACAATGTGGCATTCACGCAAAGCCAATTTTAACGCATAGTATACAGTAGATGTTTCATCGTGATTAATGAATGAAGATTCAGCAACACAATTTCGGAAGATTTCTCACTAGACTTACTTTGCCCCTCATAAACCATTTCTCTTTGTTATTCCTCCATGAAAATAGTGACATTAATTATTACACCCCCCATTCTCCTTTCGGATCATCATTTTCGATAGGAACAATCTGCAGGTGTTTCACTCAAGTGCCGGCTCTTAAAGAAAAAAAAGGAAGAAAATAACAAAAATGGTTCATTCTCAAGCTAATGACTCAGCGTTGGTGTTATTGATTATCATAATTTATAATGATTTTGATATAAATCGAGTACTTTTTGCTGAGACACAGTTTGGAATTTTATTCTATTTATAATACTAAAACAAAGAAGTATCAGGAAATTGTACCTGCTAATAAACTCTGCATTAGCTTTTTCTAGTTGAGTCCTTTCTAAAATAATCTAAATGTATAGAATCCTGGTTACTCTTGTTATGGGTTCCCAGCCCTGGGAACAAAGCAGAAGCAGGCTGTTGAATTAAATGGAGCTGAAACCAAAGGTTTCCTGCAGCACACCTGTTAATCACTGAAATGAAAAACCAATCCAAGGATGTAACACAACACTGTTGCTGTCCAAAACTGCTTGCATTACCACAAATTCACTTACGAGACTCTTGGGAGTGTCACTGCTGTAAAGCCAGAGAAAGAGAAACTGCCCCCAGATTCTGCTCAACAGAGAATGCAAACATTTGACTCATACGGCACTTGTTTGTCAAATGAGCAAGGGCAGGGAAATTGATGAGGGTACTAATTACTCTTGAAAGAGCCAGAGAGGAATGGCGAGCATTCAAAGACTCCATAATGAAGTGAGGAGCAAAGGAATGAATTCCCCCAAACTTTAAAAGACTTCAGATTCAGAGAGCAGGGCTGGTGAGCAGGATAGGGCTTGCTCAATTAGAAACAGACCTCCTTCTCTACTGCAATCCTCCCTTGTGGATTACAGCAGTTGGAACATAAATTTTTGAAAATTGTGAAATTTTCTATTTTCTTTCCAACACTGAATATCCACACATAATAGGGGAATATAGACCATAACTGCTTTGACTAATCTTTTGTATTCTTGGGTTTTGTGAAAATTAATGCTTCTCTACCCACCCCCAAATTCCAAAAAGGAACACCATGGTAGTTCAACTCACAGAGCCTTTCAGAAAATAAAGGCCCAAATACTCACTACGTAAGCCAACTATGCAAAGGAGCAATGCTAGGTCTCAGGGAAATTACTCTGGACTTCAAAAAGACAAATCAAATTTGGATTTGAAGCAACAGATGCTTTCCTATAACAAACTTATAAGTTAAGAATTTTACAAGGAGTTAGAACAAATTCTTTGACTTGGTATAATAATATGAACTGGCAATTATTTTAAGCTCCTTGCAAGGGGTGATAAAATATCCATATTATCCCCTGCACCCCTATCCACAGGAAATAAAAAAAAATACTATAATGCAAGAAGTTTTAAGACATAACTACCTTAGGTGAGCAGACACACATTGTCTTATGCCCCAAAGTATTTGCATTTTTAACCAAACATTGTTGAATAAGGAGAAATTTCCAAGCCTATAGAAATGAAGCCATATCTTGGGAAATCAAGTATTGATGATGGAAACTATTTGAATGTGTACTGGAGTATGAAGAGCTATTTGACTTTCATAAAATCATACCATGTGAGGTATCAAAAAATATTCAGTGAAAGGTTACCGTTTGCAGAGTACTCTGGTAGATTTCTATGAGAACTTGTATTTGCCCTCAACATGTTTATGATTCAGTAGGTCACAAGAAACAGTGCTATCTAATGAGAAAATGGTTGGCTTAAGACACAGCACAGACAGTAATTTTAATAGAAAGCATAGAGATTGGAAAATCAATTTTCCATGCTAAGGTTGTCATGAAAATGTATGACAATTAAACATGCAAATTTGCTTGCTTTGCCTAGTTGTAGAATCACTCCTACTGGCCGAACTAGGCTTTTCTGCTTTTACAATGACTCTAAAATCTTTCATTACTGACTTAGTGGGGAGCTCAAGCAATCCTAGAGAATGCTCTTCTACCATTTTTCACCTACATTGTCACTTCTTCACCATTGCAACCTTGTTACAAAGGATGATGGACATGATAAGAATTCATTGAGTACAGTAGCCAGAATTTCTTTTTTGTATTCATTTCAAAATTATGCCCAGGAACTGAGAGGTGAGCATACCCAGACAAAGGGTAAGGTTTTTTTTTTTTTTTTTTTTAAACTACCATAAAGAGTTACGGGTGTGTGACCCCATATGAACTAAGGAAATGTCTTGGAAACCTACTCAACTAGGACAGAAAAGACATGTTCTTCCCAGAGGCTTGCCAGAGTTTGTTCCAGAGCCAGTACATTTGATCTCAATAATCTCCCACAACTAGGATTGTGGCTCAGTAAAATGGAATCATATGCTTCCCAATTTCTGAAAATAAATACGGATTGTGGGTACAATCTGGGCATGCAGGTGCAATGAAGCATCCGTCCACCCTGTAACATCAAACCAAGACAGCACACTCTGTCCAAGGATGCCCTGATGAATGCTTCAGAGACACATTCCAAAGTAGAGAACTGTTTCCCAGACTGGATGACTTATTCAAGGGACTTGTAAATGTTCTGTGGTTATTTAATTTCACAACCACTAGGCCTGGATTACAGGAAATAATATTTAAACTACAACAGAAAATCTACAATAGAAGCAATCCAGATAGATTCTTGGATAAGGATAGTGAGTCACATCTTTAAGAAGGGACTTGTTTCTTTTTTTTTTTTAATATTTTTTTGATTTGATTATTTCTTTGCTAGAGAACTGTTACATTGGCCAAACATAAGTCCGTGGAAAGCAGGGTATACTTACTACCTTGGGAAGGGTGTTGACACTTCTTTACATTTCACATGGGTCTTCATTTTGTTGATGAGGTTTCTTGAGAGCCAGTCACCTTCTTTTACCCTAGCAAGTCTAAGGCAGGAAATGATAGGTTCTCTGGCTGTTTCCTTGTATAAAAAAAAAAAAAAAAAAAACAGACAAGAAGTTCATTGGCTCAGATTTCTGCCCAGTTTTGTGGGCCAAGGGGTCCTTAGATATAGGAAAGTCTTAGCTGAGAGTAGAGGGAGGATAGAAGACCACTGCCCTTAGGGGCTTCTTCATGTGCATTATTGATTATATACTATCTCCCCTCTGCCATTTAAGTACTCCCTTCTCTTGGGTTTTAAACCTTAGGATGTAATGGGATCTCAGACAAGACTGATTCTAGGATTCCCCAAAGAAATTAGCAAACCTGTGGATTTATATGCTTATCAATGTCCTCACATGATTGCCACATTAGCCCACTATTCTCAAAACTACCATATCCTCAAGTTTTCTTTATTAGAAGGGCAATTGCATTAATGGAAAAAGGATTTTTCTGATCTGAATTTTAGGCAGTCAAAATTAATTTGTCCACAAAAACCACTTTCTATAGCCCCAAATCATTCACAGTGTGAATATAATTACAAACCAAGTCTCCTCTCAGTAGAGAGTATCAGCTAAAAAGCAACACAAGCAAGCTGTGCTCCATTTAAAGCTATGGCAGCACTCACTCCATTCTTACCCTTCCCTTCTAGAGCTTAACACCATCACAGAAATTATATTCTCCAGGAATTCTGATGAGCCAAGGACTGAGAACATGGAGCCAATCTCCATCCAACCAAGTAGCTCTACAGGATTACTAAAACATCTTGTACAATTTCTTTCTCAAATGACATTAGAATAGAACAATGTATAATTTCTGAATAATTTGCTAGTCATTTTGCCATTTTCTAAAAAAATTATTAATAAATTATTCTTAAAATTGTCTTTATGATCAAGGATGACGTTTTGAGCTAAACAAAGTTCAGAAAATATCAACTGATATTTCTATTCTGGTTTCCTTTATCAGTCTTGGTTGTATAATATTTGGCTTTATGCCTTGTCAGTTACAACATCTAACATTTTCAGAGTCTCAGCCAAAGCTGTCAGCACAGTCTTACTCTCTATTTGATATCCAAAGCCACTTAATCCCCACTTTGGGAAAAAAATTCACTCCTTCCTGTCCACTACTGATTTTGGATGTAGAAAGAATTATGACTCTGCAGTTTTCTTGATTTCTAGAGTTTTGTTTCTTTCATTTCAAAAGTATAATTTTTTCTGCTCCTGAAAATACTTTTTGCTATAAATATCTATTGAATAAAAGGTAAACCTGATAAGCTAAAAGTTTGACAATAACAAAACACATCTTTCAGCACACCAAATTGTAACTTATCTCAAGGTAATTGGAGAAATGCAAATTACAAAGTAATTATATTCACTAGTAACAATAATGTGCAATAAGCAAAATGTAGGAAGACCACTGAGGCTGTGATTATAGATAGATTACAATTATGTCCTTGTAAACATTAATGAAAAGAAAAGGGGTTAGGGTATGAAGAGTGAGAGGGAGGGAAGTATGGTTATCTTCTTAGAATTCTACCTAAGAAATATGTGAAATCTATTTTCTTTATATTAATATAAATATATGAAAGTAATTATAACTAACCTGGGTTTATCAAAATGACAAAAAGAGGAAATTATTCATGAAAGTATAATTGGGTTCAAATGAATAATTTTATTTAATTGTAGAGGCAAGAGAGAGTGAGGTTTCTAGGTGCATCTAGGTGACAGGGACCCAATTATTTGAGCAATCCTGACTGCCTCCCAAGGTTTCATTAGTAGGAAGCTGGAATTCGGAGCTAGAACCAGGAACCAAGCCCAGGTACTCTGATGTGGATTGCAGGTATCTTCATTTACATTGTAACCACCAGATTAAAATCTCCCCTAAATACATAAATATCTCTCAGAGATTAATACATAAATAATTTAATCAACTTCATCTAAAAATTGTTATCCTAAAATTTACATTAAAGTTATGGGCAAAGAGATAAGCAAGGAAGGTTGTTGAGCCATTACTTATAAGACATTATACTTAGAAGATTGATTAAATACACTGGTAATATTTATGGGATAAAATATGTAGGAACTAAAGATCACATTTTAGTGTAAAAATTCTTTTAAGTAAAAATAAACTATTAATCTATACATATAAAATGAGCACGTTTAGCAGAACTTCAAAAAGTTCATGGAAAATGGAATTAAAAGTTTATGGAGACAAAAAAAGGAGATATTAACACAAAATACCACAGAAGTACAAAGGATCCTAAGAAACTACTATAAACAATTGTATGCTAACAAATTGGAAGAGCTAAAAGAAATAAATTCCTGCCTATATATAACCTATAAAAATTAAAACAAGAAGATAAAAAATATTAGTAGATTCGTAAGAACTAACAAGATTGAAGCAGTACCTAAAAGTCTCATATCAAAGAACAATCAAGAATTTGATGACATACCTGAATTCTACAAAACATTTATAGATGAACTGATCCCAATGTTCTTCACATCATTCCAAGATACTTAATGGAATGTAAATTCTTCTAAACTCTTTGAATGACAAGACTGAACAAAGATACAACACAAAAAGAAAACTACAGAAGGATCCAAGATGACTGAATAGTGAGAAACCACACTGACCTCAGCCACAGAGAGATACCAAAAAATCAAGGAAAAGACCACGTGCCTAGGCAACTGATTCAGAGGAATTTTCAGTGTTAAATGGACAGAACAGAACAGAGACACAATGTGGCAGCGAGGAGAGAGGACACCAGCCACTCCTGTATCTACACAGTTGGTTCCCAGGGCAAAGTGGGAGGAGGTTGCCAGGACCCCTCAACTGAAGTTTTGGCTGAAGGAGAATTCCAGGGTCCCCACTGGCTTTGAATATAGCCTGAGGAGCTTGAAGGGTTCTGCTGACTACTTTGCTCCATGAAGGAAGGCTACATTGCCACCCTCCCCTATCCCCATCAAAGCACTAGATTCAATTTGCAGCAGTGGAGTTGTAGCTAAATTCTGTCCTAACTCAGGGAATAGTGGGCAACCCTGCTGCCAAAAACCAACTGGGTTAGAGATGGGGCAGCTTATAGGTCTGAGTGCACCCCATGCAGCCAGTGATTGTGGAAGTCTGGGCATAGGCTATGGAGCTGAGTGGGTCATGGACTGCAGCTGGGTTCCCATGAACCCCACTAGTCTTGACTGGAGACTCAGAGCTCCCTGCATGTGCCCCAGGGACATAGCTCATGGAGGGGTCAGGAGATACACTGCAGAGTGGGTCAGTGCTCTGAACAGTGTACATGCCTGCATGATAGAGGCACTCTGAGCTCATCCAAGCTAAGGTGGTTCACCCTGGTACACAGAAGGGCAGGGATTGTGAACATTCTGGCCGGCTATAACATCTGCTTCCCACACTGACCATAGCCAGAGGTGCTACATCATGCCCATCTTGGGTGGCACTCTGTGTTCATGTCTCACACACAAATGGTGGCCAGAGCTCCCTGACCGCACCACACACAACTCTGGAACACAAGTGCAATCTTTCTGCACCCCACTGAGCCACAGACACATTTTTAGGAATTAAACCTTTCAGTAAAACAACTGTCCTCCAGAGGAGATAGTAGTAAGAGATCCTCCAAGTGCACAAAAGTCAAAGTAGAAACACAAGAAACATGAACAAGGAAGGCAATATGTCTCTCCAAAAGGAACATGGTAACACATCATTATTGGACTATGAAGAAGGAGAGATTGATGAAATAACTGAAAAATAATTCAAAAGAATAGTTTAAGGTTATTCAAAAACATAGGGAAACAGTTCAGTGAAAGAGATGTTGGAAAAAAAAATGAAAGAAGCAGCTGGAGCCCCTCAAAAAGTTAGAAAGACTGAAAACAGGCCAGCGCCGTGGCTCACTAGGCTAATCCTCCGCCTTGCGGCGCTGGCACACCAGGTTCTAGTCCCGGTTGGGGCACCGATCCTGTCCCGGTTGCCCCTCTTCCAGGCCAGCTCTCTGCTGTGGCCAGGGAGTGCAGTGGAGGATGGCCCAAGTGCTTGGGCCCTGCACCCCATGGGAGACCAGGAGAAGCACCTGGCTCCTGCCATCGGATCAGTGCTGTGCGCCGGCCGCAGCGTGCCTACCGCGGCGGCCATTGGAGAGTGAACCAACTGCAAAAGGAAGACCTTTCTCTCTGTCTCTCTCTCACTGTCCAGTCTGCCTGTAAAAAAAAAAAAAAAGAAAGACTGGAAACAGTTTACAAAATCTATGGGATACCATCAAACAACCAAATATACAAGTCTTAGAAGTTCCAAATGTATGGAAAACAAGAATGGCTTAGAAAACCTATTCAGTAAAATAACGGCAGAAATTTTCCCCAGTTCGGAAGGTAAGGCCATCCAAACAGAGAAAGTGTAAAGAACCCCAAGTAGGGAGGGTCAGAAAAGATTTTACTTCAACATATTTTAGGCAAACTTTCCAAAGTAAAATATAAGAGTATTCTAAAATTTTCGAGAGAAATGCAGGTCACCTTTAAAGGAACTCTATTTATTGGTAGCATATTTCTCAACAGAAACTCCATAGGGCAGGAGAGAATGAAGAGGGATAGTCAAACTCCTAAAAGAAACTCTTCCAATCCAGGATACTTTATCCAGTGAAGCTCTTACTCATAAATGAAGGTTGAAATAAAGACCTTCCAATACAAGCAAAAATTGAAAGAACTTGTCACCACGCAACCAGCCTTACAAATGATACTTAAGGATGTACTACACACAGAAACAGAGAAACACAATTAGTAAACGAACAAAGGAGATTCAAAACAAGCAATAGGAATATTTATGGAAATGACAGGACCAACTGATTACTCATCAATGATAGTCTTGAATATAAATGGACTAAATTCCCCAGTTAGAAGATACTGATGGGGCTGGTGCTGTGGTGTAGTGGGTTAAGCTGCCGTCTGCAACACCAGCATCCCATGTAGGCACCAATTAATGTCCCAGCTGCTCCACTTTCGATCCAGCTCCCTACTAATCGCCTGGGGATGCAATGAAAGGGCCCAGAAGAAGCTCCTGACTCCTGGCTTCCAACCAGCTTCAGCTGTTTTGTGGCCATCTGGGGAGTGAACCAGCAGATGGAAGAATCTCTCTCTACCTCTGCCTCTGCCTCTACTTCTCCCTCTCTGTAACTCTGCCTTTGAAATAACTAAATAAATCTTTTTTTTAAAGATACAGATAGACTGAATAGATTAAAAAATCTATATGCTGCCTACAAAATATAAAGATACACACAGACTGAAAGTGAAAGGATGTAAAAAGAATTACCATGCAAATGGAAATCACAAGCAAGCACAAGTGGCTATACTTATATCCAACAAAATAGACTGCAAAACAAAAATGGTTAAAAGAGACAAAGATTGTCATTATGTAAGGTTTAAGGGATCAATTTGACAAGAAGATGTGATGATAATAAATGTTTATGCACCAAATACTAGGGTACCCAGTCTTATAAAACGAATATTAATGGATCTAAAGAGAGACATACATTCCAACAACACCCCACTTGCATCAGTGGACAAATCAATTAAGAAAAACATCAACAAAGGAGCATCAGTACCAATCTACTCCACAGGCCAAATGAACCAAATAGATATCTATAGAGTATTTCATTCCAAAGATGCAGAAAACGCATTCTTTTTTTCAGTATATTCTCTGGGGTAGACTATAGGCTATAAAAAAGATGCAGCAAAGTAAAAAAAAAAAAAATAAGGACATATTATGACCACAAAAGAATGATGCTGGAAATTAACAAAAAACTCTAGAAAATATACAAACACGTCTAACGTAAAAAATATGCTCCTTAATGAGCATTGAGTCACAGAAGAAATCAAAAGAAAAATAAAAAATTTCCTTTAAAAGAGTAGAAATGACCGAGATTCTCGGTCATTAATGTGATGTACACTGTTATTTAATGCTATAACTAGTACTCCAACAGTATTTTTTTCACTTTGCATTGCTATGGGAGAGCAAACTGTTGAAATCTATATATATACTAAACTGATTTTCTATATATAAAGAGAATTGAAAATGAATCTTGATGGGAATGGAAGGGGAGAGCGAGTGGGAAAGGGGAGGGTTGCGGGGGGGGGGGGAGTTGTGGGGGGAGAGCCTTTGTAATCCATAAGCTGTACTTTGGAAATTTATATTCACTAAATAAAAAAAAAAGAAAGTTAATAATATTCAAAAAAATAAATAAAAGAGTAGAAATGAAAATTCAATTGATCAAAACTTATGGGTTACAGTGAAAGCAGTGAGAAAAGGCAAGTTTGTAGCAGTAAATGTTTACATCCAAAAATTGAAAAGAAAATATCAAATAAATGATTTCAGAATGTATCTCAAGGACCTAGAAAATAAAAAAAAAGCAAGCCAAAATTAGTACGATGAAAGAAATAATAAAAGCCAGAAGAAATAAACAAAATAGATTTTAAAAAAAAGCTAAACAAAAGATCAATGAAATGAAGAGGTAACTTTTTGATAAAATAAACAAAACCTAATAAGCATTGGCCCAACTAATCAAAAAGAAGAGACAACGCAAATTAATGAAATTAGGGATATAAAAATTGTTATAACTAATGCCTCAGAAATATAAAGATCATTGGGAATTATTATGCACAGCTATATACCAACAAATTGGAAAATCCAGAAGAAATGGTTAGATTTCTGGATACATATAATTTACCAAAACTGGGGCATGAAGGCATAGAAAACTTGAATAATCCAATAACCCAGACTGAGATTGAATTGATAATAAAAAGCCTCCCAACAAAGAAAAACCCAGGAACGTATGGCTTTACTGCTAACTTCTACCAAACTTTTTTTTTTTTAATTTTTATTTTTATTTTTTATTTTTGACAGGCAGAGTGGACAGTGAGAGAGAGACAGAGAGAAAGGTCTTCCTTTTTGCCGTTGGTTCACCCTCCAATGGCCGCCGCGGTAGCGCGCTGCGGCCGGCGCACAGCACTGATCCGATGGCAGGAGCCAGGTGCTTATCCTGGTCTCCCCTGGGGTGCAGAGCCCAAACACTTGGGCCATCCTCCACTGCACTCCCTGGCCACAGCAGAGAGCTGGCCTGGAAGAGGGGCAACCGGGACAGGATCGGTGCCCCGACCGGGACTAGAACCTGGTGTGCCAGCGCCGCAAGGCGGAGGATTAGCCTGTTGAGCCACGGCGCCGGCCCCAAACTTTTAATAAAGAACTAATCCCAATTCTTCTCAAACTGTTGAAAATAATTGAAAGAGTGAACCCTTCCAAACTCATTCCGTGAAGCCTGCATTACCTGAATCCCCAAACCAGAAAATGATACAACAACAATAAAAAAGAATTGTAGACCAATATCCCTGATGAACATAGATGCAAAAATCCTCAACAAAACATAAGCAAATTGAATTGAACCACACCTCAAAAAGATCATCCATCCAAATCAAATGAGATTATCCCAGGTATGCAGGGTTATTCAACATACACAAATTAATAAATGTGATACATGATATCAATACAATGAAGGGTAAAAACACATATAATTATCTCAATAAGTGCAAAGAAACCCTTTGGTAAAATGCAACATCCTTTAAGGAAAAGAGCCTTTTAAAATTGGGTGTAGAGGAAACATACTTTAACAAAATTAAGGCAACATATGAGAAACTCACAGCCAGCGTAATACTAAATGGGAAAAAGCTGGAAGCATTTACATTAAGATCCAGAAACCAACAAGGATGCCCACTTTCTACATTATTTTTCAATATATTTCTGGAAGTTTTTTCAGAGCCATTAGGCAAGAAAAAGAAATAAAAGGACTGCAAATTGGAAAGCAGGAAGTCAAATTATCCATGTCTGGAGATGACATGATTTTTTTTTTTTTTACATAATGGGGAACCAAAAACATCTGCTAAGAAACTATTATAACTCAAAAGAAAATTCATCAAAGTTTCAAGATATAAAATCAACACGCAAGATATAAAATCAACATCAACAATGCTCTGACTGATAAAGAATTTAAAAGTTCAGTCTTATTCACAATAGCTGAAAAGATCAAGTATCTTGTGATAAATATAATCAAGGGTGTGAAAAGTCTCTACAATAAAAATTACAAAATATAAATGAAAGAAATAGAAGACACACAAAATCTTCTGTGTTCATGGATTGGAAGAATTAATATCATCAAAATGTCCATACTACACAAAGTAATTAAAATATTCAATGTGATCCCAATCAAAATAAGAAATCATAAAATTCACATGGAAATACAAAAGACCCTGAATAGCCAATCTTAGACAAAAAATAACGCTGCTGGTATAACAATACCAGATTTCAAGACATATTGCAAAGCCATTATCATTAAAACAGCATGGTACTAGCAGAAAAATTGACATTGAAACAATGGAGAAGAATGGAAATCCCAGGAATCGGTGCATACATCTACAACCACTAATTTTTGCCAGGTGAGCTAAAATTCTTGCTCGGAGAATGGGCAATCTCTTCAACAAATGATGTTGGGAAAATAGTATTTCTGCATGCAGAAGTTTGAAAAATCTCCACCTTACATGCTATACAAAAATCAGCACACAATGGATCAAGAATCTAAACCTAACACGTGAAACCATCAAATTCCTAAAAAGGATAACATAAAGTAAATGTGGCAAGACACTGAAAAAGCCAAAGAGTTCTTGGATAACACCCTAGAAGTGCAAGTGATAAAAGCAAAATACACAGATTACATCAAGCTAAGAATACTTTCACAGCAAAGGAAATAATTAACAAAGTGAATCAACCAACAGAATGGTAGCAAGTATTTACAAACTATGCATCCAATAAAGAATTAACATCCAGAATATATAGGGATATCAAGAGGGGCTGGCATTGTGGCAGAGCTAGTAAAGCCACAGCCTGCAATACTGGCATCACATATGGATGTTGATTCATGTCCCAGCTGCTCCAGTTCTGACTCGGCTCCCTGCTACTGGCCTGGGAAAAGCAGCAGCAGATGAACCAGGTGTTTTTGCTCCTGCCATCCACTTTGGAGACCTAGAAGTTCCTGGCTCTTGGCCTTAATCTGGCCCAGTGCTAATCACGGTGTTCATCTTGGGAGTGAACCAGTGGATGAAAGACTGACTCTCTCCTCCCACCCCCGCTCTACCTCTTCTTCCCTCTCCCTCTCTTACTATATAATTCTGACTTTCAAAATGAATAAGTAAATCTTTTATTTAAAAAAATACACTCAAAAACTCAACTGCAATCAAAGAAACAATCCAGTTAAGAAATAGGCAAAGGACATTTTTCAAGACATGATACACAAATGATCAACAGATCTATCACAAAAGGATCAGGATTGCTATCCACCAAGGAACCACAAATAAAAACCACCATGAAGTATCATCTCACCCCATTTAGAATGGCTATTATTCCAAAAAGTCAAAAATTAACTAACACTTTTGAGGATGTAGAGGTAAAAGGTAATTTAATACACTCTTGGTGGGAATGCTAACTGGTACAGCAATTCTAAAAACAGTATGGCGAGTCCTTAGAAAATTACAAATAGATCTATAATATGACCCCATTCTACAAGTCCTGGGAATATATCCAAAAGAAATTAAATCAGCATATGAAAGGATTACCTGCACACAAATGTTTAAAGCAGCTCAATACGTGGTAACTAAGATATAGAATCAACCTAGATGTCCATCAGCTGATTACTGAATAAAGAAAATATTTTGTGGCATAAATATGCAATAGAATATTACATAACCATAAAAATGATGAAATCCTCACATTTGCAACAAAATGGTTGTAACTAACATCCATTATGTTATGTGGCATTAGCCAGAACTAAATAAATATCACGCTTTCTCTTACGTAATGTAATTAATATATACAGGGTATAAAAATTGTGTGGATGTCATATCAACTGGTATATAGTTATAAATTTTGCTTCAATGAATCATACCATGTAAATGACAATATATTCTTTTTTTGGTTTTGATACATAATTTATTTTATTTTTTGCAAAGAAATCTTTTATTTAATGAGTACAAATTTCATAAGTACAACTTTAGGAATGTAGTGGCTCTTCCCACCATACCCACCCTCCAACCCCTACTCTCACCCCATCTCCTCCTCCCTCTCCCATTCTCCATTAAGATTAATTTTCTTTCTTTATTTTTCCTTTAAAGATTTACTTTATCCATTTGAAACACAGAGCTACAGAGAGAGGTAGATAGAGAGAGAGAGAGAGATCTTCCATCTGCTGGTTCACTCCCCTGATGGCCACAACTGCCAGAGCTGCGCCGATCCAAAGCCAGGAGCCAGGAGCTTATTCCAGGTCTCCCACATGGGTGCAGGGGCCCAAGGACTTGGGCCGTCCTCCACTACTTTCCCAGGCCACAGCAGAGAGCTGGATTAGAAGAGGAGCAGCTGGGACTAGAACCGGCGCCCATATGGGATGCCGGCACCTCAGGCCACAGCATTAACCTGCTGTGCCACAGCACCGGCTCGTAAGATTCATTTTCAACTAACTTTATACACAGAAGACCAACTCTATACTAAGTAAAGATTTCAATAATTTAAACACACACACACAAGAAAAACATAACTTTTTGAGAACAGGTTTTACAGTTAATTATTTTAATAACACTCACTGAGGACAGAAGTCCTGCATGGGAAGTAACTGCACATTGATGCCTGTTGTTAATTTAACAATTAATATTCTTATATGTGATGTCAGTGATTGCCTGAGGATCTCAATATGAGCTACCAAGGCTATGGCAGCCTTTTGAATCCATTATCTCCATGAGTATTTAGACAAGGCCATAAACGAAGGGGAAGTTCTCTCCTCCCTTCATTGAAAAGTACATCCTTCTTTGATGGCCCCTTCTTTCCACTCGGGTCTCACTCACAGAGATCCTTCATGATAGACATTTTTTTTGCCATAGTTTCTTGGCTTTCCATGCCTGAAATGCTCTCTTAGGCTTTTCAGCCAGACCAGAGTGCCTTAAGGGCTGATTCTGAGATCAAAGTGCCATTTAGAGTGATTGTCATTCTATGAGTCTGCTATGTGGACTGTGTCACATGTTCAAACATATTCTCTGTTTCAATTATATCTATTATTGTTAATAGACACTTGATCTTTTTTATTTGATCCCTTTAACATTTAATTCTATCTATATTATCATTTTAACTATTAATATGATCACTTTAACACTTAGGATGGCATTTTTACCACTCAGCTTAATGGGATTTTGGGCCTCATAGAAAGTTTTTAAACTGTACCCTTTGAAGTAACTCCATAGGAATATATGCAGAACTATACAGTTTTACAATTACATGCTTTCTCCTATGTCTCTTATTTCCATTCTTAATTTTTACTGAGTTCCATTTTCAATTGACTTTATAAACATATGATTAACTCTATGTTAAGTAAAGAGTTCAACAAATAGTATCAAAAAGGAAAAAAAAAACTGTTCCTCGACAGTCAAGAGAAATCAAGAAATTTTTGAAAACAAATGAAGATGACACTACGACATATCAAAACTTATGGGATACAGCAAAAACAGTGTTAAGAGGAGTTTATAGCAATTGGTGCCTACATCAAGAAATTGGAAAGGCACCACATAAATGAGCTATCAATGCATCTCAAGGACCTAGAAAAACAACAGAAAACTAAACCTAAAACCAGTAGGAGAAAAGAAATAATTAAAATTGGAGAAGTAAACAAAATAAAAACAAAAAAATACAAATCAGCAAAATGAAGAGCTAGTTTTTTGAAAAAATAAACAAAATTGACTCACCATTGGCTCAACTAACAAAAAAAAAAGAAAGAAAAGACATCAATTAAATTAGAGATGAAAAAGTAAATGTAACAACAGACACCACAGAAATAAAAAGAATCGTCAGGAATGACTACAAAGAACTGAATGCCAACAAACTGGGAACCCTAGAGGAAATAGATAGGTTCCTGGACACATACAACCTACGTATATTGACCCATGAAGATATAGAAAACCTAAACAGACTGATCATCAATATTTTTTATTTCTCTTTTGATATCTTCTATGACCCACTGTTCATTCAGGAGCATGTTCTTCAGTCTCCATGTGCTTGCATATGTTCTAGAAATTCCGAAGTTGTTGAGTTCCAGTTTCATTGCATTGTGGTCCAAGGAGATGCATGGTATGATTTTTGATATTTTTTCATTTGCTGAGTCTGGCTTTATGGTCTAGCATGTGGTCAATATTAGAAAAAGTTCCATGCACTGGTGAGAAAAATGTGTATTCTGTGGCTGTAGTCACATCCTGCTGCTGAATTTTTCCTTTAATCATTATATAGTGTCCTTCTTTGTCTCTTTTAATAGTTTTTGTGTTAGTCTATTTTGTCTGATGTTAGGATGGCTACACAAGCTCTTTTTTGGTTTCTGGTAGCATGGATTATCTTTTACCATCCTTTAACTTTCAGTTGACATGCATCTTATTTGGTAAGATTTGTTTCTTGAAAGCAACAAATAGATGGTTTTCTTTTAAATCCATTTAGCCAATCTGTGTCTTTTAACTGGAAAGTTGAGAACATTTACATTTAGGGTGACTACCGTTAAGTACCAACTTTGCCCTGCCATATTTCATTTAATAGACTTTTTTTTTAACTTTGGTGTTCCTTTGTACTTTTAGTGGGTCATTTTCTGCATTCATCTTCTTTCATAGTGATGCTCTTATTTCTGTGTTTCTGTGTGTAGCACATCCTTGAACATCTTTTGTAGGACCAGGCAGTATTTACAAATTCTTTCAGTTTCTGTTTGTAGTGGAAGATCCTCATTTTTCCTTCATTCATAAATGAGGGTTTTGCAAGGTACAATATTCTGGGTTGATAGTTATTTTTCTGTTAGGACTTGCAATATATCTCACCATTCTCTTCTTGCCTGTAAGATTTCTGATGAGAAGTCTTCAGTGAGTCTAATAGGGGTTCCTCTGAATGTGACTTTGCATATCTCTCATAGACATTTTAAGATCTTTTCTTTATATTTTACTGTGGAGAGTTTTACTACAATGTGTCATTGTAGTAATCTTTTCTGGTCCTGTCTTTTGGGAGTTCTGTGAACTTCCTGTACTTGCATGTCTCTTTCTTTCTCCAGATTGGGGAAGTTTCTTATTATTATTTCATTAATAAGGCCTCCTAATCATTTCTTTTTCCACACTTTCTGGAACTCCTAGGATCCATATGTTGTGCTGTTTGATAGTATCTTGTAGATCTCCAACCATGTTTTTTTAGTTTTCTAATTTCTTCTTTCTTTTGTCTGACTGTAATATTCCTAGAAATTTGTCTTCTAATTCTGATATTCTTTATTCTATCTCACCTATTCTGTTGTTAAGGCTTTCCACTGCATTTTTATTTGATCTATTGAATACTTCATTTCTGGTATTTCATTCTGACGCACTTCAATATCTCTGTTTCTTGGGAAAACCTTTCATTTAGATCATGAATTTGATTCTGATTGCTTCTATGTAATCTGATGATTAATTTTCTGAATTCCATTTCTGTCATATCCTTGACTTCTTCATCCTCACCTTCTATTATTGAAGAGTTGTAGTGTTTCTTTGGTGGGCTAATAGTTTCTTCCTTATTCTTATTTAGGGTTTTTCCACATTTGTGTATTTTTCCTTTATTTGTCTTGTTGCTTTTCCCTTTAATTTGTGTCTTTGTGATTTAGCGGGATGTCTATACTTCAGTGAGTTCCAAGAGGTGTGTGCTTGATGTGGTCTGGGTGTTCTGTTCAGTATTCCAGCATGGAGCAGATACCCAATATGAGGCCCCCACGGGGCTTTGTCATTTTCTTCTGTTTTTTTTTTTTTTTTTTTTTTGGTTAGAGGACATTGTTGACTTCTGTTGGTGTGACCCACACTTTTCCTCATAGTTGAAGGGTTCCTCAGTGTTAGTCTTTGGTGTTATATTGCCCTACTTAATGAACTGCACCTCTAATTTGTGAAGATTTTCTTGTGGTGAGGTTTTCCTCTGTTATGAGCTGCTTTGGGTCTGTGCATTGCAAGTGAAAGCACGGAGACCCACCTACTGGATCCCATCTCAATTCTCAATGGTAGATGACTGGGATCAAGTTTTCAATATTCAGGACTTCTTGTTGTACAGATCATGTGCTGGGGAAGAAATTCTTCTGAAATGTTGTGGTCCTTGTTCCTGGGAGGGGGATGCGGTGAGGTGGCCCCTGTCTTTGATGCACATGGGCACAAGAGGGAAAGGCAGCAGTCCCTTGCTTACCTTTGAAAATGCAAACAAACAAAATTGCTTCTCCCTGCTGGCTAAAGTTCCGCATGGGTCAAGGTGGGGAGGAAGGGAGAGCAGGGGGATGCCTGACCTCTCTGTTCCTCTATACCTTCTCTTTTTTCTCATGTGGAATTTCAAACACAATTCACCATGTTCTGCCTCCCACTGCTATTTGCAGCTAAGCGGACCCACAATTTCCCCTCTCACCTGGTCTGCTGGGAGCTGGCACTGACCTCCCTGTTCCCAGCCTCAGCTACTTCCCTTTCTTATTTGCTCTTTTGGCATGAACTTTCCTAGTCTCTCTTGCTCTCCTGGGCTTTCCATTGCAAATTACCCATGGCTCTACCTCCAGGATTAATCTTCTCTCATTTTTAACTATTTTGCCCCTCATTGGAACTCCCCCCATGACAATATATTCTTCTTTCCCACATTTAAAAAAAAAATAGAAATGCATGGTTAGGAATGCTGAGGACTTAGGGTGCTAATAATGTTTTCTTCTTAATTTGGGTGTTGGTTATGAGATTGATCAGAGGACCAAAAAATTTATCTGTACACTTAAGTATATTTCTTGGTATATATTCTGTATTTTGATAAAATATTTTTAAAAATAAAACTACAAATGAATATCCTTGATTAACACAGATGCAAACATTTTCAAAAAACATTAGCACAATGAAACCAGCACTATGTAAAAAAATATTGTGATCAAGTGGGATGCAAGGATGATCTGATATTCACAAATCAATAAATGCCATAAATCATGTCTACAGAAATGAAGTACAAAAACCATATGATCATCTTAGTAGAAGCAGAGAAAGCTTTTGATAAGATTCAAAATTCCTTCATAATAAAAACTCTCAACAAATTGGATATAGAGGGAACATAGCTCAAAATTATAAAGCTTATGTATGACCCACCAACTGCCAATATCATATGAAATGTGAAAAAGATTAAAGCATTTCACCTCAGATGCAGAACAAGCAAGGATGATCATTTTTGCCATTCTTATTCAATATATCATCGGAAGTATTAGCAAGAGAAATTAGGAAAGAGAAAGAAATAAAGATGTCAAAATTGGAAAAGAAAAAATCAAAATATCCATGTTCACAGATAAGATTTTGCATATGGAGACACCTACACACTCCACCAGAAACCTATTGCAATGATAAACTAATGAAGTAAAGTTGTGGAATATAAAATCAACATACAAAATTAGCATCTGATACACAAATAACGATCTCATGAAAAATCCAGAAAGAAATCATATTCACAATATTTACCAAAATTTAAATATTTAGGAATAAATTTAACCAAAGAAACTAAATATCTCTACAATAAAAATTTTAAAATGCTCATGAAAGAAATTAAGGGTACAACAAAGGAAAGATATTCCATGTTAATTAATTGGAAGAATTAATCTTTTAAAATGCTCCAATTGCCCAAAACAATCTACAGATTCATTGCAATCTATTAAAATACCAATGGCATTTTTACAGAAATAGAATAAACACTACTAAAATAGAAAATAGATCCTAAAATTCATATGAAACTACAAAAGACCCAGAGAAGTCAAAGCAATCCTAAACAGGAAGAAAGAAACAAAAAACAAAAAGCAAGCCAGAGAAAACACAGTATCTGATTTCACAGCATATTACAAAGCTGTAGTAATTAAAACATTATGGAATTGGCATAAAAATCACCACATAGATCAATGGAACAAAATAGAGAGCCAGATATTAATCCATGCAAATGCAATCAACTGAGTTTATTTATTTATTTATTTATTTTCTGACAAGCAGAGTTGGAGAGAGAGAGATACAGAGAGACAGAGAGAAAGGTCTTCCTTTCCATTGATTCACCCCTAAAGTGGCCAGCGCGTTGCGGCCAGTGCACTGCGCCAATCTGAAGCCAGGAGCCAGGTGCTTCTTCCTGGTCTCCCATGTGGGTGCAGGACCCAAGCACTTGGGCCATCTTCCACTGCACTTCTGGGCCACATCAGAGAGCTGGACTGGAAGAGGAGCAACCGGGACAGAACCCGGCGCCCTGACCAGGACTAGAACCTGGGGTGCCGGCGCCACAGGTGGAGGATTAGCCTAGTGAGCCATGGTGCCGGCCAATCAACTGAGTTTTGACAAAGGTGCCAGGAACACAGAAAAAGGAGAAAAGATGTACTGTGTGTATAATGTGTGTGTGCATGTGAAATGTGTGTGTATAGTGTTTGTGTGTGTACGTAAAATGGAATAATAATCTGCTTTTAAAAATATAAAATCTTGTTGTTTGCAGCAAATGAATAGTACTATTTTAAGGACATCATTTTAAGTGAAATAAGTCAGACATTGAAAGACAAATGTCAAATGTTTTCAATACTTGGTGCTAGCAAAGCTGGATATACATAATAAAAGGTTAAAATTAGACCCCTACCTCTCACCATACACAAAAATAAACTCAAACTGGGTCAATGACCTAAAAATATTACCTGAAGAAACATAGGGGAACCTAGAAGAACATAGAAGAAAACATGTGGAAAACATATCAAGACATTGGCATGAGCAATTATTTTTTATGAGACCTTAAGGCTGCAGGCAACAAAAGCAAATCTAAGCAAGTGGAATTGTATGAAATATAATATATGTATAAAATTCAGGAGCTTCTGTACAGCAAAGACAACAATAGAGTGGAGAGAAAACATACAACTGAATGGGAGAAAATATTTGCAAAACACTTATCCTACGAAGAATAAACATCAGGAACTCAAAAAACTCAACAACCAGAAAACAATCAATTTGATTGCAAAATAAGCAAGGGATCTCAATAGAGTTCACAAAAGAAGAAATACAAATTATCAATAGATATATGAAAAAATGGTCAATATCACTCTTCATGGGGAAAAGCAAGTATCACCTCATCCCTGTCAGAATCACTATTAACAAAAAGACCGAAAATAACAAATGCTATTAAGGATGTGAAGAAAGGGGAACTCTTACACACACAGTTGGTGGGAATGTAAATAGCACAGCCACCATGGAAAACACTAAGGATTTTTATTTTATTTTATTTTATTATTTTATTTTATTTTAAGTCACACTTACATGGAGAGAGAAGGAGAGGCAGAGAGAGGTCTCTTCTATCCACTGGTTCACTCCCCAACTGGCCGCAATGACCAGAGTTATGTTGGTCCAAAGCCAGGAGCCAGAAGCTTCTTCCGGGTCTGCCATGTGGGTACAGGGGCCCAAGGATTTGGGCCATCTTCTACTGCTTTCCCTGGCTATAGCAGAAAGCTGGATCAGAAGTGAAGCAGTCAGAACTTAAACCGGCGCCTATATGGGATGCTGGCACTGCAGGTGGCAGATTTACTGGCTATGCCACAGCACCAGCCACAGATATTTCTTTAAAAGGTACAAACAGGGATCAGCACTTTGGCTTAATTGGTTAAGCCACTGTTTACAGAAATGATAGATCCCATATAGGTGCTGTTTTGAGTCCTGGCTACTCCTCTTCTGTTCCAGTCCCCTACTAATGTGCCTGGGGAAGCAGTGGAAGACGGTCCAAGTGCTTGGGCTCCTGCACTCATTTGAGAAACCTGTATTAAGCTCTTGGCTCCTGGCTTTGGCCTGACCCAGCCCTGGCCATTGCGGCCATTTGGGGCATGAACCAGCATATGGAAGATATTTCTCCCTGTATCTCCCTCTCTCTCTGTTGCTCTGACCTTCAAATAAATAAGCAAATCTTTTTTTTTTTTTTTTTTTAGAGTTAGAAATACAGCTGCCCTATGATCCAGCAATCCCACTAAGGATATATCCAAAAGACATGAACTAATTGTTTCAAAGAGATACCTTCTCCACTACATTTATTGCAGCACTGTTCACAATAGCTAACATGAAATCAACCAAATTGTCCATTATCAGAAAAGTATATTATTAAGATGTAGCATGTGTATAATGTATGTATGTAAAACAGAATACTAATCAGCTATTAAAAAGTATAAAATCTTGTTGCTTGCAGTAAATGAATGGTACCATTTCAAGGACATAGTTTTAAGTGAAATAACTCAGGCATTGAAAGATAAATGTCACATGTTTTCCTCGTGTGTGGGAGCTAAAAAGAAAACTCTAACTTGAATACATAATGTTGATTACTAAAGGTGGGGAAAGGTGGGAGTGATATGAGGAGTTTGGATTAAAAAATAAGAAAAGTTGGCTTATGGATTGTGAGAAATATACTAATAAGTTATTACTAATAGGAGAAGGTGGATATGGTGTAAATGGGAACTCTGTACGACTTGAAAATTTTTGGTAAATTTAAAACTGCTTTGAAATTAAAAGTTTGAAAAAAGTTTATTCATGTGCAATACAAATTTTGAACTCCATGTGTAAATGGGGTCTTTGAACATTTCATAAAAATATATTAAAATGCATCTTTTACTTCACTCACCATGAACTTGTTGAAGTTCCTTCATATATAAAATCATACATACATTTATTCTGAAATAAAAGCTTTGTATCTCTAGATGGAAAAAATATTTTCTGTTTTCCAAGTATCAAGTTTTGGGATCTAAAATACCTCTGTTTCACAATGTGTTAGAATTATAATATATAATTTTCCCATTCAAAAATATGTAGAATAATTAAGTAAGCATTTGCAAATATAAATTATAAGTGATTAGAACCAGTCATATATATTTATATATATATTTAGCAAAGCTAAATGAGCTGTAGTACTTTTTAAAAAATTTACTAACATTGCTTAAAAACTCAGAATGCTATTCTGTAATTTTGAATGATAGAGTATAAAGTATTCCTTTCTCAAAATACTGCAGCTATAAAACTTTTAGAGTATATATGTGGAAGTTGTCTTTTATATAACTGATTGGCAATATCACCAGCTAGTATTTGAGTGTCATGAAAATGTTCTAAAGGCAGAAGTTACTTTAGGTTTGTGCCATTGTTCTGTTGAAGGCATGTGCAAAAAAGCAAGTTCTCAGCCCCCTTTCAACCCAACAAGCAAACTATATAAATAATAGACCTCAACAGAGATCAATTAATCTAGACAGGTCTTTAATGAACCTCTGCTACATTCCTAACTCTTGACATCTTTACATAGATAAGAAAAGCTCTAAGAAATATTATATTCTAAATTCAAGGACTAAAATCTTAACAAAAGGAAAAACACTAATGAGATAATTAATAACAGTACATAGTTGAGGAGATTCAAAGTTACAGAAATCATTGACATGGAAAAAAATCAATGGAGTGGTCAAGTGGGGATCAGAAAAGGTAATGGGGGTTTAGCACCATTGTGGTCCACATGTTAATCTACAGCTTGGGATATACACAGCCCATGGCTGACTTTAGTCCTGGCTATCTGTAGTTTCCTACTAATGTACTGTGAGACAGGAGATGATGCCTAAAGTACTTTGATTCCTGCCACCCACATGGGAAACCTAGATAGTGTTCTTGGCCCTGGTTTCAGCTTGGTTCACCCCTAGCTGTTGTGGGCATTTGGACTGTGAACCAGTGGATGGAAGACCTCTCTTTTGGTCTTTCCCTGTCTCTCCTGTCATTCCGCCTTTCAAATAAATGTTTTTCAAAACAAAATTATAGGAAAAGTTGAGCACTGTCAGCTGGATTTAAAAACACATAGCCAAATACCTGTAAGATGAAGCAGGCAAGGTAATTGTCCAAAACAGGCCTTTAGAAGCGATAGACAGGGATAGAGACCATGGCAAAAAGGAGGGGACTGTCATCACTCTGTGCTAGCAAGCTGTTACGCGTCGGTTGGTCTTGGAATTTTTAGTTTGGGCTGTTGCTGAAGTCAAAGGGGAGTCAACTGACCCTGTTTATAGAATTCCCACCCTCTGTATTAACCAGGTTCTAATCAGAAAAATAGAATTCCTAGGAATTACAAGGTGGGCTTCAAAATGTTCATGGAAAGTTCACAGTACCCTTTCATTGTATTTTTCCATGAATGTTTTGATGTCTTCACGAGAGAGTGTGTATGTGTGATTTATAATAGGACCTTGACCTTATGCAATGTCAGAGTTGGATCTATGGTTTATCTGAGCCTGTGGTTTATTGTATCTATGTCTGGTTCTGGAACTTGATGTCTAAAAGGCAGGAAGTTGTGAAGGAACAATGGATATGAGAGGAAAGCCAGGAAAATCTGGAATCTGTGAGGTTGAACTGGAACTCACAAGAAGAACTGGAACATGTGTAGTCTCTCACTGCTCTCAAGCTTCCACATCAATGATGAAGTACCCAGCAAGAGAAACCGTGGGCAGGGTTGCTGTCCCTTAACCAAATGAGCCATCACGTAAGCAATTACATGAGAGTTTCAACAGTGCTTTGGGTTCTCCTCTGGACTCCAGGTAACAAAAGATGACTACTACAACATCAACCCATGCCTGGTCTTTCAGCTTCTTCCTTCCTGAGACAAATGTGGGTTAGCTTCTTGAGTCCTGCAGATCAAAATCCTATCATCAAAGTTGGAGAGTTGGAAGAAACTTGGATGAGATGTTGCATCCTGTTCCAGTTATGGAACTTGCTCTTTATTGGATGAAATGATTCTAAGTTAGCTGCTTAACTTGTCTGGTGTTCACTTTTCTCATCAACAAAATGAAAGAGTTGGGGTTGGCTCCCAATTGGCAAGGCTAGGAAAGCAATGCCTATCCAAAAGCAAGTAATATGAAAACTGCCCTGGGAGAGGTTGCTCACATCTTTGCTGTGCACTATGTATAGACGTGGAATGATGATCAGGAATTGAGCTCACAGGCAGGTCAATCTAGAAGCAGCAATATTATTTCTCCACTAAGAAAATGTAGAAAGGCAGAAGTGTCGTGGAAAGATAGAATTGAGAGTTGAGACACCTGATCGCTTGTGGCTCCATACTGTTTGCTTGACCTATGCTTAAGAGGACGTTGTGGTGTTTGTTTGTTTGTTTGTTTGTGATTTGAAGGCATGAGACAGTGCTGCTCAACACTGGCTGCCCACTGAAATCCCACAGAGAGTTTAAAAAAAAAAATGATGTGCAGGTCCCATCCCCAGAAAAGCTGATTTATTTGTTCTGCCGTGTGGCCTGGATTGTAGGGTTATTTAGAGCTCCCCAGATCCTGGTGTGATGCTAAGCTTTAAAATTCTCTACTAGGGTTTAGTTTGGAAAAGACTAGCATGATTTAAGGGTTTTAGGAAGGCTTCCCTCACACCCACGTTTATGGCCACCACAAAACTGTCGGGCTTCATGAGAGTTCATCCTTGGAGATTCATCTCATCGAATTTTGAAGGCTCTTCATTACCTATAAAAATTCATACACTCCTGGTGGATGTGACACATTGAACTTATAATACATTTATCTTACCTAGAATCAGTAAAGCTAATTGGGAAGGAATCTCCGGGGTCACAAGTTCAAACTGGCAAGTATTTTTATTGTGATTCCTATAGATAAGGAAACTGAAACTCAGTTTAGGCTTTTCCACAAGCATTTATTTGGGTGTGTATTTGGAAAGTCATTTTAATTAATGGCATCTTTCTTCCACAACATTTTAAAAAATAGCAGATTTTGGATTGTACTTGTATGGCCATGCATTTTCAAACCACCTGTGCTTTTATCTCAACTATTTTAAAATTTAAACTCCTTATATGGGGATCCCATGGATGATGTTTCAGCCTTTAATATGCCTCATTTATCTAAATAATCATTTCCTGCTCTGTTTTATGCTGCTATGATTACATCCAATGATGGACCTTTCACTCCTTCTAGCTTTCATCTAGAGCCACGGTATCTCTGCTCTGCTAGCCAAAGAATACAAGATGCCAAATTCAAAGGCAAAAAAAGATCTCCCTTTATATCAAAAAACTCAGGCAACTGTCATGTCATGTACATCTACATGTCTGTTCTCAAAGACGCCTTTGGCATTTTGCCTGTCTGGGAATCATTTGGGGTTTCACTGGGGTGAATGGAGTCAAGCCTATGAATTTGTAGCACATTACATTAATCAATCCTTAAAACCAAAGCTCTACACATTTAAGCTTCAGTCCATCTAATTGGAGGACGCTCTTTCTCTTCCCTCTAATCAGCGTAGTCTTGTAGGAATCAACATGTCTGATTCAAACCTGAGATCTCTTAGTACCAGATGCTGCTGCAATGATGTTGGCCTCAATCAGGCATTCCGCCCTGTTGCACAGGATTCAGAGAGTCTCACCCAAGCAGGAGGTCAGGATCCACACATTTATTACCCATAGTGTCCAAAACTGTAATTAGAATCATACAAATCTGCCTATCAAAATTCTATCGCTGTCTTTCTTCCATTGGGGAAAAGGTAAAATTATTTTCTAAATAAAAATAATTGCAGTTAAATCATTCTAAAAATCCTCCTAAGCCTTTACTATCTAATCCAAGGCATAGTGGATATATTTGAGAACATAATACGTTGTTTGTGTCAAGACATCTTGTTTACATAAGGAGCATTGCTATAATATATTGAGTTAAAATGGTATTTGGTATGTTACATATTCTAACCTGAGAGAAGCAATCATAGGATTTTTTATAAATATAATAAAGAATTATCAACTAAGGAACTGAATAAGAAATGAGAATCTTCCAGGCCAAAAAGAAGAAAAAAGTGCATTATTTTCACTTAGAAAAGTTGCAAAGGGATATGAGGCACTACTTTTGAAAAGTTTAATGTGCTGATGCTGTAATATAGTGGGTAAAGCCACCACTTATAGTGCCGGCATCTCATATGGCTGCCTGTTCAAGTCCTGGCTGATCCACTGTCCACTGACGAGCCAGCTCCCTGTCATGGTCTAGGAAAGCAGTAGAAGATTGCCCAAGTCCTTGGGACCCTGTGCCTGCATGGGAAGACCCAGTGGAAGCTCCTGGCTCCTGGCTTCAGATTGGCGCAGCCCCAGACATTGCAGCCAACTGGGGAGTGAACCAGCTGATGGAAAACCTCTCTCTTTCTTTCTGTCTCTCTCTCTCTATAAGTCTGCCTTCCCAATAAATAAATACATTTTAAAAAAAGTTTAACATTTTAAAATATCTTGCTAACTTCACTTGGGAACTGAGGAATTTGTTCATAAACAAAGGACTTCCACCATGAATTTTAATTTTTTCCTTTTCATTTTGACTCAAATGATATGCAATATGTTTCCACAAAATTTGGTGAGTCACACAGTTTATATTCCAAAAACGAAAATAGATTGATATAGCAAGTATTCCTCAATTCTGGTTCTACTCCACTGTCGGATCCTCACCAGCGAGGGTCCAACACAGTCACGACACGGTCACTGTTCATCGGTTCTCAAGGAACTTTTGTCCTAATTAAAATCTTCAGAATTTTACTTAATTACATTCATTTTACCATGATAAAAAACTTTATCTTTTGTGCTTATTTGGTATCCCCATGGATTCTTGGTATGTAATATTAGAGGAAGTTTATAAAATCATCTTTTTATATAGAGAAAGGTATGTTATAGGTTTATGCATTTATGTACATTTCTAATAAGGTCTGTAAATATTTATTCAACACATTTAATAATTTCTTTAAATATAACTATTATTGTATAATACACAAACAACATAGTTCACCAATTTAAAGTGAACAGTCCAACAGTTGATAATATATTCACAGAGGTATACAATAATCACCATAGTAAATTTCTTTATTTTTAGGATTTATTTATTTTTTTGAAAGGCAGAGTTACAGAGAGACAGAGGTAGAGACAGAGAGAGAAGTCTTCTATCTGCTGGTTCACTCCCAAAATGGCTGCAATGGCCAGAGCTGGGCCAGTCTAAAGCCAGGAGCCAGGAGCTTCTTTTGGGTCTCTCATGTGGTTGCAGGGATCCAAGGACTTGGGCCATGCTCCATTGCTTTCCTAAGCCATAGCAGAGAGCCGTATTGGAAGTGGAGCAGCCAGGACTCAAACCGATACCTATATGGGATGCCGGCACTGCAGGCAGCGGCTTAGCCCGCTATGACATAGTGACAGCCCCACTATTATAAATTTAATAATATTTTATTAACTCTCAAAGAACCCCCATACCCATTAGCAGTCACTCCCCATTTTGCCCTGAAGTTCCCATCCTTTGAAGCCCTTAACATACTTCTTAATGGATTTGTATATTGGCATTTCATATAAATGGAAAGAAAAGTAACACATATTATGTGTGTATGTGTGTCTAAGTGTGTGTGTGTATGTGAATCACATTTTGTCTATCTCATTATTCATTAGTTGATACTCATTTGAATCATGTCCATTTGAGGGCTGTCAAGTGCCATGCTGCTATGGATGCTTGTGTGGGAGTTTTGTGAGGACTTACACATGCATTTTTATTTCTGTGAGGTGTTTTCCTAGTAGAATCACTGGAAGATATAGTAACTATATTTAGCCATTTAACAAACTGGAGAATGACACTACACATCTTTTATGTGTCATTTATCAGCTATTTGCAAGTCTTCTTTGGAGAGTTGTCTATTTAATTCCTTTGCCTCTTTTTTTTAGTTGCATGTGTGTTATTTTATTTTTTGATTGTAAGAATTCTTTACATAGTCTAAGTGCAAGTCACCGATGAATGAAATTGTTTGCTTGTAGTATGCAACTGTCTTTTCATATACTTGGTGGTATCCTTTAGAAACAAAGGGGTTGGGGCTGGCGCTGTGGCTCACTTGGTTAATCCTCCGCCTGTGGCGCCGGCATCCCTTATGGGCACCAGGTTCTAGTCCCAATTGCTCTTCTTCCAGTCCAGCTCTCTGCTGTGGTCCAGGAAGGCAGTGGAGGATGGTCCAAGTGCTCGGGCCCCTGCACCCACATGGGGAACCAGGAGAAAACACCTGGCTCCTGGCTTCAGATCGGCGTAGCTCCAGCCATAGTGGCCATTTTGGGGGTGAACCAATGAAGGGAAAACCTTTCTCTCTCTCTCTCTCTCTCTCTCTCTCTCTCTCTCTCACTGTCTAACTGTACCTGTCCAAAAAAAAAAAAAAAAGCGAGAAAAAAAACAAAGCAGTTAATTTTGACTAAATCAAATTTCTTTTTATTTTGTTAACTGTGCTTTTGATGTCATACCAAAGCAGGCTTTGCCTCACCCAGGTCACAATGATTTCCTCACATTTAACTCCTGACTCCTATATGGCTGTTTTCTCTCTTCCTCTTTTATGTAATTAATTTCATACACATCTACATATGTTGCAAAGCTAAAAATATATTTTCATGTTCATAGTATTTTTTGTGTTCTAAAGAAGCTGAGAAAAGAAACAAAAGCTATCATGCGTTTAAATAGTTGGTTAGATTAATTTTTAGACCTAATTCTTTCTTGATTTTATTTCGTTCTGTGGATTCAACAAATATCAGATACTATTTCCTTACTCTAATAAATATTTGTCCCTATCCACTTTCTTTGTCCTATATATACATTTCCACATGTTATAAGCTAATACCAATTTTTGCATGTTTTTTACCAATTAAAAGAAGAAATAATAAATATGTCAATTTTTTTTTGACAGGCAGAGTTAGACAGTGAGAGAGAGAGACCGAGAGAAAGGTCCTCCCTTTTCCATTGGTTCACCCCCCAAATGGCCGCTATGGCCAGCGGGCGGCGCCGATCCAAAGCCAGGAGCCAGGTGCTTCTTCCTGGTCTCCCATGCCGGTGCAGGACCCAAGCACTTGGGCCATCCTCTACTGCCTTCCCGGGCCACAGCAGAGAGCTGGTCTGGAAGAGGAGCAACCAGAACAGAAGCCGGTGTCCCAACTGGGACTAGAACCTGGGGTGCCGGTGCCGCAGGCGGAAGATTAGCTTAGTGAGCCGTGGCGCCGGCCAAATATTTCATTTTTTATATCATTTATAGCTACCTAAACAATTATCTTTGCTGTACCTCCTTTGTTTTAATGTGAGATGAATTACTTCCTGGGATCATTTGCTTAACTTTAAAACTTTCTTCAGTGTTTATTTTAAGGAAGGTTTGTTAACAAAAATCTTTCTAGGTTTTATCTTGGGCTGACTTTATTTTGTCCTCACTTTAAAAGCAGTTTTTCTGTACAAAATACTTGTGGTGAGATTTTTTTCTCTTTAAACAATTCTAATATGTCAACCTACTAGCCTCCAGCAGTGCTTGTTAATTGCATTGTTATCTGATGAATTGATTTTTTTCTAATAACTTTCAAGCTTTTTCTTTTATCTTTGACTTTCATCATTTTCTCTATGATATGTCTCACTGAGAATTTCTTGAGTTTCTTGCATGTATAGATTATATTTTCCATCATATTTCGGAGTTTTATTTGATTTCTTTTCACAGTTTCCTCTCCCTTTGGTACTCATACAACAAATATGTTGTCAAACTTAGCAGTATCCTACATTTGTCTAACACTATGTTCAATTTTTTTTGTATTTTTCATATTATATAGCATTTACCAATTGATATTCAAACTTTTTTTTAACAATTGAGTCGACATTTTTAAAAATTTTATATATTTGAAAGTCAAAAAGCAGAGAGAGACAGGTCTTCCTTCCACTGGTTCACTCCGCAATTGGCCACTACGGTTAGAGATGCGCCAATCCAAAGCCAGGAACCAGGAGCTTCCTCCAGGTCTCCCATGCAGGAGGGGCCCAAGCACTTGACCCATCTTCCACTGCTGTCCCAAGCCATAGCAGAGAGTGGATCAGAAGTGGAGCAGCTTGGACTCAAACTGGTGCCTATATGGGATGCTGGACCTGCAGGCAGCGGCTATACTCGCTAGGCCATAGCACTGGCCCCTCAAAGTTTCTGATTCTTTTTGCTGTCACTTCAAATATATATCTGAGCCTCTTGAGTGAAATTTTCATTTTGGTTATTAAACTTTTCTATTCCCAAATTTCCACTGGTTTTTTTCCATATTATCTGTGACTTATTGATAATTACTTTTTGATGAGACTTGTCATATTTTTCTTGACTTCTTTAATCATGGTTTTCTTTCTGCTGTGAACATATAGATAAGCGCTGCTTTGAAGTCTTTGTTAAGTCTGACATGTGGGCTTTCTTATGCTGATTTTTGTTGATCTTTTTCATGTGGTGTGGGTCACAGTTGTTTCTTTAAATGCCCACAATTTTTCTTGTGGTCAAAAAATGGATTTGTTAGATAATGCATGCTAAAAACTCTGCAAGCTTACCCTCCTTGCCTCCTGTGCTAGATTTCTGCTGATGTCTATTGATTTATTTCGTGACATGTTGGTCTTACTTTGTGGTCGATATCCCTCACAATAGGAAGTCGCTGGTGTTGACAGTCAGAGGGCACAGACTTGGATATGCCCACAGTAGCCCTACTTTCACAGTTGTTTTATCAAGGTTTCTCTTTGTCCCTTGCCCTACTCCAGTCCCCACCAAATCATACTTGCTGCTAGTTTCTAACTAAATGCTGTTTGATTGTTCTAATATCTTCAACAATTTCCTGGAATATGAATCCCCCCACAATCCAAAGCTCATATGGAATGAAGCTCAGATGTCTTTGAGGGCATACTTTTTTTTTTTTCTTTCTAGAGGCTCATTTTAAAAATGAGAAAGTCAGAGTTACAGAGAGAGAGACACACAGAGAGAGTAAGATCTTCCATCTGCTGGTTCACTCCCCAAATGGCCACAATGACCAGGGCTGTGCCAGGCTGAAGCAAAGAGTCAGGAGCTTCTTCTGGGTCTGCTGCATGGGTGCAGCAACCCAGGAACTTGAGTCATCTTCTGCTGCCTTCTCAGGCACATTAGCAGGGAGCTGGATAGGAAGTAGAGCAGCTGTGTCTCAAACTGGATCCATATGGGATGCTGGCATCACAGGCAGCATCTTTACCAGTTACACTACAGCGTTGGCCCCAAGAAGGCATACTTTTTGAAAGAAGATTCATGGGTTTATGGGTTTTGTTCTGAACCCCAAGAGTGTTCTTTTAAGCTGTCTATTTTCCTAGTTCTCTAACAAACCATCTGACCTACTATTTAGTTTGTTGCTTTCCTGGAACTACCAGCCTCTTCTTTATTTCTTACCACAAAAATGTCCATAGTCTTTGATATTGTCGTTAAGCTTCAACTTCTCTACTGTCTGTCTTAAAATAATGTCTGTTCCCTGGAGAGGACTAGGGATTTTTATTATTCTGGCTTTTTCTACCCCCTGGGAATTATCTGTGACTACTCCAGAGCTGGAGTTAAGGTCCTACTTTATGAGCAGACCACTAAGTAGGAGCAGTAGCAGCTGGTTTTTGTGATTTACCTCCGCCAGAGTCGAATTTCTGCCATACACGTGATCTTGGGTGAGGTAGACTGGTGCCCTAGTGTTCTTGGTCTACTGCACTTGGAATGCAGCCTCCACTCTATGAGAGGAGTTTGGATGGAAGAATCCTGCATCCAGTCCAACTTCTTGGTCCCATTCATCCATAGTGTAGCACATGCAGCACACAGCTGAAGGGAATGAAGAATGCTGGTGTCCTATTCTACATGACGAGATATGTATGATAGCTCTCCACTGCAGAATTGGGGTACATGTACAGGAATCTTCTGTTCTTAGCTGTTTAGAGTACAGCTTCCATCACACTGAACCAGGGACAGAGCAAGGGGGAAAAGGCTATGGCTCAAATACTACTATCATTGTTCTTACTGAGATTTATTGTATTTTCTTGGAAAATGGTTTGTTTGTCAACTCTATGTCCCCAGGAAATTCTCAGATATTTTTAGTGGTTGTCTTTGTATAATTTGGGAAAGTTCTGGTTGTTTCACTGGAGAGCAGATGTGCAGAGCCACTCACACTGCAATTCTGGAAGTAGATCTCCTACTGAATACATTTTCAGCTATTCAAGGAAGAAAAAAGGTTTTCAACCTACCACAAGCAACTAACTGTTCCTAAAATTTTTATATTCATATATTTTCTTTGAGTTCATTTTTTCTATACAAAATTTTTTTCATAGATCCTTCCTTCTTTCCCCCTTCCCTTCCTATTTAAACATATGCAATTTTATATATTTCATTACCTTAACATTCTAAAATGTTATACATTGCTTAATATTCATTATAAGTATTAAGATTAATAGGTACTTATTCAATGCTTGCTGTATCAAATTTACTTATAGTCATCTCCCTATTATTAGATGAGTATTATTGACATTGTATTATTATCAATTATTGAGCACATGCTTAATCACTTTATGTCAATACTCATAACTATATGAAACAGAAGTTGTTATCACTTTCTTATCATATTTTATGGATAATCAAACTGAAGATAACTCAGAAAGAAATACCCTCAAAGCCACACAGGCAGAGATAGAGTCAGGATAATCACAGCTCTGTCAGATTTTAACTAATATTGTTGTATATAATTTTTTCTGCCTTTATTTTTCTTTCTTTCTTCCAGAGTTTTCTAAAAGTAAAATTTCTAGGTTAAGTAATTATAAACAAATTTTTTTGATAATGAAATGATATAATAAAGATAAGTGATCAATATTTCTGTAAGTAAGTTTCTTAACATCTGTCTGTTTTATGTTGAACATTTTTATTATCTGAATAATTTGTATGCAGTCAAATTTATTAAGGAGAACATTTGTTTGATTTTTGAGATGATATAACAGAGACTCAGAAAGACTTATCCTAGAGGTCATAATACTGAAAACTATCAGAAGTCACTTTTGGTCCTTGGGGCATTTCTTAGTATGTGGCTCCTCTCTCAATGGCTACAGCAGCTTTGCTTGCTTGAGATACATGTCTTTCATGTTAGAGCTGATATGGGCTTCATAAGTTCATTCTTTGTGAACTTCCCTCCCAAGGACCTACACTCAAGATTCCAATTCCAGTAGTCTGGGCACTCGATCAGCTCTCTCCGTTTCTTTAAAACACAGATACCTTAAGAGTATGACACTCCATACTATAGACTTGAAGTTTCCTTCACTTTGGGCTCACATCTTTCTTTTTTTTTAAGATTTATTTATTTTATTTGGAAGTCAGAATTACACAGAGAGAGGAGAAGCAGAGAGAGAGAGAGGCCTTCTGTCCAATGGTTCACTCCCAAATGACCGCAATGGCCGGAGCTGCGCCGATCCAAAGCAAGGAGCGAGGAGCTTCTTCTAGGTCTCACCTGTGAGTGCAGGGGCCCAAGGACTTAGGCCATCTTATACTGCTTTCCAGGGCCATAGCAGAGAGCTGGATCAAAAGTGGAGCAGCCAGGATACGAACCAGCGCCCATATGAGATGCCTGCACTTCAGGCCAGGGCGTGAACCCACTGTGCCACAGCGCCGGCCCCCAGGAGTCACATCTTTGAACTCACTCAATGATGTAACCTAGGAAAAGCTAGACAGGTCATGAAAGCAAATGCTTGTTTCTCAACTCTAATTCTCTGATTCTTTTATTGGGTTCAGTGAAAGCACACCATTCGTTTTCACTAAATGTACGGTGGCTAATCTCCTGAGTAGTCCTCATATTTTGGATGTGCCCGCCCAAATAGGTACTTCACCAACAATTTAGGATCTTAATTCGAAAGACTTCTCAGACAGTGTTGTCTCTACTGTCTCCATTTCTTTCCTTCAAAACAATAGCCATTTAGTTCAGTTGTGTAGATTTACTAGCCTATGAGCTATAAGTAACTACGAGGGCATGAATACTCAGACAAATAACAAAAATCAAGTCCAACTTCAAAGTGACTTAGAGCAGAATACGTAGTGTGCAAATCTGCACATCAACTCCAACTGATCTAATGAGCAGCATCACAGAAGTTTTTAGTCATTATAATGCTTTATGTGAGCTTTGTAGACAGGTAATTATGAGTGACTTTCCCTACCCCCAACCAAAGTCAAGCTGAGAGGAAACGAAAATGAAGGCAATGCCCTTTAAGTTTTCATCCACATGAAAACATGAATGAATGCTATGAATAATTGAAAATGTTCTGCATACTATTGTTTGTTCCTCTATGGGTCTTCCCGTCATAAGCAAAAATGTTAAAAGATCAAAAAATAAAATAAGAACTATTGTCCAAATCCCTGATATGTATTGTTAGCTTATATCCACCTTGGTAAGGAGAAGGAAATCAACTGACAAATTCACATAAGACTATAAGACTAGTGACAAATGTAATTTTACTCTTTCTTCAAAAATATCTGGCTGATGATGGTTTTAATACAAATTTTGGTCAGAGTAGCAAACAGTCCAGACTCAAGTTCATTTTGGAGAGGAATCAACTTTTACAAGAGATAATTTTACTCTTCTGGCATGAAACAACATGTAATCATATTAATTTAAACCAGAAATAAGTTAAAATTATGTGTTACCCCCATTCTCCCTAAATACACATCATGGGCTATAATAACTTGCAGTTTTCTTCTGTCTTGAAAGCAAAACGTTCTAAACTGGAACTCTGGAGTCATATAACCTATATTTTATTGGGGGGTAGTCTTAAAAATGGAAATTCCAGACTGGCATTTTCTCCAAAATGCAGAGGGGGTTCACTTTGCAGATGTGACCTTATCCTGAACCTTTTTTGATGTACTCATAGTCAAATGAATGTATTTGTGTGACCCTATCCGCTTACTAAAATTTAAATACACACACACACACACATTTATGTATGCCAGCTACTAGCTGGCAAATGCTACTTCAACACTTCAGATTTTTAAGACCACTTCACATGAAAAACATGAGAGGGTGCTTGTATTAATTAGAATTTTCTCCCAGTTATTATTTGTTCCTGTGTGGGTTTTCCCATCATAAGCAAAAATATTGAAAGAGCAAGGCCTGGCCAGTGCCACGGCTTACTAGGCTAATCCTCCAACTGTGGCACCGGCACCCCAGGTTCTAGTCCCGGCTGGGGCACCGGATTCTATCCCGGTTGCTCCTCTTCCAGTCTAGCTCTCTTCTGTGGCCTGGGAGTGCAGTGGAAGATGGCCCAGGTGCTTGGGTCCTGCACCTGCATGGGAGACCAGGAAGAAGCACCTGGCTCCTGGCTTCAGATCAGCGCTGCCCGCTGGCCATAGTGGCCATTTGGGGGGTGAACCAATGGAAAAAGGAAGACCTTTCTCTCTGCCACTCTCTCTCTCACTGTCTAACTCTGCCTGTCAAAAAAAAAAAGGGGGGGGGCAAGGCCTAAAAATCATAACTAATACTCAAATTCCTAGAGTACATGCTTAGCATCATCCAACCTTGGATACTGAAAAGCAAACCAATTGCCAATTTTGTTTCAGATAATTGCCATGGCCACAGTAATCAGGAAAAAAAAATCTTTGACAGAAACTCACAATATGATGTTTTTCCTTCAATGAATTCTACAAAATGGGCACTGACAAAGGTCCCACCAAGTAGCATTGCAACCTGCCGAGCTGGGCCAACACGTTCCTATTAAAATGTTATTCCCAAAAGCTCAGAGGAGAAAGCGTTAGGTGTTTCTCTGACAACAGGAACTAACCCATGAGTAACCTTGAAAAAGTTTTTAAGATTTTATTAACGTATCTTCATAAGCTTTAATATACACTCATATATCTTGATTGTGATATCTTTAGTAACTATTTCATATATTTAGTTTATAAATCTGACTTTATCTAGGAAAAATATAAAAGCCTTCAAAAGGCAAACCTGCCCATCTATTGTTAGACTCACATGCCTAAAAGCACTCTATACTGAATGCTGTTTGGCAGGCATACTGGGCCCTTACATCTGGCCTATATTGTGTTTTCCTGAACAAATCAACCCATTCAGGGACTATAAAACAAAAATTCATATAAAATATATCTAAGGAAGACACATTTCCTTTTTTTAAAAGCTCATTCATCCATGATGAAGTTATTAAAAGTAGGTTTAAACTAACAATAAAGAACAGGGGATAACTGTGTGGATAGATGTGGGAAAACCTAGACAAATGGTAGTGGGTGAGAATGATGGGAACCCAGAGACCAGACAGACTCCAAGAGTGTCCTCTGGGGGCTTATTTGAGTTGAAATAAACTGGAGATCTACACAGATGTGCCAAAGATTCATGGTAAGCAGCTGACAGACACTGCAGACAGCAAGGAAAGCAAGGTGCTGGGTTATAAAAGGAGAAGTGAGGCAGAACTAAGGAATGGTAGTAGAAAGGAACAGATAACAAGGGACATGCAGAAGTTAAGGCAAAGAGCGATCAGGACCTGCAAAGCACAGCTCTAGCATGCCAGGAAAGGGATGTGCCAGAATAAATCTCTGAAACCTAATGGGCCCCCATTCCGAAGAAGCTGGGGCTGCTGGGGTGGCTCACAAAGCAAGGATGCACACATAGGAAGCTCTCCTTCTGAAAACAAAGGGCCTTAAAGGGTCTGCAGAGATAGCAATGGGCCACCTCCTTGTGGGCAATGCCTACCAGAAACTGCCTGGAGTAAAGGCAGAACACCCATTCTCAAAGTACATGACCCCCACCGGCCTCCATTCTGCCAGAATCAGCTTCTGTTATTGATGAAGAAGCACCTGATTGCAAGGTGTGTTGGGGGCAAATAAAAAGGCCAAATGCTGGGAATTACTGAAAGAGGATCTTCATCCTTCAGAACATGTAAAGAGCTCAGTATAGTTCCTGAGTACTATGTTATAAAAAGACTCAGGTTTAGGTCGATATTGCAGCTGAATTAAATGATAAGCACTTGGCTTCTGGATACAGGAAACCTATGGCTCTTGGAGTCAGGGTGACAAAAAATCAATTCCTGATATGCCATATCCCTTAGGCATGTTTTGAAGCTTATAGATTCTCTAGGTTTTCATGCCTATGTATACTTCTAAAGAGAAGTGTACAGCACACTCTCTGTATTTTAGCTCTTGGGTGGCTTCTAGCATCCTTCCCACTACCTGTCCATAAGCTATTCTTTTCCAACAAGCTCAAAGGTGGAAAAAAACATCCCTGCAATATGATTGTGATAAGGTGGGGTCAGATAGAAGATGCTGAGAAGAAAAAAATGAAAACTGAAAAATAAATTGGGCACTGATGAGAAAGTGTAGATCATGAATCTGGGCTCACGACAAGTGATGGGAGGGAGACTCTGGAGGCCTTGAGGCCCATGTGATGTGAATTCCAAGAAGTAAGTGCTCTGTGCATGGCCAGAGATGCTTGTGTCCAACATTCCTTTTGCATTCTTCTCAGGCCCCCTAACCACACCCACCACCTGTGACAAGGGTCCCCATATTCCTCTCCTCCTTAACTCCCTACAGAATGAACTATAGAATCAAGCATTAAAAAAAATAAGTGAAAAATATATAAGAATGAATAAAAATGAATGATAAGAAAAATCAAGGTTAAAATGAGACCCTATCATGGGGGTCAGAATTAAGCAAACAAATTGGATTTGAGAGAGGAAGTGGAATAGTGAGAAGTTGAACATGTAAAGTATAGGGAAAAGGGATTTCTAATCATATGGAACAGCAGGACTTGTACTCTAGCATCACTTGTGATAGTAACTCTACAAGGCAGTTACCAGTATCTCTGTTATAGATAGTAGATGGACTTCAGAACCGTTCGATCTATGTATGATTTGATGCTTACAGATTAAAAAAACCTAACAATATTTAAATTCCTGAGGGATGAGACTAAATCAGTAACATAAAAAGAGAAATTAAAACAAGTAGTAATTATATGGATATAACCATTTCCACTGTAGTTTAACATGTTGTATATCAGTTTTCCCCAGGCCAAAATGGAGGGTAAGGGGAGATAAAAGTTTAGGAATCTCAGCAATGTTCCAAATTATCCTCCTAGTTCTTCAACCTACCTCTCATATATAAGGAACTTAGACCTCCCCAGACCCACTGCTCTGTGCTTCATGGACTAGGACCCGTGGTTCCTTCCTTCTTCTGCTTCATCAACTCCTTGTTAACAAATCTGAAGCAGAAGCTTTTCTGTGTGGTCAACTTTACCCCTGCTGGGACTGGCCAGAAGCTGAGGGCCAAAGGAAGATATTGACAGCCTGCAGTATCTGCCTTGACATGATCAATTTCATGTATCAAGGGCTCTACTGCTGCACAAAAGAGCGGCTTCTCTCATCATGGAGGTTTCCAGCACCGCTTCTCATCTTTGCAAGTAGCTAAAAGTGAGTTGTCTCACTGTTACACAGAGGTTACACTGCAAAGGAAACTGAAAAAGCATGAAAAAGATTTTTATTTGTATCTGTAGAGCTCCTCACACGAGGATTTAGTCATGTTGTTTGGGACTCTTAAGGAAAGGCAAGTTGCAATGATGACTGTAATAAATGCAAATGAGAAGATACCTTAAACATCACTCATATGCTTTTGCTTTTGCCTTTTAGAAGACAAAATCTTCACCTCCATCTACCTAGAATATCTATTAGCCGGGAGGCTATTTGGCTATGAAGAGAAGAGCAAGGTAAGAAATCAAAATGAACTATTTTTACAAGAGTAGCTTTTCTAGATTCCATAGGACCTTTGCTCCACTTGTAGTTACAAAAAGTAAGCTCAGGGACTCACTATAGTGTGGAGGATGTGCCCCATCTGGATCAACTGAAAGTAGACAGAAAATTGGATTAGGGAAAATGAAAGATGTGTTCATCCCTTTTCAGGTATAGGAAATTTGTGGGGAGGAGAGAAGAGAGAAATGTGAGGATGAGGTAGGTAGGTATCTTCTGTTATCCTTTTGAAGGGAAGGTAAGAGGGTAGGCTTGAAAGGGGAGGGAAACACAGAAGGGAGAGAAGAGCTATGCCTTCTCCACCTAAGACCTCTAGAAAAAGGTTGCCTCTGAAACATGCCCCAGTCACCACACCGAGAGGTGGACAGCAACTGGGACCTGTCAAGGAGTAGGCAGAAGAAGGTTTCAAGAGTTAACTTTCTGGAGTCCCTCTGTATTTTAAAACAAGGGAGCAAGCACGTCACACTGGTTGGAAAAGATGGCTTTACTCCAAGAGTTGCTGAGTTGACTGCAAGGCTGAAGTTTGATTGAGTTGTATGCCTTCAAATTCTGTGTATGGTAGAAGCTGAGATGAGGTTTCTGTGCTAGGGTGTAGTCTTGACCATGCTAAGAAAAACTAACTCGAGAATCTTGACAGCTGCAAACATTTGCTACAAATGTTAGGATGATGAGCAACATCAGTTGTAGGAGGGCCACTGTCATAAAGTCCAGTTATGACAGATGGCATTGAGACTGAGGTCCCTGGCTCCTTCCTTTCTCCATATACTCACAACAATGAAGGGCAATAATAGGAAAATTAGAGACCTGTTTTTATACTAATACCATTCTGTTTTAATTACTGTAACTTTGTACTATATTGTAAAGTCAAGTAGTATAGTGTTTCTTTGTTGTTTTTGTTCAAGAACATTGGTCTTTTGTGCCTCCTTACAAATTTTAATAGTGTTTTATATAGTTCTGTGAAGAAATAGTGTTGGAGTTTTGATAGGTGTTACATTGAGTCTGGAAATTGCTCTGGGGAGTATGCACATTTTAATGATAGTGATTCTTCTACCTCATGAGCTTGAGATGTGTTTCCATTTCTTTGTGTCATCTTCCATTTCTTCCATCAGTGATTGATGGTTTCCCTCATAGAAATCTTTAACCTCTTTGGTTAATTTTTCCCAGATATTAGTTTTTCTAGCTGTTAGAAATTGGGTTGATTTCCTTTTTCAATGATTCACTATTGATATAATACAATGCTACTGATTTTTGGATATTGAATTTATTTCTTGGAAATTTGCTAATGAATTAGACTTTTGGTACTGTCTTTAGCATTTTCTAGGGTTTTTTCTATATATGATCATGTCATTGCAAACAGTGACAGTTTGATTTCCCCCTTTCTGATTTCAGTGCCCTTTATTTCTTTCTCTGGCTATTATTCCCAGCAGGATGTTGAATAAAAGTGATAAAAGTGGGCATTCGTGTCAACTGATTGTATTTAAATGATAAAATATATTGTTTCAAGAAAAATTGAAAATGTAAATCAACTCTTAATAAAATCTATAAACCAGATGTTTATTATTATCATTACTGTTTGATTAATTGGTTTGGAGGGAGGAATGCTGAATTGTCTAAGCTCCTTAAGTTGAAAGATCATACATTTTTTTATATCCCTTCTAGTACTGTGCATGTAAATTGAGATCAAAAATCCATGTAATGTGTAATGAGTAAGCAAGTATTGCTACTTTAAATTTCCAGTGATTCACAAATCCTAGAGAGCAGCACACACTATCTTAAAGTTTTTCTTATTTCCACATTTCTCTACTCTGTGCTCCAGAGATATGTATTACCTTGAGTAAGAAAAAAACCACATCAATATGATTGGATTTCAAATCTTCAAGTTTTTTTTTTTCTCTGTTTCCCAGTAATTTTTTTTTTTTTTTGAAGGAGGTAATCACATCTATTTTGTGAAATCCTGGCTATAAGAGATTTTCAATCAACATACAAAGGTTCACAGAGGTTGTTCCTTCCAAGAATAATCTCCCAGGGACCCATTCAACAATAAATATTTCCCAACTTCCCCCTGCAGAAGTCGGCATAAGGCTGAACATACTAGGAAATTGCCTCTGTTTCCAGCGGGCTGATTTGGCAGGATAAGAGCCAAGGCACAAAGAGGGTCTGTGTCTGTTTGTTTTCCTCATACTTACTTTCCTCCTCTCAGAGCAACACACCATGGAGAGTTATGGAAAAGCCTGGGAAGAATGCATTAGAGACGCCTTCTTCCCACAGACCCACTAATTATGAAAAACCAAAGATTTTGCTGAAACCAACTGGACAGTCATGATTCTGACCACGGAACATACTGCAGCCATGGCCTTCTGCAAAGCTCACTCTAGAAAGAGTCTGGGGAGAGAGTGTTAGTCTTCACTTAGTATCTCCTTTCAGGCGCTCTCCACAGCAAAACCAAAACAAAGACACCAGCCATTTTATGACTCATTGCCTTGTTACCCACAGCATCCTAGGGGACCTTCTACTCCTGGTGTCATAGAAAGAACACCACAATAACAAGCAGTTTGAGACCTTGAAAAGGACAAGAGGCCAGCATTCAGGAGACTTAGCTGTGATTATAATATGGGCAAAACCTTAACTTCCTGCATAACATTGGCTGAGACCATTTACCCCTCCTCGTCTCCATTTCCACCCTCAAGGAGAGGAGACCTTGGAATATTGTTTGAAGTTCTGTTATTTAGGACCTTAGAAAAAAGATTCTTAACTACATAAAACAGTTTAACATTTTGAGCTGCACTACAATTTTGGCAATTATATTTTTATATGATTTTCTAAATTCATTTCTTGAGTTTATTAACGTGAACTTATTCCATTAATAAAACTTTCCCTTATAAGACTTTTGGATGTAGTAAGATACAATTTATACACAAAATGTAGAAGAGATATTTGATTTTTTTCTTATTATGTTGTAATGCATTATCAAAGCCAAGAAAGTTGTGATTTATGCATAGAACTCCTCTTTTGTGATTTTTTTTTTCTTTTCAGAGTTTCAAGTAGCTGTCTCTCCATATAACTACGTTTTGTGCCACAGGAAGTACGATGCACTTAGTTGGGGTATTCAGCTGAAAGAAGATATTTTGTTTAACAAGCCTTAGTTCATTTACTAATTTTTAAATTTAATAAAAACTAATAACTTTATTAATCAAAGAGATTTCATATAGCATAATTCTCTTTGTGGGTCACAAAATATTCAAATAATACAGGTATTCCCCAAAGAGAAAAGAAATAATTAGTAAAGATAAGTCATCAGTGAGATATTAAAATGGAAACTCAGAAACAAGGACTTGAGGTTCAGAAAAGTTGTAAAAAATGTTTGTAATACACTTTTAGAAGTACATATACAAAGCAATTAAACAAAATTGTCCCCATAGTGTGCACTGAGTGAGCAAAATTTGTCTAAAATTATATCAACATCAGAGGAGGGAACATTTTTATATATTTTAATGAAAGCATGTTACATTTTTTTCAAATACTAGCTTCTATATACTCTAAGCGTACTATTCTATTCTTATCAATAACCATTTGACAAGCCACATATGGTTTTATTAAGTTCTCAAGAGTATCTTTATTAGCAACCTCCCACATCTAAACTCAGGTCAAATAAGTACAAGCCTGTAAAAGAAATCAATAAAGAACATGACATGTGGAACCACTACTTTTCTAGTTACAGGTGATTATATTTAGAAAAGAATGCAATAATTTCTTTAATGTTAACTCTACCTAAATGTCCTTCTCCACCTTTGTCTTTTGCCAGAAGCACAATAATTATTCCAGACCTAGGATATGTAATAACCATCTGGGAATAGCTTACTTAGTTGATCTGTTTTTCATAATATGATATAGAAACTGTGGTGTTCCACCATCTGTGTCACTTACAAGTACTCCTCCTACTTCTTCACCAGAGTTAATCACATGATCTGAAATATAATAATGCGAATAATAATGGTATTATTTCACTCTTGGCTCAGCATACTTACAGATCCTTGATTTGTCAACTAAACTTGCTCATTTAAATAGATTTATTAAAGTTTTCTAGGAAAATAATGCAGAAAGTACATATGACTATTAAATTTCTATCAGTATTACCAAAATACTAAGGAGTTTACAGCTTGAATGTTAATCCTCAAACAGAAACCAAGTAGAAGGGGGGATTTAGGAATCAAATGATCACATTTTAACATGCAACAAGGGAGGGTGATGAAAGCATATTAACAATGAAAAAAACAGCAAAATACTAACAGATGTGGAAGATTGTATCAAGTCCAAACCCAATAGGCATCCGTGAAGAGAACCATGAAAATGAAGCTAGAAGTTTCCTGAGTTGTTTTAGTCTGTATTCAAGTAGGTTGGAGTCAGTCAAATTTGTCCAACTGAATGCCTGATAAATCGGTTTTGAATGTAGAGATAAAAGAGTGATCAGCCAAGGGGGTGGAAGTATGCATTGACAATAACACAGGGGAGACGTTACCAGTGCAGGGGCATCCAACATTGTATGGAATTGATGTAGACTTGAAAATGCAAAAGATGATTCTTCTGGAGACTTCTTTGTGGACAGTAGCCATGAGAATGAACTTCCCGAATTTTTCTCGTGAACCACAATCCAGGTTCATGTTGAGCATGTATGCATGTAATCTACTATAGAGGTGATTTCCTTGGAATTATCACCTACAGTCAGCAGTAACCACTCGAGCTCTCACAAAGGTTTTGTTCTTCAGGAGCTTCCTATTACCTGTAGGGCTGTGGTAATCTGGCCCCAGCCACGCTCACCAAGCTTAATCTGGGACACCCTGCTACCCTACAGCTAGCTATACTGGACTTTTGTTCATCTCCAAAATGCAGCAACCTCTCTCCTGCTTCCTGCCATTCCCTCAGCCTACAGTGCTTTACCCCAGGTTCTTTCCTTGTTGGGGTTGGTTTCATTCTTCAGATCCCAGTTTAAAGCTCTCCTGAACAGTTGGTAGAGGGTTTCAACTTTAGGTAGATGATGGCGATTAGTATTTATATTAGTGAACCACTACTTCCCAGATTGTTGCTTTGTTAATTTGTCACTGCTGACTGTCTTTCCTAGAACAGAGCTGGGCAGGAAACAGCTCTGTCTCACTCATGACTGCATCCCTTCTGTCTAGCTTCTGAAACATGGTGGGGCTAAGAATAATGTTAAATAACTGAATGATTAAAAAAAAGAAAGGAGTTTTATAGTTAAACAGAAGGATTGAATGATAGAAATATATGTGGATGGTGAATGAGGGGTCAGCTGGAATTGAGGTGAAAATTTGTTTATTTCAGGTGAATTATTCCTAAACTTTTTCATTCTCCCTAAAGCCCATATGGATAAGATGAAGGCGTGCTTTTTGCTCCTATGTAAATGCTAGAAGATGTAAATATGACTTCAGGAAGGAGAGAAAAATAGGAAGGGAGTAGCCAAAAACCCACAAGAACAACGGCCTTCAGAGAAGGCTGAGCCCCTTGGCATATGCTTGGTTTGCCTATTTACCTAAGCTGTTTACCCTGTCCGTGAGCTCGGATATTCAGCACTTCTAAGAAATTAATGAATAGACATCCTAAATATGGCAACTCCAATGACCAATAAAATGGAAAAGAAGGGGCTGGTGTTTTGGTGCAATGCATTAAGCTGCCACCTGCCATGCTGCCATCCCATATGAGAGCTCATTTGAAGTCAAGCTGCTCCATTTCTGATGCAACTCTTTGCTACTGTACTGAGAAAAAAACCAGAAAGATGGCCCAAGTATTTGGCCCCTTGCCACCCACATGGGAGACCAGGATGGAGTTCCTGACTCCTGACTCTGGGTTGTCCCATCCTGGCCATTGCAGACATTTGGGAAGGGGACCAGCAGATGAAAGATTTTTTTTTTCTCTCTCTCTCTCTCTCTTCCCCTCTCTCCCTCTCTCTGTTTCTCTATCTCTATCCCTCCCTCCCTCCCTCCCTCTACCTCTCTCTCTCCCTCTATGACTCTGCCTTTCAAAAAGAATCCTTAAAAAAACAATGGAAGACAAAATTAGAACAAGATTTTTTGGGAAGAAAGAACAAGGCAGTAAAAAGAAGGCTTGTTATCTCCGTAGCATAAACCTTTGGGAACAGGCTAAGATTAGAGGCACACATAGGGAAAGTGAGGAAGATTGAAAGCCAGAGCAAGAACACAGCTGAGAATGGCCCTGTGGTGACATGAAGTCAGATCCCTCAATGACAGAACACCTACCACGGCCCTGGCGGTTGGTTCCGAAGTTCAGTGACCTTCAGCGAAGCTATACTGAGGCAACACCCGGGTGACAATAGATGTTTCCAAGGCTGCTGGGGATGGAGCAGGTTTTTCCTGATGTCTATTAAGTGAAATTTGGACTGTAAAGCAACAGCAACACAGAGGGAGTGGACAACTTAAGTGTTTTCCCATAAGCACAGAGCTCTCATTCATTCCTGCCAAGGGCTCAAAGTCAGTCTGCATTGAGCACTCGCTGCAACCCTGCTGAGCTGACAGCTGCCGCTGGCCTGGAGCCCATTGCAGACCTGAGGAGAATAATGTTCCCTACTTCATTCAGGGCTGAAAATAAAGCTGAATCACCACTGTGGAGATACAGCGTGTGTCCATCGGGGAGGACCAAGGTCATGGCTGTGCTCTGCGAGAGTCAGACAGTAACACAGGCCCCTGGAAGATAATCTTCAGCGTGCCTTCAACCAAATCACTTTAGTTTACCCGTTTGAATTATTTTCTTGTTTACTTTTTAGCAGACAGATGCATGGATTTTCCAGTTATTTTTGCTTCTCTACTGCCTTTAGAAAGTTGAGGATGACTTCCTGGGCCCTGAGAAGTATTTCTAACGTGACACTTTCTAAAGGGATCACAGAGCCCTGTGAGAACAGATTGTGGGTGGATCTCAGTAACTAGGGATGTGCAGGCTGAAGGGCCATTTGCAGTCACCCCTATGGCAGAACTTCAAAAATAAATTCACCGATTTTTCCACAAATGAGTAAACCAGAAGTTTGTCAGCCAGAGAAAGGTGAGGCCGTGGCTTCTTAGAATAGCCAAATAATATAATTTCAAAGACTTCCAGAGATGCAGCTTCCAAAGACTCATCTTCCTTTTTGAAAAAAGATTCTTAAACAAATAACATAATTCATGGTGTACAAAGAATACGTGTCAACAGAAATAATTTATGAAGCGATAGGAGGCTACATATGGCAGTATATTAAACACTCCTCAAATGCACAGGCAGCTGGAGTTTTTCATATGTAAATAATTTGAGTTTTCTATTAATCATCTCATGAATTTCAGAGGAAAATCGATACCATAGAAATGGTACGGAAGCACTACAAGATATCAAAATATATTATGAATACATATAAGAAACTTCTATGTATCTATTTATCAATGTCTGTAGGCATCTACCTGTCTATTTATTTATCTATTTGAGAGGTATAGCAATAAGGAAAGTGAGAGTGATTTCCCATTTACTGGTTCACTCACCAAATTCCCGTAACACAGGGCCGGTGCTGTGGCGTAGATGGTGGGGCTGCCGCCTGTAGTGTCAGCATCCCATATGGGCACTGGTTCGAGTCCCATCTGTTCCACTTCTGATCCACCTCTCTGCTATGGCCTGGGAAAGCAGGGGAAGATGGCCCAACTCCTTGGGCCCTTGCACCCACATAGGAGACTTGGAGGAAGCTTCTGGCTCCTGGCTTTGGGTCAGCACAGCCCTGGCCATTGTGGCCAATTGGAGAGTAAACCAGTGGATGGAAGATCTCTCTCTCTCTCTCTGTCTCTCCATCTCTCTCTGTGTAACTCTTTCAAATAAATAAATAAATAAATATCTTAAAAATTTCCAAAACAGTTGAAGTTGAGAAGGAGCCAGAGCTAGGAGCCAGAATTGCAATCCACATCTCCCACATGGGAGCAGGAACCTTGTGGCTTGAGCCATCACCACTTCCTCTTAGTGTCTGCATCGGTCAGAAGCTGGAGTCAGAGAGAGAACACCAACATGGGACTCCAACTGGGACACTGGTACCCATGACCTCTAGCCTAATAGTCAATCTCAGTATATTTGATACCCAAGCTCTTTGAAAATTGGTAAACTATTCCTGTTTTCATAGAGAGTTCCAGATGGACCAGAATATCCTACCCCCTTCCCATTTTCTGAAAACATTTGTTCCTTAAATGTTTGTTGGAAACTACTATGTAAGAGACATTGTGCCAGACACTAGGTGTACAGAAATCAAAAAGAGACAGATGAAAACTTATGCCTTCATCAAACTGGTTATCTAAGGAAGCAGGCTAATTTGCATAATTATTTAACTTATTAATTATGTCTATAAAAAGTACCCCATAAAAGGAGTGTCATGGAAGGTGCTTGTCGCAGGATATCCCATGTTAGGCTGACAGGTCAAATAGGGGTTCTCTGAGGAAAGGTCATTAACTGAGATATAAAGGGTGCATAGTGTTATAGAAGGAGAGGCAGTGCGTTACAGCAGAAGAATAGCATGTGTGAACGACTTGAGCTGGGAAGACGCTCAGCAAATGTAATCAGACAGAGGGCTGCACTGGCGGGAACACCAAAAGCAGAGAGAGGGATTAGAGATGAAGCTCTGAGTGTAAGCAGGATAGTGCTGATTTTTTTTTTTAATGCTAGAAATGTGTGCATGGATCAAAGATAACATATTCAGCATGGGCTTGAGTATACCTATTATGTGAGATCTCTTGAGGAACTTATTGAAGTAACTAAATTAAATTCTCAAAATTGCAAAAGTGACATAGCAGTGCTGGCAATAAGACTATATTTCTCTGTCTAATAATAGTAACTATAATAATAATTGTGATAATGACAACTAAGGGTTATATCGTGTTTTACAGTTAGTCCTTGCATTTTTTGTCTCTCTTAAATTAAAAAACACACCCTTAAGCATAAAAGGGAAAAAGTAACTATAAGGCCAGGCATTTGGCACAGTGGTTAAGATGTTACTTGGGACAATTGGATGTTCCTTGGTGTTTGTCCCTCTCCGTCTCCCAGCTCCAGGTTCCTGCTAATGTACACCCTGGGAGTCAGCAAGTAATGGCTCAAATAGTTGGGTCGCTGCCGTCAATGTGGTGACTCCAGGCTCTTGGCTTTTGTCTGGTGCAGTCCCAGCTGTTACAGACCTTTTTTGGGGGGTGGTGCAGGGTGGGTGAGCCAATGTATGAGAGATCTCTTTCTTGGTCCCTTTGCATTTCAAAGAAATAAGTAAGTAAATAAATAAAATAATTTTTTAATTTTAATGATAGCAAACTCAATGAAAATTTTGTTTTTAAAAGGCATTTTATTTTACAGTATGTTCAAGAAAATGTTGAAATTCTTAATTACTTCCAAATATTTTGACAGGCTAATTAAAAGAACTAAGATCAATTTTTTAAATTCTGTATAATAATCCCATAAAATGTGTGTATTTTCCAGATGTGAAAAAATGGTCCATTTCTACAGAGCAAGCACAGAAATTCTGGAACACAGTAGAGATATTTGTCCAGTACTGTTTAATCTATGTGAACCTTGATAGGAGGCAAATGCCAAAAATACTTCCAAGTTGCACTCTAACGAAAAGTACCATGCAACCAAGATTACTGGACTGCTTACCATCATGCCCTAGATCAACTCCATATATCCCAAAAGTATAGGGTGCAAGGCAGCGAAGTCACAATGTTATGTGTGTCCTTAATATATTTCCAAAAATAGATAGGGTTCAATTGTACTCAGTGGCTCCTGAGATTACAGAACATCATTCTTTTCTGAAGTTCCAGCTGGCAGTTCCTTTCCCCAACTCTCATCTGCTCCCTTGTGTTTCTTGTATATTCATGCATATAGCAGAGAAGTTAACCTTTTTGGCCTGTGCAGTCTTGCAATTCTATTTTCATGAAAAAATGCACATGACATGTATTATGTGAAGTAATGCTATAACTAGTACTGAAACAGTATTTTACACTTTGTGTTTCTGTGTGGGTGCAAACTGATGAAATCTTTACTTAATATATACTAAATTGATCTTCTGTATATAAAGATAATTGAAAATGAATCTTGATGTGAATGGAATGGGAGAGGGAAAGGGAGATGGGAGGGGTGCAAGTGGGAGGGAAGTTATGGGGGGGGGGGAGAAGCCATTGTAACCCATAAACTGTACTTTGGAAATTTATACTTACTAAATAAAAGTTAAAAAAAAATCAACACTTGAATAATTCCAAGAGGTCAGTTAGTATTAATATCATCTGTACCTAAGTCAAGGAGGGCACAGAGATGAACGAGATAAATATTGCGAGGAATCAAAATTTGACCTATGCGGAAGGAATGAGAAAGATGATTTTTTGACCTTAGAAACAGGAGGTCAAGGGAGGAAATTAGAAGCCTAATAACAAATCCGACAGGCTTGGAGAAGTTGTGGTGAGCAGGTTGGGGCAGGGTTCCAGCTCTTGGTCAAGAGGGCAAGAGAGGAATTCAAGTGCATGAGTTCTAAAGGCCACAATGGAACCTTCCCACAGCAGTTGGCGACAAATTGTTTTTGATTTTAGTATCTCTGGATCTAAATTCTGGTCCTTTCAGGTAAGGATAGAACTGAGCAGAAAACTGTGGAAGGAAACTAGGGGCTGCTGTTTTTGTCACGTTTATTCAGCTGGTCAAGAGGGCGATTATTTGCACATTGTTGAAATAAAAGCTTAAGTCACAGTCTTAAGCTGTGTTTGCGATTATATCCATTCCTGCTAAACTCAATTTTCTGATGGAGAGCTTCCCCACCCTCACACTCTGCCCCCTTGCCTTTTTTTAAGAGCATCATCCTTGAAATCGAGCTGATAAGCTTGAATATTTACTAACTGTTCACTCTCTTTAAGTCTGGGGTCTCATACTAGTAAAATAGAAACTGTAATAGTACACACATTGTATGATTTTTGAAGGATTAAATGACACTGGTAAAACTAATTGGAACATAGTAAATACTCAATAAATGATTGCTCCTTTTATTATTATTCTTACCCTGTGTATAATAATCACCAAGCATTTGTGAATAATCCAAGATTAATTAGATTATGAACCTAAATTTAAGACCTTTTAGAATCAAGTAAGAGAAATACAGATTGGATTAAAATGATCATGATAGAGATGCTGATCTACCTCAGGAGAGATGTAGGTAAAATTACATGGACATTTAAAGAAAAGAACTATGTTTAAAGGAGAGGGGGAGAATTTGTGCAGAAGGTGATATTTGAACTGGTTTTAGAAATATAAAATGTTTGGCTATGGAGATAGGGGAGCGCTGGTGATGGAAAGAGAATGGACTGAGGCATTGCTAGGTAAGGACATTCATTCTGCAAGGTTTTCAGATTCTAATACTGACTAGAAGGCAGGTTGCAACACACTTTCCCTCTAAAGATATTTTTAACACTTTGCTAAACTTCAGCAGTCGCTTGGCCTCCCACACACCAGCCCCAAAGTGGTGACGCATTTCGCAGAAGCAACAAGCATTCCGATGAAAAACCACAGGTTGGGTACAACCCTTAGGACTGGGCATTGTTCTTCCATTATGAACTTGCTTCCAACTTTTATAATTTAATTATCCAAATTGTGAAAGAACAGTAGTTTATTCATTACTGCTAAAAGAGGAAGAAAAACCTCAAATATTCGAAACAAACTATTTAGACTGAGCACAAAACCCGATGTGCATCTTTTTTGGAAATAATGTTCTATTTCACACTTGGATCCAAACTAAAATGTAGAAAATCACGAACAATAAATTAAAGATGTTGGAAAACAATAGGTTCATTTAATAGGATTACAATGCTAGGGAAAAACATTCTTGGCAAAATATATCCTTGATTTTCCTTCAGGCTGTTATTTTGGAAACTTCTGCATAATTATAAAGGAAGGATCTCTGGAGATTCCCAAACACAGTTTTCTCTCCCCTCCACTCTACTCCCGTTTAAAAATATAGTTCTCAAAAATAAAATATATATCTATATAAATCTGTTACATTTGTACATCCTAAAAAAAACCCTAATTGTAGCACAGGGAATTACATTCTCATGTCTACCAAGGGAACTTTACTTCCTGAAACTGGTGAAGTAGATAGGAAGAGGTGATGATGCTATCACTTCACTAACTTGATGGAATAGATTCAGGCCAGCAGAAAGGAAAAAAAAAGAGCAGATACAGATTAAAAGAGCCCATGCTGGGGAATGTTTATATCCCTTGGCTGAGGTGTCCAGAGAAATTGAATTTACTCTCCTGACCTACATAAGATAGCAAACCGTTGACCTCAATTCACAGTGAAATGTGGGCCATAAACAATGGCATGCCCTGTTCTTTGGTATGCATTGAATTGAATTTTCTTTTGAACCATAAATTCAGCAAAAGTAAATCCAATGCATGATCAGATTTACTAAAAGAAAAGTAAAATTTGTAATTTCATTAGAATTGAGATGAACTGACTGCAATTCACTATAGAATCTGCTGGTTGGGTTGAATTTCCACTAATGATATTACAGTATCCTGTCTCTACTTTCAAGACACAATTGGATTTTTTGTTTCCTTTATATTGTTATAAAGGAAGAAGCTCAGAGAATTTCTCAAACAGGATAATGTCCAGATTTGTGAAGAATCTAATGTCTTGGGAAACACATTTTGTTGTAAATATTTTTTTAAATGCATCTATAAAGTAGACTGTGGACTGTGGGAAAGAGAGGGCCTTCTCTCATCTGCACACCACATGAACTGAGAGTTCACCAGCCTTGGTATACACATGCACTCATTCACACATTGAAAGTGATAGCTACATCTGACTCACGTTTTCTAAAGAAAACCATACTGAGAGTCACCAGATTGTGGCAGCATACTGAGGCTTATCTAACTGGAGTGAAGACAAAACTTTTCACTAGGGGATTCATTTTGTGAAAATATCAATGAATGCTAATTCCTAGGTCGTGAGAAATGCCAAGTGCTGAGAAAGGAATTCTTTGCCTGTATGTGTCCAACTGAAGACAGAGCGGTTGTTTTGTTTTGTTCTTGCTAGTGGATGATTGTAGGATGCAGTACTGCATGGTAGAAAGAACGTGAACTTCAGAGTCTGAAGTAGCTGGACTGAAATCTCATCTCTTCTACTTTTAAGTAGCCTGAACTTGAGTAAAGGACTCATTTCTCTGAGTTTGTTTCTAAAGTAGAAATAATACATATCTTGAAAGCTAATTGTGGGGAAACAGATAAGATCCTGTTTGTGCCCCAGATAGCGCTGGACTTTGCAAAGCTGTAGACACTGGTAGGGTCTCATTAACAGTAACAATGCAGATTTTTGTCTGTTATCCAGTTCTCACAGTGGAGGGCTTATAACTTATCCAAGTCTCACCAGGCATTTCTTGAAGTTCCTAAAGAAATCACTCAAATGGCATTTACTAGCCAGCCCCTTCTTCCCAGGTATATTCTGAGCCAGAAAATTTTGCCAACACTACTGTTGCACTTCATAGAGAGTTCAATAGACGCGCTAAGAACATTGGCATCTGTTGCTGCCCAAATGGAATGCCCTCAAGGTATTTGAGCCTCCACCTCCCCCAGAATCCTCAGTGCACTAAAGCCAGGGTACTCGGGAATGACAAGAAAGCCTCTTTGTCCCAGGTTCTGTGTCTTACTTTGCCACCTCAGTCCAAACCAGCTTCTGCCACGCTGGTTTTCAGAATCACTCACAAAACCAGTTTCTTCCATTTTACCTGCAGCTTTTCTCTCCACAATGCTCAGAGTGATGGACTCAGGCCACAGAGACCAGCTACGTGACCTTGAGCAAGTTACTTAAACTTCTGTAGTTGGTATACAAAATCAATACTAAAATAATACATGCTTCATATTTCCAGATACTTCATATGCCACCAGATACATACATTGTAAGCACTACAAATTAGTGGTGATTAGAACTTTTATAATTTTCAGAGCTGTGCTAGAATGTAGCCCCCTTGAACCAATGGGGAAATGTTGAAGAAGTTATATGATCACTCACATCATTTAATTAAAAACAGACGTGCTGGGGCCAGGATTGTGGTGCAGAATGTTAAGCTGCCACCTGTGGCTGGCATTCCTTGTCAGAGCACTGGTTCAAGTATCGGCACTTCTGCTTCTAACCCATCTCTTGGAAAGGCAGGAGAAGATAGCTGAAGTACTTCAGTTCTTGCCACCTGTGGGAGACAGGATGGAATTCCTGGCTCCTAGCTTTAGCCTTGCCCAGCCTTAGGTCTTGCAGCCATTTGGGGGAGCAAACCAAAAGATGGGTGATCTCTCTCTTTATCTTTTCCCCACCCCCATCATTCCCATACCCCACCCTGTCTCTTGCTCTTTCAAATAAGCAAATACACAAATATTTTTAAAAGGATATGTGATTAACAACATACCTCAAATTAGTATGGTTGTCTCCAATCAGTTTCAAAAAAATATTCTAGGAACATAGAGGGAAATTAATGAATCCTGGAAATGCATAAGAGGGTTCATGTTGGAGTGCCTGCAAAGATTTGGAATGGTTGGAATGATTGTGAAGGAAGAGAAAGCAAGCTAGTAAAACCAGACTGATGGTATGGCATGGCAGTATATGCTGGCTTGAAAATCACACTTGAGAACAGCAAGAATAAGTAGAATGAAGAAAGTGGGAAAATAGTGGGAGTTCCACTTTGAAAAATTAGCTTGGGGAGGTAGATGGCGTGTGCTGGCATTGTAGTGCAGTGGGTTAAGCCACCACCTAAGGTGCTGGCATCCGCATGTGGGTACCAGTTCCCATCCCTGCTGCCCTACTTCCAATTCAGCTCCCTGCTAATGAATCTGGGAAGGCAGCAGAAGAACATGTGAGTGCTTGGGCCCCTGCCACCCATGTGGGAGACCCCTGGATGAAGCTCCTGGATCCTGGCTTCAACCTGGTCCAGCCCTGGCTGTTGTGGCCATTAAGGGAATGAACCAGTGGATAAAAAGATCTCTCTCTCTCCCTCTCCCTCTCCCTCTCCCTCTCCCTTTCCTTCTCCCTCTCCCTCTCCCTCTCCCTCTCCCTCTCCCTCTCCCTCTCCCTCTCCCTCTCCCTTTCCTTCTCTCTCTCCCTCTCCCTTCTCCCTCTCCCTCTCCCTCTCCCTCTCCCTCTCCCTCTCCCTCTCCCTCTCCCTCTCCCTCTCCCTCTCCCTCTCCTTCTCCCTCTCCCTCTCCCTCTCCCTCTCCCTCTCCCCACTCCCCTCTCCCTCTCCCCTCTCTCTTCTCCCTTTCTCTCTGTAACTCTGCTTTTTAAATAAGTGAATAAGTCAGAAAAAAGAAAAGAAAAGTAAGCTCAGGATGTTTATCATGTGGATTGGCATGCTTAGAACTTCAGGTTTATGCTCCATGTTAGTTCTAAGTACTCAGACCTCTACATTGACATGGGACACCCAGGTGAAGTTCCAGGATCCTGTCTTTGACCTAGCCCAGACCAGGATACTACAGTCATTTAGGGAGAAAACCAGCAGATGGAATATAGCACTCGCTCACTTGCTCTCTCTCTCTCTCTCTCTCTCTCTCTCTCTATATATATATATATATATATATATATATATACATATATATACACACACATATATATATAAACTTTGTTTTTCAAATAAATAAAATAAATCTTAAAAAAGAAATTCAGATTTATTTTTCAAGTAATGAAGAAACACCAAATGTTTTTGTAAATACAACCTATGACTTAGTCAATGTTTTCAAACAATGCTTATTTTCAAACATTATGCTTGAAAACCCTAAATGTGCCATATATGGTTTAAATTATGTTTCTGCTCCATCCAGTACATTTTTGGGGGGAGGTAGTGATTGCTATAAAATTTGCAGGTTTGTCACTTATTTTACATCAATTTATATTTATTTTGAAGTGCTGATATGAGTGATAAGCAAGACCTCATGAACTATATAAATGAGATAAATATGGAAATAATTTGTGTAAGTATATAGACTGTTAACCCTAAATTGGATTCTTATTGATCCTAAACCTGCTGACTACATGAATAATTTGGAAGAAAAAGAACAAAGCTTAAGAACATGTGTGAAATGCTAGTTACAAATTTTTCAGATGATGTTCAAAGATGAAATGTAATTAGGTATTTTAGATCAACTTTTAGTCCTCTAGGAATAGTTTCCTTATTAATATACAATTTCATGGGTGACTTGTACATATTTGCATTTGATAAGTTTTCAGGAATGTGATTATGTAGGTAATCAGGGAACTATTTGAAGCTGGTATTTAGAAAGATAACTTGGATAGCTATTTAGGAATGAAAAGAAGCAATTTAATTGAATAAAGAAGCTTTTTTCACATCCCAAATTAAAGATTATGGAGACCTAAAGAAAAAGCAGAGGGAACAGAAAGAAATGCCTTAGAAGTTGGTAAATGAACAGCAAAGTGGAAAGGAACTGGAAAAACAGAACATGGTCTAACTTTCTCCAATACGTTTCAAGAGTTTTGCACAAAATTGAGACTCAGATTAGACAAGGACAAACAAACAAAAAAAATTACAGTTCAATCAGTGTGTACAAAGACATAAAATTTCTAAGAAAATATTGGGAAACCAGAGATAATAGTCTTGAAAATATCACGGCAACGTTACTTATATTCCAAGGGTGAAAGTTTCGTATTTAAAGAAATTAATGCATATTACCACATTAACAAATTGAAAAAACATTTGAAACTATACTTTATACATTTATTTGATTAAATTTATTTTAATGATTAGTCAGGATTTCTATTACAAAATATAATTATAATTAGAGAAGTCATATATTAAGAATTAACTTAGCTTTAAGATGTTCAATATAAGTCCTTTTCATGCACCCAAACCTGCTCCTTCCATAGCCTTACCCATCTCAATTGATTGTTATTGGTTCTTTATAATTTAAGTCAGGAATCTTGGAATCACCTCTGACTTCCCTGCTTCTCGATAAGTCTTCACAATCAGCCTACAAAAAAATCTTGTGACACTGTAATCAAAACAGGACAAATAAGCTGAAAATGTCAATTTCACTTCTATATATTTTTGGTAGTCTATTAGTTACCACAGATCAGGGAAAACATATGGTATTTGTCTTTTGGGGACTGGCTTATTTCATTAATTATAATGGTTTCCAATTGCATCCATTTTGTTGCAAAAGACAGGCTTTCACTTTTTTTTAAGAGTTGAGTAGAACTCCACAGTGTATATATACACCATCATTTCGTCATCCACTCATCAGTTGATGGACATCTGGGTTAATTCTATATCTTAGCTATTGTGAATTGAGCTACAGTGAACATGGGGTACAGATTAATATTTCATATACTGATTTCATTTCCCTGGGGTAAATTCCCAGGAGTTGGGATGACTGGTCATATGGTATATCTATTTTCAGTTTTTTGAGGTATCTCCATACTGTCTTGCACAATGCCTATACTAGTTTACATTCCCACCAACAGATGTTTAGGGTACCTTTTTCTCCTTCATTCTTGTCAGCATTTATTGTTTGTTGGCTTCCATATGAGAGCCATTCTTACTGGAGTGAGGGTAAACATCATTGTGGTTTTGATTTGCATTTCCCTGATGGCTAGTGATTCTGAGCATTTTTTCATGTATCTGGTGGCCATTTAAATTTCCTGTTCTAAAAAAAGGCCTGTTCAAGTCCTTTACCCATTTCTTAACTGAATTGTTTGTTCTGATGTTGTTGAGTCTCTTGAGCTGTTTATAGAGTCTGGATGTTAATTTACCATTATTGGTTTCATAGTGTGCAAGTATTTTCTCCCATTCTGTCATTTGTGTCTTCACTTTGTTGAGTGTTTCCTTTGCAGTATAGAATCTTCTCAGCTTGATATAATCCCATTTGTCTATAATGGCTTTGATTGCTTGTGCTTCTGAGATCTTTTCCAAGAAATCTTTGCCTATATCAACATCTTGCAGAGTTTCCCCAAAGTTTTTCTCTAGTAATTTGATTGTATCTGGACATAAATATAAATCTTTGATCAATCTTGAGTTGATTTTCCATAAGGTGTAAGGTAGTAGTCTTGTTTCACACTTCTGCATGGAGAGATCACATTTTCCCAGCACCAATTATTAAAGAGACTGTCCTTTCTCCAGGGATTATTTTTAGCTCTTTTGTTATAGATTAGTTAGTTGTAGATGCATGGATTGATTTCTGGAGGTTCTATTCTGTTCCAATGGTCTACATGTCTATTTTTGTGCTGGTGTCAAGCTGTTTTGATTACAAAGGCTGTGTAGTGTATCTTGAAATCTGATATTTGATGCCTCCAGGTTTGTGTTTGTTCTATAAAATTGCTTAGGCTATTCAAGATCTCTTGTGTTTCCATTTGAATTTTAACACCTTTTTTTCCAGATATGAAAAGGATGTTGTTGGTATTTTGATTGGGATCACATTGAATCTGTAAATTGCTTTCGGTAGTATGTACATTTTGATGATATGAATTCATCCAATTCATGAACATGGAAGATTTTTCCAATTTTATGTCTTCTATTTATTTCTTTAATTTTTGTAATTTTCACTGTAGAGTTCTTTCACCTCCCAGATTAAATCTAGTCTAAGGTAGATATTTTTTCTGTAGCTATTGTGAATGTTATTGATCTTAGATGTTCTCTCTTAGCCATGACATTGTCTGTGCATACAAAGGCTATTGATTTTTGTGTATTAATTGTATATCCAGCCACTTGACCAAACTCTTTAAGAGTTCCAATAGTGTCTCAGTGGAATCTTTTGGTTATTGTTTTTATAAAATCATGTGATCTGCAAATATGGGTAATTTGACTTCCATTTTTCTAATTTATATCCCTTTGATTTCTTTTTCTTGCCTAATGGTTCTGACTATAACATCCAGGTCTATATTGAATAGCAGTGGTGAAAGTGGACATCCTGATCTGGTTCCAGATCTTACTGGAAATGCTTCCAACCTTTCCCATTAATGTGCTGACTGAGGGTGTGTTATAATTTATCTTTATAGTGTTGAGGAATGTTCCTTCTGTATCCAATTTGCTTAAGGTTTTCATCATGAAAGGATGTTGTATTTATGATGTATTTTATCAAATGCTTTCTCTACATCTATTGAGATAATCATGTGTTTTTTTCTTCAATTTGTTAGTATGATATATCACATTAATTGATTTGTAAATGTTGAAGCATTCCAGCATACCAGACATAAGTCCCATTGGGTCTGGGTGAATGATCATTCTGGTGTGTTGTTTGATTCTATTAGCTAGTATTTTGTTGAGTATTTTTTGCATTTGCATTCATCAAGATATTGGTCTCTTGTTCTCTTTCTCTGGTTTAGAAATTAAGGTGATGTTGGACTCAGAGAAAGAGTTTTGCAGTATTCCCTCCCTTTCAATTGATTTGAATAGCTTGACAAGAATTGGAATTCATTCTTTTTTTTTTTTTTTTTAAGTGGGAGGTAAAATAGCAAGGTTTATTAAGAAGGAACATCTGTAAGGACGGATAGGCACCTCTCCAGACAGGGCCTGAGAGAGAGTGCCCAGTCCCTCAGACTGGGGGAGAGCGGGGCTGCATGGGTGAGTGGAGAGTACACCCGGCCAGGCCAGGCGGGCGGCTCAGCAAAGATGCAGAGAGCTGAGCACGCAGTCCAGTTGAGGCTGGGGGTTTTAAGGAGATGGGTCTTGCTTCCCCACCTCTGCTCCTCTTGGAACAAAGGGCTTTTTGGATGTAAATAGAAAAACTTCTCTTGAAGGTCTGAAACAAAGGACTTTATGGATGCAAATGTTATCAGACCTGAGGAAGGGAGCAGGGTGTTTGAGATGCAGATACTGGGCTGCACCTGGGAGATTGTGGAAGATTTATCAGGCAGGAAGCAGGAGGGGTGAGGGCCTCCACCTGGCAGGTTATCAGGTAGAAGGGGGCAGGGCAGGCAGGATGCGAAATCTGGGCTTCCCCTGAAACATTGTTAGGATGACTTTGAGATGCAGATGCATATAGATGTCTTCTGTTTAGGCCTGTCACACACACATAAGCTCATAACTGACTTCCTACCTAACATTCCCCCCTCAAGAGGTAATACCCAAAATTCTTTTTGGGATTATGGATGAAGTTCCGTCTTCTGTAACTTCTTCAAAGCTGGCATGTGGGCGTCGAGGGAGATTTGGGTATTTCCTCTTGCTATCTGTCTTCATTCATTTTTAAAAGTCTGGTAGAATTCAGCAATGAAGCCATTCTGTCAGGGATTTTGTTTGTTGGGAGGGTTTTTATCATTGATTCAATCTCCATCTTGGTTATTGGTCTGTTTGAGTTTTCTATGTCTTCATGACTCAATTTGTTATATTGTATGTGTCCAGGAACATCCATTTCTTCTAAATTTTCCAATTTGTTGGCATATAGCCCTTTGTAATAATTTCTGAGAATTCCTTTTACTTCTGTGTTATCTGTTTATACATTTTCACTTGATCTCTGATTCTACTGATCTGAATCTTCACTTTATTTTGTGTTACTTTGGCCAATGATGTATCAATTTTGTTTATTTTATTTTCAAAGCTCTTTATTTCACTTTTTTGTACTTTTTGGTTTTAATTTTGTTTATTTCAACTCTAACTTTAATTATTTCTTTCCTCCTATTGATTCAGGGTTTAGTTTGTTGGTTTTTTTTTTTTTTTTTTTTTTTTTTTGGTCTTTGAGATACATTGTTAGCTCATTTTTTTATGCCTTTCCAATTCTTGATGTAGACATCAATTGCTGTAAACCTCTCTTTTAACACTGACTTTGCTGTATCCCATAATTTTTTTTTGACAGGCAGAGTGGACAGTGAGAGAGAGAGAGACAGAGAGAAAAGTCTCCCTTTGCCGTTGGTTTACCCTCCAATGGCTGCCGTGGCCGGCGCACTGTGGCTGGTGCATCGCGCTGATCCGAAGGCAGGAGCCAGGTGTTTCTCCTGGTCTCTCATGGGGTGCAGGGCCCAAGGACTTGGGTCATCCTCCACTGCACTCCCAGGCCATAGCAGAGAGCTGGCCTGGAAGAGGAGCAACTGGGACAGAATCCAGCACCCCGACCAGGACTAGAACCCAGTGTGCTGGCACCGCAGGTGGAAGATTAGCCTATTGAGTCATGGCTCTGGCCCATGTATCCCATAAATTTTGATATGTTGTATTGTAATCTTCATTCACTTACAGAATTTTTTTTATTTCTCTTTTGATTTCTCATATGACCCACTGTTCATTCAGGTGCATGTTGTTCATTATCTTTGTGTTTATATATTTTCTGGAGATTCTTGTGTTGTTAATTTCCAGCTTCATTCCATTGTGGACAGAAAAATGCATGGTATGATTTCAATTTTTATGAATTTTCTGAGACTTGCTTTAATGGCCTAGCATATTGTCTATTCTAGAGAAAGTTCCATGCACTTATGAAAAATATGTATTCTGCAACTGTGGGAAGAAAGGTTTTGTAAATATCAGGTCCTTTTGATCTATAGTGTAGATCTTTTCTATCTAATTGAACTGTCCAATGGCAAAAGTAAGGTGTTGATGTCCCCCATTATTATTATATTTCAGTCTATGTCTCCCTTTAAATCTATTAACATTTTGTGATAATCATTGAGTTAATTGGCATTGTATAATGTATATTAATTGGCATTCAGTTAACATACATTTGTTATATTCACATACTCCTATTGAATTGATCCTTTAATCATTACTTAGTGACCTTCTCTCTGTCTTTCCAAAGTTTTGTGATAAGTCTATTTTGTCTGATGTTAGAGTGACTATAGCTGCTCATTTTTGCTTTCCACTAGCATGGGATATCATTTTCCATCCTGTCTCTTTTGGTCTCTGAATATCTTTGCTGGTGAGGTGGTGTTTTTGTAGGTCACAAATAGATGAATCTTGTTTTTGAATCCATTCAGCCAGTGTATCTTTTAATTGGAAAATTGAGACCTTTTACATTCAAAGTTATTATTGAGGGGAAGCCACAACAATACAAAAGTTGCACTTTGTAAATTCACATTTATTAAATAAAAAAAGTGAAAAAAAAAAACAAAGTTATTATTGATAAGTGATGACTTGGCCCTGACATTTTTCCGTAAATATTTCTATTATTTATTTTGGATTTCCATTGTACTTTTTTACTGGGAGATTTTCTGCCTTTACATTCTTTCATAATTATAATTATCTTTCAATGTTTCTGTGTATTGCATATCCTTTAGCATCATTTGTAAGACTGGATAAGTGGTGACAAATTATTTCAATTTCTGTTTATTATTGAAGATTTTTTTTTCACATTCATTCATAAGTGAAAACTTTGCAGGTTACAGTATTCTGGGTTGACAGGTTTTTTTCTTTTAAAACTTGGACTATGTCTTTCCATTCTCTGTTAAACTATAGGGTTTCTGATGACAAATCTGCTGTGAGTCTAATTAGTGATCCTTTGAAAGTAATCTGGCATTTCTCTCGTGTACATTTTAGAATCTTTTTTTATTTTATGTATTACTGTTGAAAGTTTGACTACAATGTGTTGTGGTGAAAATTTTTTCTGGTCATCTCTATTAGGGGTTTTGTGTGCCTCATGTACATTGATGTCCCTTACTTTCTCCCAATTAAGGAAGTTTTTTTTTTTAATAATTTTGTCACTGAATAGCCCTATAATCCATTCTCTGTTTCCACATATTTAGGAACTCCTAAGTTCCTGTGTTCCAAAGACCCTGTATTGGGTCGTTTGATAAATAAATCTCCAACACTGTTTATAATTTTTCTATTTTTTTGTCTGACTGTACATTTCTGATTTATCTTCTAGCTCAGATATTATTCTTTCTTCTGCCTCACCAAGTCTGTTAAAGTTTTCCACTGTATTTTTATTTGACGTACTAAATTCTTCATTTCTAATATTTCAGTTTGACTTCTCAATTTCATGGAAAAAAAAATTCTTCCATATCATGGATAGATTTCTTCAACTTGTGAATTAGCTTCTTATTGCTTCTGAGTAAACCTATCATTAATCTTTTGAGTTCCTTTTCAGACATTTAATCAATCTCTTCATCTTCATATTCTAATATTGATATGTTGCTGTTTTCCTTTCAGAGAGTTATATTGTCTTCCTTATTCTTGTTTCTTGAATTTCTTCATTTATTTTTAGGCATTTATTTGTTGGTTTTTTCTCTAATGGTTTTTTTCTTGGAACTATGTCTTGGTGGCTTTGCAGAGTGTTTGCTCTCTCAGTGAATACCCAGAGGCATGTGCTAGGTATGGACAGGGAGCTCTGTTCAGTGCTCCAGGGTGGGGTGAGTATCTAAGGTGACACCTACATTGGGTGGGCATGGTAGATCTTTTCTATTGTCAGCAAGGGCTAGGGTATGTCTCCTCTGTCAATGTAATCACACCCTCACCTCCTATCTTCCAAGGTGATCAATGCCCTGGGTTAGCCCACTGTGGGTTCAACACTAACCTATGCTGTTGAATGAACCCAGGTAACTCTGAGCCTGTACTCTGAGCGCTGTACTCAGTGACTGCCTATAGACCTAGGAGTCTTGTGCCCCAGAGCCTGTTATATGTTGAGAGGCTTGGAGTGCCTCACAGTCCTATGTGGGTGCCCAATCCTCCAATCTATATTCAAGGTCAGTGAGGAATGTAGATTTTTCTCTCTGGTAAAATCCCTGGATCACACACATGCACAAGAACCACCATAGCCTCTACTGGTGTCAGTATGATGCCTTGTACCTGCCAGGTGCTGGGTGTGTGCACAAGAACTATTGCAGCCTCTACTAGTGTCAACATGGTGCCCTATCCCAGCCTGCCTGTTACTGGGCACCACTGAGTGAGAATGGGGAGAGAGAAACGTGCCTTTTTTTTTTTTTTTTGATTGGTTAGGTGGGAACCCTGTCCTCCTTGGGCTCTAGATTGGACTCAAAGACTGTGTGGTCTTCCAGGTTCTCCTTCAGGTAATATTAACAGTGGCATGGGCTGCTGCAGTCTGTTCTTACTTTGCTATCTAAAGCTGTCAAGCTTCCTCCAGCTCTTGGCTGTGGGTATCCTGTGTTTTGTCCACATTCATTGTTGCATGTCCACAGTTTCCATTGCTGATCCACAGCATCCCTTTTTCTTCTGTAGAATTTCCACTGAAAACTTCTCTCCAATGCTCCCCTGTGAATGTATTTCCCTCCACATTTTTGCTACTATGTTCCCGTAGCCTAAAGCAGTATGTCATTTCCCTATTTCACCATTTTTGAATCCCCTCTTGATTAAATTTCAATGCCCATTAATAATACTATTTATAATAAAATTTTAGCAAAATAAGAATGAAAGTATCATCTTGCCATGTCAATAGGGGTCCAACCAGGAAAGGGGAACTATATATGAATATATATATGAATATGAAAAGAGAAGGCTGAATGTAAAACTTTAAAAACTATCATAAACTATTTGAGTAGGGGTTTACTAATGATAAGTAAACACAAAACTGAAGAATATAGCAAATATAAATGTAGCACCTCTCCTAGGTTTGGATACAGGGTCCAAGGGGGACCTGGACATATATATCTGCTGAGATATAGGTGTCAGTAACCCATTGCTTGAGTTATCACAGCTGCTTTCCAGGTTCTGCTTTAGCTGGAATCTGGAATCAGGAGCTCGAACCAGATACCAAACCAGGTATTCATGTGTTGAACATAAGCATCTAATTGGTATCTTAAGAATTAGGCCAAATACTTACTCCCTAATGGGTTCTTAAATAATTGTACCTAAATGTGAAACCTTGGGGTAGGTATTTGGACTAACAGATAAGCTGCAGGTTGGGATGCCCGCTTCCAGTATGGAAGTACCTGAATTCAATTCCCAGTTTCATTGCTGATTCCAGCTTCTGGTACATGTTAAGAGGCAGCATATGATGGTTTAAGTAATTGGATTCCTGCCACTAATGTGAAAGAAATAGATTGCATTCCCGGCTCCTGGCTTTGGACCCTGGTCCAGGGCCATTGAAAGTGTTGAGGAGTAAACTAGTAGATGATATCACTCTCTCATAACTCAATTAATTAATTATAAATATAAATCATTTGTATGCAAATTAGTTGCTGTTAATGTGAACTATAAAATTGGAATGATAATAACAATGACAATAGATATCCTGATGCATAACATTAAGTACACACTCATGTAGTGGTTATCAGGATTGAATGAAACAATGTTATTAAAGTGCTAAACATACCTTGTTTAGCTGATAGTAAATATTCAAAAACTATCAAATATTATAATGGAGATTATTTTTACTATTAAAAGTAATACCCTTGATGCCAAGATAGCGGTATAGCAACAAGACATTCCAAGTCATGTGGGGCAAAATATATAGTTAATAAGGAAAGGGGATACAAGCCAGTGACAAAGCTGTGAGAATTTCGTGCAGAGAAGCCCAGGAGTCCAACAGAGAGAATGAGCAGGTCCATGCTGAGGGATCAAAAAGTGGTGAAGGCACAGTGGAGAAGCCAAATGGGGATACTGATGCAACCACCAGGCAGGCCAGGTGAGACATGAGGTTGCAAGTCCACGGAGCTACAGATAGCAGTGGATGGAGGAGCCTGGCCAACTGTGCTTGAAGTTCCAAGTGGAAAGAAAGAGAAAGTTTAAGGGAATAAACAGAGTGGTCAGGCACACCCTGTCCATCTATGTCTCTCCCCTACCCCCAACCAGATCTGTGGCCAGCTGGAGAAGCTTATTGGTTGTTTACATTTTCAAACGTAAGCAGGGGACTACCACATTTGCCTACATTGCACAAGGCCATCAATTGTGGAGGCCACTTCACAACACCCCACACCTGAGAATGAGGTTGTCAACATTTCAGAGTAATTTCCCCCCCACACACTGTAAGCTGTACAAGAAGGAGAAGTCCTAAATATCGAAATCTCAAGCTCGTTTCACATACCAGTGAGAAGCGAGCCCAGCCCCACTAGGTGCGGCTTAGTGCACTGGAGATCTTATACCTTCCCCTATCATGATCAAGAAGTGAGCAGGACTCTTGGAGGTGGGGCTATGTGCTTCCATTTGCAATGCACAGACACACAGCAGTTCATTGTAGAGGGAAATATCACCACAAGCTCCAAGACACCTATTAAAGAGAAAAGCAACTGGAAATGCTGAGGAACAAAGGAAAAAACCTTAATAAGAATAAAGAAGACAGTATGAGACCCCCAAAGGAACACTCCAACTCTTCTTCAGTAATAGAAGCTGAAGAAGAGATGGAGAATATGCCAGGAACAGAATTCAGAAAATTAATCATCAGATTACCTAGGAGCAATCAGAAACAAATTCATAATCTAAAAGATAACTGTTCCCAAGAAATTGAGATATTAAAAAGAAGTCAGAATGAAATAGTAGAAGTGAAGAATTCAATAGATCAAATAAAAAATGCAGTAGACAGCCTTAACTATAGAATAAGTTAGAAGAAAGAATATCAGAACTAGAATATAAATTTCTGGAAATAATACAGTCTAACAAAACACAAGAATAAGAAATTAGAAAATTAAAAAAATACGGTTAGAGATCTATAATATTCTATCAAATGACCCAATATATGAATCCTAGGAATTCCAGAAGGTGTGCAAAGAGAGAAAGGATTAGAAGGGCTTCTTAATGAAATAATGAGAATTTCCCCAATCTGGAGAAAGAAAGAGACCTCCAAGTACAGGAAATATACAGAACTCCCAATAGACAGGACCAGACAAGATCTTCACTATGACACATTGTAGCAAAGCTCTCCTCAGTAACACATAAGAAAAGATCTTAAATTGTGCAGGAGAGAAATGACAAATCATATTCAGAGGAAACCCAATTAGACTCACTTCAGACATCTCATCATAAACCTTAAAGGCAAGGAGAGAATGGAGAGACATAGACTTAAGTCCTAAGGAAAAAAAAAAAAAACCTGTCAACCCAGAATACTGTACCCTGCAAAAATTTCATTGATAAATGAAGGAGAAATTAGGATCTTCCACAAAAAAAAAACAAATTGAATTTGTAACTATCCACCTGGCCCTATAAAAGATGCTCAAGGATGTCCCAGACAGAAACACAGAAACAGGAACATCACTACAAAAAATGATGAATGTAGAAAATAACCCAACAAAAGTACAAATGAAATCCAAAATATAAAAACAGAACTATTTATGGAAACATGGCAGGTCAAAGTCAGTATTTAACAATAGTCACACTGAATGTAAATGGTCTCAACTCCTCAGTTAAAAGACACAGACTAGCTGAATGGATTTAAAAATAAAATCTATCCGAACAGTGCGGTGCGCCGGCCGCAGCGCGCTACCGCGGCGGCCATTGGAGGGTGAACCAACGGCAAAAGGAAGACCTTTCTCTCTGTCTCTCTCTCTCACTGTCCACTCTGCCTGTCAAAAAAAATAAATAAATAAAAATAAATAAAATCTATCTATTCCTGCCTACTAGAAACACATCTTACCAACAAAGAGCCATGCAGACTGAAAGTAAAAGGATGGAAAAAGATAATCCGTGCTAACAGAAACCAAAAAAGAGCTGAGGAGTTGAGACTTTAACTCAGAAACTATTAAAAGAGACAAAGAAGGACACTATATTGATTAAAGGAACATTTCAATTGGAAAATGTGACTATTATAAATGTATATGCACCTAATTATTGGGAATGTGGCTATTTAAAATAAATATTAAGGGATTTAAATGGACATATAGCCTCAAATACAATAGTCATGGGGGACTTCAACTCCCCACTTTCAGCAATGGACAGATCAAGAAGACAGAAAATCAACAAAGAAACAACAGAGTTAATCGACACCATAGACCAAAAAGACCTAGCACATATCTATGGAGCCTTCCACCCTATAGCCAGGGAGTATACTTTTCTCTCCAGTGCAGGGAACTTTCTCTAGAATTGACCACATGCTAGGCCATAAAGCAAGTCTCTGCAAATTCAAAAAATTCGAAATCATACCATGCATCTTCTTGGACCATGGTGCAATGAAGCTGAGTCATTTTTTTACCTATCAAGGAGGCTTCCTTTCAATCCCACTTTGATTTGTGTCCCAGGAGTCATCCTTTTCCTATGGCGTGCAATCTTACTGGAAAGTAGCATCTGCTTCCTATTACAGAGTTGTGGGGTCAGATTCTCCCTCTTCCTGTTCTTCTGAATTCAGTCTGTTGGATGTGATCTGGACCACGCCAATGCGATAGTTTCTCCCTAGACATAAATGATAAAGGAAGGGAGTAACAGAGGTTATTCTTTGCTATTGTAGTGGTGACATGCTACCTTGATTCTTGCTACATGCCATTCCTTTGTGATATCCAAATGTGATCCAAGGGAATCCATTTTGCCTACAATAGCAAGAATTAATATCTGTTGCTTATTATCAAGAACTGAATTTTATTTTTAATTGACTCATTTTTAAAAATTTTGGTAAAATGATCAACACATAATTATACATATTTATGGAGTACATTGTAATGTTCTGATAAATATATTTATTGTGTAATGATCAAATTAGAGTGATTAATATAAAAAGTTATCGCTTATTATGGTGGACATTCTTTTAAAAATCCTACTTTGAGGGCCGGCGCTGCAGCTCAATAGGTTAATCCTCTGCCTGCGGCGCTGGCACACTGGGTTCTAGTCCCGGTCGGGGCGCTGGATTCTGTCCTGGTTGCCCCTCTTCCAGGCCAGCTCTCTGCTGTGGCCCAGGAGTGCAGTGGAGGATGGCCCAAGTCCTTGGGCCCTGCACCCGCATGGGAGACCAGGAGAAGCACCTGGCTCCTGGCTTCGGATCAGCACGGTGGGCCGGCCACAGAGGCCACTGGAGGGTGAACCAATGGCAAAGGAAGACCTTTCTCTCTGTCTCTCTCTCTCTCACTGTCTACTCTTCCTGTCAAAAAAAAAAAAAATCCCACTTTGAGCTCTTTTGCAATATAAAATTCATTTTTGTTAACGTAGTCTACTATGTATCAGAACACCAGGGCTTATTCCTTTTTTCCAGTTATAACATTGGCTAACATTTCCCCATCCCCCACTACTCTCCAGTAACTGTTCCACTCTCAAGTTCTATATCAACTTTCTATTCTCCACATAGGAGTGAGCTCACATGATATTTCTTTCTGTGCCTGGCTTATTTCACCTAACATTATGTTTTCCAGGTTCATCCATGTTGTCATAAATTTCAGAACTTCAACTTTTATGGCTGAATAGTAGCCAATTATGTATACATATGCCACATTTGCTTTATACTTTTGCTGCTGATTGACACCTAGGGTGATTCCAGATCTTCACTATTGTGATTAATGGTACAATAAGCATAGGGGTGCAGGTACCTCTCTAACCGGCTGATTTAATTTTCTTTGGATATGCACCAGTAGTTGGATTAGTAAATCACATGATAGCTCCATCTTTTAATTTTTTAGAGGTGTTAAGCCATTTGATGCCTAGGATTTTGGCAACTTATAAGAAATACAGATAATGATATGGAAAAATATTTGAATAGCTCCAAATATATTTAAGAAATTAAATTCATTTTTAAAATATTTTTTTAGGGATAATTAAGGCCCTAAAGAATTTCACTGGCTAATTCTACTAAAGAGTTAAGGAAAAATAAAAGTACATTAAAATGTTCTTTCAGAAAATACAAAAGGGCCGGCGCCGCGGCTCACTAGGCTAATCCTCCGCCTTGTGGCGCCGGCACCCCAGGTTCTAGTCCCGGTCAGGGCACCGATCCTGTCCCGGTTGCCCCTCTTCCAGGCCAGCTCTCTGCTATGGCCAGGGAGTGCAGTGAAGGATGGCCCAAGTGTTTGGGCCCTGCACCCCATGGGAGACCAGGAGAAGCACCTGGCTCCTGCCATCGGATCAGCGCGGTGCGCTGGCCGCATCGCGCCAACCGCGGCGGCCATTGGAGGGTGAACCAACGGCAAAAAGGAAGATCTTTATCTCTCTCTCTCTCTCTCACTGTCCACTTTGCCTGTCAAAAATAAATACAAAAGGATCAAATGCTTTCTAACTTATATTTAAAGAGTAAACAAAACCATGATATCAAAATCTAATGAGAAAGAAAATATTCCTAGATTATACAGGTGAGAAAACTGGTAACAATTTACAGCAAATCAAATGTAGACAAACGTCAACATGAAATATGAACCCTTAGACTTCACTTTCTCTTTTGCATAGTTGAATCTGATGAGAGCTGTACTTTCAGGTGCTTGCATTTCAGTTCTCGCCCGTTTGTTTCTAATACAGGACTCCGTTAAGTATTTCTTATTGGGATAATCTGGTAGTGATGAGCTCCTTCAGTTTCTGTTTGTCCTGGAAATTCTTTGTTTCTCCTTAATTTCTGAAAGATAACTTTCCTGAGTATAGTATTTGTGGCTAGCAATATTTTATTTCCTTTAGGACTTTGAATATTACATTCTATTCACTCCAGGCCTGTGAGGCTTCAGCCAAGGCCTCTACCTTAATATAAGGGGGATTCCCTTGTTAGTGACTTGACCATTTTCTCTTGCTATTTTTAGAATTCTCTCTTTTTGACAGTTTTACTATTATGTGCCTCAAAGGGAAATTTTTGGTTGAATGTTTTAGGCTCTTGGATTTGGATGTCTGTATCTTTCCCAAGATTTGTAAAGATTTTAGGAAATATATCATTGGATATATTTTCTGTGTCTTTTCCCTTCTATCTTCCTTAGGAAACATACATAATGTGAATGTTGCTTAATGGTGTCCTTTCAAAGGCTCTCTGCATTCTTCTATTTTCTTTCCTTTTTCTCTTTCTGAATGAATTATTGCAAATCATTGGTCTTCAAGTTCATAAATTCTTTCTTCTGTCTGTTCACTTCTGCTTTCTTCAAAAACATTCATTTACTTATATATCTTAAAAGCAGAGTGGCAGAGACAGGGGAGGGGAGAGAGAGAAAGAGAGAGAGAGAGAGATCTTCTATATGCGGGTTCACTCCCCAAATAACTACAATAGCCATGGCTGGACCTGGCCAAATCCAAGAGCCAAGAACTCCATCTTGGTCTCCCATATGGGTGGCAATGGCCCAAGTACTTGAGGCATCATCTACTGCCTTCCCACATTTATTAGCAGGAAGCTGGATTAATAGTGTAGTAGCAAGGACTCTAAATGTACTCTGATATGGGATGCCTTAGCAGCATATCCCCCTATGCTGCAATGCTGGGCTCCTTCCTTATGCCTTTGAGATTCAACTGTAGTTTTAATTTCATTTATTTTGTTCTTTCTAAAAGATTTCTGATTGGTTAATTTTTATTATCTTTATCGCTTGCCTAAAGTTCTTATTCATACCTCTATTGTTTTCCTAAAGTTGTAGAATCATTTGTCTGTATTCTCTTATGTTAAAATTATTATTTTGAATTCTTTATCAGGCAATTTGTTGATTTCCATTTTTTTGTCTGCTGATAAACTTACTGTGCTTCTTCTTCGGAAGCATGATAATTGGTTATTTTGTGTGTGTTTGTGTGTGTGTATATATGTATGTATGCGTGTTCCTTGTGCCCCTAAATTTGTTTTTATGCATCCATTCTAGAAATTGTTTCTATTACTGTTAAAGAGCGACTTTAATTGTGAAAGAATTTCAACTATTCATTTTACCTACAGTGTTGGTTGGACATACTATGTTGGCTTGGTTTCAGGTGGTCAAATAAAGTAAAGAGTCTATGTAGCATCTTTAGCTATAAGCAACTTTGGTGAGTCTACAGTTGTCTTAGTAGCCTAGGCTTCAGGAGTTCTGGTATTGTCCCACCAGTCGGACTGTGGCTCCCTTAGGCAGAGCGGATTCATTGACAGTTCTGAATATAGCACATATGACATCTGTTCCAATTACCATCTCTGTGGGGGAGATGATAAGTAGAAAAGCCTAGCCATTATCTGATGCTCTTGGAATTAAATGTTCAGAAGTTATTTGATAATTGTTGATTAGAAAATATCTTGGAAGTTACTTCTTAGGGAATGGTCACCTGAAAAACATGGTTCATAAAAACTAGCCCTGATAGTATATATCTATCACACTATGAGAAAGACTGACAGTGGATCTGAAAGACACAGCAGTTATCAATAAAGGGACATCCAGATATCAACTAGTGTGGACTGCGTTCACTGCTTCTGGGAAGAGAATTTATACAAAACAGGAAAAACGATAGTTAATTCTTAGTAATAATAAACTTTAAGATGTTAAGAAAATTATAAAAGATAGGATATTATAAAGAACTTTTTGAGTATTTAAAGTCTGCCTTCTTATCACCAAAATCCAACTTATTATATGTGAATATTACAGTTGAGCAGAAGGCATTTAAGACAGTATTTCTACCCTGAATTTCATTTTAGAAAAGAAAAATCAAGGCTGAGAGGGAGAAGAAAAGCCTGACAAGACACAAGAGACTGAGTTGGGTAGTCCTCCGAAGAAGGATCTTATGTAGTCTTTTCTATCTTGTCCTCTTTCCAAAAGAGGCTTGGCAGAATTAGCAAATTATATATCCCTAGCCTCTCTACTTGGAAGTCAGGAAGCCTGCCAGCAAGTCTCACATCCAGGTGTGGTTGACAGGCAAAACTAGACTCAGTGCCTAAGCAAAATGACTGGACTTGTCCCTCCCCCAAATCTGATGCTACTGCAACATTAAAAAGGATGCAGAAATGCCCCAGGGTAGCTTGGCTCATCATGGGAGAGAACACAGGGTCTTCATCTCAAATGGGAATTTGCCATTTCCATGGATGCCAGTGGAGATAATGTGAAGAAGAGTGAAGATGATGTATATTTCAATGAATGCCAGCATTGACCCATGAAGTATTTGAGTTATATCCCTAATATAGAAACTGCAACTCATAAAGCCATTTTGTTATATAAATTACTGACATGAAGACCATTTCAGTGGCTAAGAGAGGATTGAAATGAAGGAGAAACTTTATAATTTGAATTTACTTCACATTGAGAAGATTGAATTTTCTACCAGCATGACGAATGGAAGGTCATGACATAATCTATCTTAAACTGTAGAATAATCAGAAAAAAATATATTTTTAAATGGGACAATTATGGATAAAAAATATTGTACCAAATGAATGCATTCATTTCTTTTCTAAAAACCTGCAAATGTCTGGTGAAAATCTGTTTGGATTGCCTGCCTAAATGCTTTGACCTCTTGTTCTTCCATGAGCATTTTAACTTTCCTTTGTGGAAGCCTCCATCTCTGTGATCCGCACGTTGCTCCTATAAAACTGTCTCCACCCTCAAACTCAAGGGAAGGGTAAGTTACCTAAGTACAGTAGACCAGTGTCAAAGGGACTGGTTCCAAAGAGAGTTTCTGACTGCCAGAACAGTAAGAGTTGTCCTCGAAAATGTTCACTACAAGGAAAACAGCTATTAGCCTGGAGACATTAATGCCAACATCTACACTATTTAGGTGAAAGCTTGCTGGACAGTGGAGCTAAAATAGAGAAAGTAAAGAGAAACTGAAACTCTCCTGAAGTTATTATTGAAGGTCTGCTTGGGTCAGATTTTTTTTTTTTCTTGACTGTTCTTTTGGTCATATTTTAGTTAATTAAAATTTCTGTACTTATAATCAAAAAAGGCATAATAGAAGTGAATTCTCATTGAAATGAAAAGTAAAACCTAAGCTACTTAGCATGATGTAACAGAGTATATATGTCAGCAACTCCTGCCTAATTCTCCATGCTCCACTCTTGTTTCCCAAGAAGGCACCAGCCATCCTGGATCACCCCCCAATCCGTGTTCTGTTCTTCCTCTCTGTGCCTCCCATAGCTCTCTGCTTCTCATCCTTCAGAGCTTGGCTCAAATGTTAATGAGAATTCCCTGGTCAGTACCCACTCCCTATCACCTGTTTCCTAATTACAGACCAATATCCCTGATGAACATAGATGCAAAAATCCTCAATAAAATTCTGGCCAATAGAATGCAACAACACATCAGAAAGATCATCCACCCAGACCAAGTGGGATTCATCCCCGGTATGCAGGGATGGTTCAACATTCGTAAAACAATCAACATAATACACTACATTAACAGACTGCAGAAGAAAAACCATATGATTCTCTCAATAGATGCAGAGAAAGCATTTGATAAAATACAACACCCTTTCATGATGAAAACTCTAAGCAAACTGGGTATGGAAGGAACATTCCTTAATACAATCAAAGCAATATATGAAAAACCCACGGCCAACATCCTATTGAATGGGGAAAAGTTGGAAGCATTTCCACTGAAATCTGGTACCAGACAGGGATGCCCTCTCTCACCACTGCTATTCAATATAGTTCTGGAAGTTTTGGCCAGAGCTATTAGGCAAGAAAAAGAAATTAAAGGGATACAAATCGGGAAGGACGAACTCAAACTATCCCTCTTTGCAGATGATATGATTCTTTATTTAGGGGACCCAAAGAACTCTACTAATCTAGTTTATTTTCTTTATGAAAATTATCAATACATAAAATAATCTTCTGCCTTTAAAAATTTATTTCTTTACCAAACTAAATAGAACCTCCATGAAGGCAAGGACCTTATCTTGAGCAGCCTTGGGAGCCCTATCTTTGACAGACCCATAATAAATATTACTGGGACAAATGAGTAAGTTTTGTTTTTATACTCAACAAATACATTGTGCTTACTATAGTTGTCTTAGTCTGTTTTCTGTTGCCAGTAACAAACTATAAGTTGTAAAGACAAAAGATGTATGCTGGCTCACAGTTCTGTCCTAAAGTGGAGGGGTTGTATCTTGTGATGAATTTCTTGCTGGCAGAGTTCCAAGGAAGTGTAGGGCCTTACATGGCAAGTGACAGGGAGCACATGAGAGACCTAGCCAAACTTGCTTTTATAACTCTCAAGATAACCCATTAACTCACTAATCCATTAACCTGTTAATCCATTAATCCATTACAGCAGAGTCCTAATCACTTCTTAAATATCCCATCTGGTTCTACCTTTTAATGGGGCTTAAATTTCAACATGAGTTTTAGAAGGGACAAAGCATATTCAAACCACAGCAATGGTCCTAAAGGTTTTCTAATCACTGATATTTTTAATTCTCATAACAGTCATCTGAGGTTGGAATTAGTATTACCTCCGCTTGACTGACTATTAAGCTGAGGCACAAGGTAGTTGAGACCTTCGCCCACATGGGAGAATTAAAAAGCACACCTGACAGCTGGCTTTAAAAATCTCTTCACCCATCCTATGTACTTTGTTTCCTGGAAGACTAAATATATGATTTAATGGTGCCCAAGAAATTGGATCCTCTCTAGGTGAGATGAGAATGTTCAGTTCTGAATTTAAAGACCAACCATTGATCATGGAATCCATGACTCTACCCTGAAATTGGCCCTCAGAGGTCCAGCCAGTGGTTGCAGGAGCTCCTTCTCACTCACTGCCACAGGACTGTGTGCTGTTGTGAGAGCTGTTAGGTCGTAGCATTAGTTCATGAATACTTGTAAAATACTTTACATCTCTTTAGTATTGTTACATAACTTTGGTCAGTTGAAAAGACATCAATTAGTTCACTTATGGGCAAAGATTCCAAGGGCTTTAAATGAGGAAAGACCTCAAAGGCATAGTTTTTCCATTCTTTATAAAGCAGCTGTGACGTTTTACAATGTTTGACCAACCATTTTATAGTTACTGCGGTTGAAGCTTTGTAATGCACCTCAAATCCTCTTTCCCATTTTCTTTAATAATTTTACAAAATTTATGGTCTGACACAACTCATAATCTGGGAATAAAATGAGTTATAATAAAAAGGATGTTCCTCATTTAATCTTCAAAGCCATTTTTATGTTAACCAACATTAAAAAGCTGTGGGTATATTCATTTGTTTCCAATGTGAACATTATTCTCCCTTGTTGTAGATAACTTTTTTCCCCTTCTTTGGGTAAAACTTAATCCTTACTGAAATGAGTTGCAGCTGTTGTACAAATTCATATTTTTTAGACTGATAGGAAGCAGTCAGACATTTCATATATCCCATTTTGTTTAAAAGTAAATTAACATTTCATTTCACTCTTAAGAAGATACCAATGAAGAAATCAAACAAGAATGTGTTTATGGCCAATGAGATGTCTGTGTTTAAAAATACTTATGAAGGCAACATAGCTCGACTTGCAATGAGTTATAAGACCCTGTAGACTGGAAAAAATTCACGGAGGGAGAATCCACTGAAGCAGTAGCATTTGATTTTTGGCACTGGTCAACGCCAGCCCATTGATGCACAAACTTCACTTCCAAATGAAGTAACCCTGATATAATTTCCTTTCCTTAACAATTCCATTAAGGCTGTAGTACTTAGAAACACAGACTCTGATACAACATGACCCCAGTTTGATGCCAGGTTCTTCCAAAATTCAGTAACTCCCTCTATGTGTCTCTATAACTGACTCAGAACTACATTGATTTACTCAGAATGTATTGGGAAAGTTAGCATTTTATTTTCTTTCTCTACATCATATTTTCTACTAGCAACTCACATTATACTTAATCTTATAAATAGTGATCAAAGCATGTACTAGAAATTAAACTGATCAAAGTTAAAATGCAATTAATGCAAACCTATTAGAAAGTAGCTTCACTACTTAACAGCTCTGTAATTCAGAGAAAGTTGATAATTTTTCTAACCCTATTTCATTCTTCTGTATAAAGAGGAAAGAATTGTTGGTTTTATAGAATTGGGGGATATGAACCCCACTAAAGAAAATACTGTATGTTTGATACATAGCATCTGATATCTAATAATAACCCCAAGAGTCCCAAGAAATATTAAAGCCTTAGAATATATGGTTCCATGTCCACTAGTTCCTAAGAGTTAGAACTAATTCAGACAGGGCCTTCCATTGTGACACAGAATATTAAGCTGCTACTTGTGACGTTACCATCTCACATGGGCACCCATTTGAGTTCTAGCTTCTCCCAGCCATTGCAGCCATTTAGGGAGTGAACCAGCAGATGGAAGATCTCTCTCTCTCTCTCTTTCTATCATATCTCTCTCTATCACTGTTCTCTCTGAAGTTTTGTCTTTCAAATAAATAAATCTCTTAAAATTTAAATTAATTTAGATAAAGAATGAGATGTCATTAATAATAATTCAAAATAATACTGGGATGTTTCAGAGAACTCAAGGACAGAAATGCTGCTAGTCCCAGGAAGAACCAGAAGGAACGTCCAAACCAGTAGCACTTTCTGTCTCTCACCCATCGTGTTTCTCAATAGCCAAGATACACATTTCTCAATATCACACTAATCTTTCTTCCTCTCTTGTTTCTGCCCTTTCTCTTGACCATGTGGTAGAAATCATGACTATTAACATGTACCAAGGGTTGTTAAGTTCAGCCCTCCAAGAAGAAAGATTGCTTGTCTATTTCCAGGCCAAATCCAAATCCCTGCTGAAAAGCTTGACTAGTTCACTGGCTCAAGAGTCCTCTGCTGGTCCAGCGACTGCGGCCAGGGAACTCCTTGCTATAATCATGTTGATGCAAGGGATTAGTAATAGTGAGGAAAAATTAGGTTTCTTGGCAAGGGGTTTCTTGGATGTCTGTGAAAACTGCAAGCCTTCTTCAGCTCTGTCTGTCCAGCTAGCTTCTGATGCTGGGCCATGTACACCTGGGAGAGCCTAGCTGCTGTCATCACTGATGTCATTCCAGGCCAGGCATGGGACCCTTCCACAGTATTTGTTTTCTGAGCATGGTCAGTGCATGTTCTCCAAAGTTCTTACCTCATCCATGTGCCTTTCTGTTTCCTCCTCTAGATAGATTATCGAATTTTGGCACATTGAACTAAGTTTAGAATTTAGAAAAATTTAAACTCATACATTTTAAAGATAAGAAACTGAAGCCCTGATAAGTCAAACCCTTAGCTAATGCCACACAGCAAATAATGAAGCAGGACCAATAGCCAAGTCTCTGGGCTTACTAGTTCCTACTCATGATCTACATCTTTCTCCAAAAGTGCAGGTTTTTTTCTGATTCTGGAGCATGGTGCTGCCTTCCTCAACCCATCTTAATGATAACTACTGATTATATTCAACTCCTGCGAATGCACTGCTGCCCATGATTTTAAACTTTATGCTTTTACCTTAGAGGCAACAAATTGACTTGGAAGAGTTTCAGATTATAGATTGTAATCATTATTTTTTCACATCATTGTTTTGAAAAACTCCTTTTATGTATGTGTGTTGGACAGCTGAGTATCCCATTGGTGACTCTTATGAAAAATATTTATAGGTATGGTCAGCAATTAATGCATAATAGTGAAGACTTTGGACGATGTTTTGATACTTCTTATGAATATGTTTTTCTTTTGATCTCCTTCCCTCCATTTCTAAAGGAAAAGGGATCACTAGTTCTTAACAAAACTGTCAATGATAAGACTTGATTAAGAGTTCTTTTGTTTACTTTTTGGTAATTCTCCACATAACTCTAAATATTATAGATTTTAAAAGACAAAAAGTGCTCAATAATTACTGTTTAATGTAAAGTATTTCTAAGACCATGTCATGATGTACTAAGCTCCATCATTTACATCATACACATTTACATATATGTATGCATTACCTATTGACATAATATCTCTATATGTTTCCTCATCCCATGTACATAGAGTTCACATCTGCTGCTTTTGGATTCACGATAGTACTCCAATTTCTAAAAGTTACCCTTTTTCTACTTTGGTCTATGTAACTCCTGATTGTTGACTCTGCTCGTAGATCCAAGAGGTGGCATATCACCGAGACATGGCCAGTTAGAGCACCAATGTCCCCAAGCAGTGCTCAAGAATGAGCAGGTGCCCCTGTAAAGACAATGTGACCAAATTCTAAGACATATGTTGGAATCATTGAGTAGAATCATTATGTAGAATGCTGACAAAATAACATAATTTAAAGTTGTTGGTAGCCACCAGGGAAAGACTATCTTTCTTTCTGAGACTTGATCCAAGTGCTTTATAATTTAAGAAAAAAGTTTAAATTATTTTTTAAACTTTTATTTAATAAATATAAATTTCCAAAGTATAGCTTCTGGATTATAGTGGCTCCCCCCCCCCCCATAATTTCCCTCCCACCTGCAACCCTCCCATCTCTTGCTTCCTTTCCCATTCCATTCACATCACTATTTTTTTTTTTTTTGACAGGCAGAGTGGATAGTGGGAGAGAGAGACAGAGAGAAAGGTCTTCCTTTTTGCCATTGGTTCACCCTCCAATGGCCGCTGCGGCCGGCGCACCGCACTGATCCGAAGCCAGGAGCCAGGTGCTTCTCCTAGTCTCCCATGCGGGTGCAGGTCCCTAGGACTTGGGCCATCCTCCACTGCCTTCCCGGGCCATAGCAGAAAGCTGGCCTGGAAGAGGGACAACTGGGACAGAATCCGGCACCCCAACCGGGACTAGAACCCGGTGTGCTGGCACCGCAAGGCGGAGGATTAGCCTGTTAAGCTACGGCGCCGACTTCACATCACTATTAATTGGAAGAATACTGCCCAATCTGATGTAAAATTTTCTTTTACAAATGTACCCTTCATACAAGCATTCTTTTCTGTCTTTAACCTACTTTTGGAAACAACACAAGACCCCAAAGTGGAGATTAACATGTTTTCCATACCAGACCTATAATTCATAATGGGTTGATACAAGAATCTGAGGGTTTTTTTTAGTGTATTATCTTATATGAGCTGAGAAATAATCGTCCTTTATAAATTAAGGCAGAGAGGAATAACCGCCCAGTGTAAATACTGGAGGAAAATAAGGGTAGCACTTAGCAGTAAAAATGTTATATACCTTCAGGTGTTTGTGTTTTAGGGGAGCAGGTACCATGTTTCAGTGCATTTGGATACTGAGGAGAGGTAGGAAATTATGAAAGGAAAGCTTTCTTTTCTACTTTTTAGTTTTCTTTGATTGGGCACCAAGTAGTTTGAAAAGTTGGGTAGAAAAGTCCATTCCCATGTCTTTTTGTAGAGAAAGTTGTTTAATAAGACTAGAAGGAAATAGTTACTTGAGATTTCAGCACTAGGCCTAAATTAAGAATTTTAGTATAAATGTCAGATTAATAATTTCTGTTAATTTATAGTACATAGCATTGCAAATATGTTAATCATGCTGGTTATGTTAAATATTTTTATACTACAGCATCACTTCAGCATAATTGAAATAAGTAAACATATATGAATGCTAATATTCTCATTTTATGTAGGGAGCATGTAAGAATCTATCACTTAAAACATGGAAGAGATGTGGCATAATACTCAATTATCTAGGAATTATTCAGAAATAAACAATTATTCATTCATATGTAAATTTTGACACAATATATAGGCAGATTTTTTTTTTTTTGGACAGGCAGAGTGGAAAGTGAGAGAGAGAGAAGAGAGAAAGGTCTTCATTGCCGTTGGTTCACCCTCCAATGGCCACAGCGGCTGGTGCGCTGCGCTGATCCAAAGGCAGGAGCCAGGTGCTTCTCCTGGTCTCACATGCGGATGCAGGGCCCAAGGACTTGGGCCATCCTCCACTGCACTCCTGGGCCATAGCAGAGAGCTGGCCTGGAAGAGGGGCAACCGGGACAGAATCCAGCGCCCTGACCGGGACTAGAACCCGGTGTGCCGGTGCCGCATGGCGGAGTATTAGCCTACTGAGCCGTGCACCGACCTTAGGCAGATTATTAAAAGTATTCTATTTTATCACCAGGACATTACACATGGAAAATTGTATGATTCAGTAAATAATTACAGAGGTTATATTAATAAAATAATTGAAATAAAATTTTCAGATGCTTCCTTTACTTCACAGAACCATGAGAGAAAGCTTTTTCCTATAAAATCAAAATGGACATGTGATATTTAGTTATTTGCTAATTACCTTTCTTATAAAACTAAAGAGATGAATTCTTGTGAAATATCCCAGAAGCTTAGGCAATAGAAACATAAACAGACAAATGGAATTACATCAAGCAAAGGAAACACTAAACAACATGAAGAGGGAACCAACAGAATGAGAGAATATATTTGCGACCTATGCATCTGAAAAAAGATTAATATCCAGAATGTATAAAGAGTTCAAGAAACTCAACAACAACAGAACAAATAATCCAGTTAACAAATGAGCAAAGGAATGGAGCAGGCATTTTTCAAAAGATGAAATTCAAATTGGCAACAGACAAGAAAAGATGCTCAGGATTACTAGTCATCAGGACAATGCAAATAAAAACTGCAAAGAGGTTTCACCTCACCCCAGGTAGAATGGCTTTCATGTAGAAGTCAGTAAGCAATAAATACTGGCAGGGATGAGGTGTGAAAGGTACCCTAATCCAGTGTTGGTAGGAATGTAAACTAGTACAACCATTATGTAAGACATTATGGAGATTCCTCTGATATCTGAAAAAAAGACCTACCATGTGATCCAGCCATCACCACTCCTGGGAATTTACCCAAATGAAATTAAATCAGCATGTGAAAGTCATCTGTGCCCCCATGTTTATTGCAGCTCAATAAGCAATGGCTAAGATATGGAATCAGACTGGCGCTGTGGTGCAGTGGGATAAAGCCCTGGCCTACAGCACCTTCATCCCATTTGGGAGCTGGTTTGAGTCATGGTTACTCTGCTTTTGATCCAGCTCTCTGCTTCTGGGGAAGCAGCAGAGGATGCCCCATGTCCTTGCACCCCTGCACCCATGTGGGGGATCCAGAAGAAGCTCCTAGCTCCTAGCTTCAGATGAGCTCATCTCCAGCCATTGCAGCCATTTGGAAACTGAACCAGTGGATGCAAGACCTCTCTCTCTCTCTCTCTCTCTCTCTCTCTCTGTTTCTACCTCTCTCTGTAAGTCTGTCTTCCAAATAAGTGAAATCTTTTTTTTTTTAAAGATATGGAATCAATCCAAATGTCCATCAACAAATGACTGGATAAAGAAAATGAGGTACATTACACTCTATGGAATACTACTTAGCTATAAAAAAGAAAAAAATTATACTTCATGAAATATGATAGTCCCCCAGGCATAAATATCATGTTTTCCCAATCTGTGGTAGCTAACAGAGTACAGCGAATGTAATGTATGTGAGCAAAATTGACATTTTGAGAATTTATTATTGTTTATAACCCTGGTCGCTACTGTTGAGGAACAGTGATTGTTTTCTTATTATTATTTGTTGAATTTTTACTTACTGGAGAGTTAAGCTTATAATTATAAAATAAACTAGCGTGTCATTAGAAAAATTGAAAGAAAGAATAAGAAAAGAAGGAGCAAGAAGGATGGGAGTGTGGGTGGGAGGGAAGGCAGGGTGGGATGTGTCACTATGTTCCTAAATCTGAATATATGAAAGACATGAAATATATTCACCTTATGTAAGTAATTTTTTTAAAAAAGAATAAATACAAATTGACTTTTACAAGGCTACTTTAAAGAAAGCCACTGGATAATGAATGGATATAATTTATATTTAAGTGTTTTAATTCTCCCTGGCTGCTAAGACTTTAACAATAAACACTTATTTATTGGAAAGGTAGAGTGGCAAGGAGGCAGAGAGAGACAGAGATAGAGAACAATCTTCCATCTATTGGTTTATTCCATCTATTTGTTTATTTTCAAATACCCACAATAGCAAATGGTAGGCCAGACCAAAGCCAGGAGCCAGAAATTCCATCGGGGTCTCCCATGTGGTTGGCCAGGACCCAAGTGCTTGGACCATCCTTTGGTGCTTCCCAGGCACATTAAGAGGAAGCTAGATCCAAAGTACAGATTAGCTGAGACTCAAACAGGCACTCCTATATGGGATGTGAATATCCAAGAGACACCTGGACTAACTGGACTGAATCACCCAAGTTGCCAAGTTAAAAGTACATTTACATAGGGGCCAGTATTGTGTGGTATAACAGATTAAGCTGCCCAATAAGGGCGTCAGTTCATGTCCTGGCTGCTCTACTTCTGATCCAGTTCCCCGTTGATGTGCCTGAGAAAGCAGCTGAGTATGATCCAAGTGCTTGGGTCCCTCTACACACATGGGAGACCCGGAAGAAGCTCCTGGCTCCTGCCCAGCCCATCCAGGATAGTTGCAGTCATCTGGGGAGTGAGCCAGTAGATAAAGATTTTTCTTTGTCTCACTTTTTCTAATTCTGCCTTTCCAATAAACAAATAAGTATTTTTCTAAAAGTACATCTATACAGTACTCTTTTTTTTTTTTTTTTTTGACAGGCAGAGTGGACAGTGAGAGAGAGAGAGACAGAGAGAAAGGTCTTCCTTTTGCCGTTGGTTCACCCTCCAATGGCCGCCACGGCCGGCATGCTGCAGCCGGCACATCTCGCTGATCCGAAGCCAGGAGCCAGGTGCTTCTCCTGGTCTCCCACGGGGTGCAGGGCCCAAGCACTTGGGCCGTCCTCCACTGCACTCCCTGGCCACAGCAGAGAGCTGGCCTGGAAGAGGGGCAACTGGGATAGAATCCGGCGCCCCGACCGGGACTAGAACCTGGTGTGCCAGCGCTACTAGGCGGAGGATTAGCCTATTGAGCCGCAGCGCCGGCCTATATAGTATTTTCACTTAGACCCACATGCACCCAAACTTTTGTACCTCTGTACCTCATTTAAAATGATCACAATAGATAAATAAATGATTAAAAAATAGAAAAAGAATAGCAGAATACGTGTCTCACTATTCATTTTTGAAGGCAAAGCTAGTTCTGTTCTTCCTTTTGATGAGACAAGCACTTGAAGGAACACAAATGTCTAGAATGAAATCATAAAATAGTCTGGTCTTAGTTATCCATAAATCTGGAAATCCTGAAGAAATTTTCTACAGGATCATTCTTGGGATTTGAGGCAAATAGGACCTGTTTTTAAGGTGAGGACAAGAAGATTCCATTTGCCATGTTATTTTGCTCCCTGTATTTGACTTCCTATATTTGGATTCTCTGTCTCACACTCCCTATACCTTTTTTAAAAAATCCCCCAAAGTCTTAATTCATCTACCAAGTCCTCCCTAACAATTCTTACCCTGCTCTGGCCCTAACTATTTTAGACAACAGTCATAAAATGGAGAACAAAGTACAAATCACCATAAACGTTAAGCATTATCTGTAAGACTAAAAATACTTTGTTCATCCATGTTATAAGAGCCGTATCTTTTCCTTGACCTGCAATTTTTATCCAGGCTCCACAGTTTAGCTAAGTCTATTTTGATCACACAAATCGTATTGTCATTTCATAGAAGAGCATTTTGTTTTACTCTTTAGCCTCCTAAGATTTATTTTGCATGCTCAGGAGCTTGATTCATGCCTCTTATAAATTCCAACTTTTATTACTATCTTAAACATACTGGAAAACATTTTGCTTGGAGAATCTAACCATAAAATCTTCCTCTATAATCTTCAAGGCTTATATTTCTCACTTCTTTAGAAGTGCTTGAGTGGAAATCTAAACAAATTTAGCCAAATGTCAGCTACAGGGAAAGGTATGTGTTATTTGGAATCACACAATGGCAGGGGTGCAGATAATAATTTAATTGAAGCACATAAGTTTATTTATTTATGGATTCACTAGTTTAGCTAGAATAATGTCCAAGTGACAATCATAGGTGGAGATGAATTATTGGCAGTAGTAACAATGGAATTATGTAATTTCATTGTTTTATGATTTTTCTACTTTCTATAATCACCCAAAAGTGACCAAGAAACATTTTGTTTTTGTATCCTACTCAGCTCTTAAAGCTTTAATAAGTTTTTGCATTTTTGTTTTATATAACAACAGGAAATACAACATATTTACCTAAGATATATTCACATAATTTGAAAACAAAAATTCAAAAAATATACATAGAGAAGTTTCATTTTCTGCTTTACAGCTTTATTCCTTCTTGTGGTGTTCATCTGCGGCATATACCTGGGAATCCAAATAGACCAGGTCATGGGCCTAGACTGATTAGTATAGCCCAGTGTTTTCACTGGGATGGTTTGTTCTCAGATGAGCAGCAGCTCTGTGAGAGGTAGCGTGGTGCTCTGGAATTTGCCTGGGAATGTTGCACGAGGGGCTCTCCTTTCCCACTGACTTCTAGCCTGGGAGCCTGTGGGGAGATGATTCAGCCACCTTGTTGCCACAGGAGAAATTCCTGAAACTTCCCGGGTCATATTGCTAAGCCTCAGAATAAAAACAAATCCAGAACAGGAAGGGCTGATAGATGAAGAAAAACTAGGTCTTGACAACATGTGAGCCAAAAATTCATTTGTGTTGGCATCCTTGTGTCTGAATGTTTCTGAAACTGATAAATATATTTGAACTGATAAAATCTCTTTTCTCATTTTCTGTCACTTACAACTTGAGGAATTTACTGATACAGAATCCTTGTTTAGGATAAGATTTCTTAAAGTATTGGCCAAAGTGTTTTCTAAAGATAACTGCTCCTAAGAAATTTCTCATCAAAATAAATGTTCACGTTCAAACACGTTTGGGGAGTGCTAAATTCAATACTGCATTTTCCTGTGTCAAATAGCAGTGCCCTCATTCAAACCCTGCAGTGAGAATCAGCACCCTTGGTCAGATGGGCCCTGGGACTCTGCATGACGTAACTCGTGGTCGTTTCTCCTCCTCTATCTGGAGCTTCTAGTTTCCTATATTCCAGCTACGTTGACCTTTTCTCTTCGCAAACATAGCAAACTGACTACTGCCTTGAGACTTTGCATTTTCTTTCCACTCTGCTTGGACTTCCCCTCTTTATCTGGCTCATTCCTAATTCTTCCACCAGCTTAGATGTCTCTTCTTATGAGTGAACATTCCTGAATCTATCCACCAATTAAACTGGTACCTCTTGTTCATTCTCATGGCATCTTGTTCTTTCTTTTCACAATTCACTACAGTTTACTCTCTAAATATTTACATCTTTATTTGTTTAATCCTCATCTTCCTGTTACTTTGGAAAACCTCTGAATACAGAAACTGACTCTGAATTGTTGATGTTTCTTTGAGCAAAGCATGGTGCCATTCCTGGCACACAGTAGGGACTAGATAAATATTTATTTCTTGAAATCTAACTAGAGCTATGAAACATAGTAGCATATGACAGTATTTTAATAAAGAATCTTGTTTAAATTTGCTTAACCCAGAATTTTCCAAAAATTGAAAGAACTAAATATCTTGTGAGTGTTTAGCATGTGTTAATAACCCACACTGTGGGGTAGATTTTTAGTGCAGCAATTAAGATGCAGGTTAGAATCTGCATCCCTTGAGTGCCTAGCAAATGATGGTTCAAGTACTTGGGCCCCTGTCACCCATGTGGGAGACCAAGATTGTTTCAGTCTTCCAGTTTTGGGCTGTTCCAGTCCCAGTTCTTGTAGGTATTTGGGGATTGAACCAATGGATGGAGCCTGTCTCTGCATCTGTCTCTGTGTCTGTCTGCCTTTAAAATAAATAACATAAATGAATGACGTATTCATATTCCCACACACTATTATTTTTCAGCTCACAATTATTTTTAATTTTTCTTTATTTGAAAGCCGGTGAGAAAGAGAGAGAGAGGAAGAGAGAGAGAGAGTAAGTGAGCCTTTCCATTAGTTCTCTCCCTAGATGCCTGTAATAGCCAGGCCTGGGTCAGACTGAAGGCAGAAGCTGGGAACCTGATCCAAGACTGCCATGTGGGGAGAAGGGATCCAGTTCCTTTGGTCTTCACTACTTGCTCCCAGGGTATGCATTAGCAAGAAGCTGAAATCAAGAGCAGAGCCAGAACTCAAACCCAGGTGCCCCAATATGGAGCAGGTATTCCAAGTGCAATTTGAACTGCTAGATCAAACACCCATTCTGATAGCTCACATTTGAAGATAATACCATTTACATTGATCATATCTTTTGTAGTTTCAATCTGAAGTCTAAAAATGAAACTTTGTAGCTTTATGAGCATTGATGATTAAGCTCTGGAGATTCAAACGAAAGGAGGCAAAAAAGACAGCGGAGGACATAAGCTCAATCTTTTAAGTATTATATTGCACATATATGCCATTTTTCAGGAGCAGAATTTGACATATATATCTTTTTTTTTTTTTTTTGACAGGCAGAGTGGATAGTGGGAGAGAGAGACAGAGAGAAAGGTCTTCCTTTTTGCCGTTGGTTCACCCTCCAATGGCCGCTGCGGCCAGCTCATCTCGCTGATCCGAAGCCAGGAGCCAGGTGCTTCTCCTGGTCTCCCATGCGGGTGCAGGGCCCAAGCACTTGGGCCATCCTCCACTGTCTTCCCGGGCCATAGCAGAGAGCTGGCCTGGAAGAGGGGCAACCGGGATAGAATCCGGCGCCCCAACCAGGACTAGAACCCGGTGTGCTGGTGCCGCAAGGTGGAGGATTAGCCTGTTAAGCCACAGCGCTGGCCGACATATACATCTTAATGTATGACATTACACTATGAAGAACCAATGAATACTCTCTCAGATAAAGACATTACTTAATCATTACTCATTGAAAAATATAGTTGTAGTTTTTATTTTTCTAGGCATCCCTTAAATTAGATAATTATAGTCAAATACATTGTTAGGGGATTAAGTACTACCTCAGGGCATATTCTAAGTTCACATAAAGCTAGGCTAAAAGACAAATAATTGGTGATTATTTCAACCATGTCTTCATTTACATTTGAAATGTATAGACTTCTATATTCAATGAGTATCTTTTTAAAAAATCTCCAAAGAACACATGAAGTTGGCACTTGCATTTCTCTCCCTTCAGAATTTTGAGCTTGACTTTCTACCTGAGTTCTGCCAAAACCAGATGACATGAGTCCAGGAATATTTCCAGTGACCACACACATCAACAGTCAAACCTTTCAATCACAGATTCCTAACTCCTAACAATGGAGTGAAGAAAGCATTGAAAATGTCCATTAGGCTGAGCAGGTGTGGAGTGAACTATTATTTGCTCAACCAGCTGGAAATGTGCCCCAAATGCAGAATTCTTTCGAAAGCCACAGACTCCTCAGTAACCACATGTAGGAATGACTTGTTCAAGAAAGAAAGAGTTGGGAAAACATCATCAGCTAAACTTGACACTCTTCTTCCCTTCTACTCATCTTCATTTTTAGCCAATGTATTTCAAACCAAAACTTACCAAGGAATGCATGACTTTCCACTTATGATTTTTTTTTTTTTTTTTGACAGGCAGAGCGGAAAGTGAGAGAGAGACAGAGAGAAAGGTCTTCCTTTTTTGCCATTGGTTCACCCTCCAATGGCCGCTGCAGCCGGCACATCACGCTGATCTGAAGCCAGGAGCCAGGTGCTTCTCCTGGTCTCCCATGGAGTGCAGGGCCCTAGGACTTGGGCCATCCTCCACTGCACTCCCGGGCCATAGCAGAGAGCTGGCCTGGAAGAGGGGCAACCGGGATAGAATCCGGCGCCCCAACCGGGACTAGAACCAGGTATGCCAGTGCTGCAAGGCGGAGGATTAGCCTGTTAAGCCACGGCGCCGGCCTCCACTTATGATTTATCTAAAACTTTCTGTGATGGTTTATTGGTACATTCAAATTCATTTTTAACAGCTGTAGAAGGTAAGAGGATTTTTTCCTTTATACCCCACATTGGAATATTAGACATATATGACGCCTCTGCAACTTGCACTTTTCCAGAAAACAGAGGTTAGCATTTGGCACAACAGTTAAGACACTTTTGGGGTGCCTACATCCTGCATCACAGTGCCTGGGTCCAAGTCCTAGGGTATCAATATGCCTTAAAATGTTCAGCTTATGCCATTTAGGATGCCCCAGATTGAATTTATATTCAGATCTCCAGCCTGGGATTCCAGCATTCTTGTGTATAAAATGACAACCTTTAGGATAGACCTACTAGGAGCTTATTCATCTAAAAGAAAAAAGACCTGCCTAACATTGGTCATATCTTGAAGAATACAAAGGTAGGTGTTTGAAATCAATGAGGGATGACAAATGAGACATCTGAAGAGCAGGCCTCTATGAAAATAGTATGCTGTCTCTTAACAATTCCAGCTTCCTGCTCATGTGTACGGTAAGATGCAGCAGAGAATGGCTCAGGTTGTTGGATCCCTGATATCCACTGGGAGATCTGGATTGAGTTCCAGGTTCCTGACTTTGTCCTGGCCCAGTCCTGGCTGTTGCTGGCATTTAAGGTGTGAACCTGTGTAGGGTGATATCTCTCTATTGCTCAGACGAGTTACATAAATGACATAATTATTTTTTAAAGTTTGACAATAAAAGAAAGACTCTTTGTATTGTTCCTGAGAGTAAAGTAAGAGACAAAAAGTCTAGTGAAATGATATTCAGGTGTTCTTAAAGAGACAAACCTTCCAAGTTGTACCCAAATCTGTTTTGACTGTAGAGATTTGGCACAGAGATTTCTCTTCCATCAAAGGAAAACTAGGGAAAAGGAAAAGGTATTGGAGCTGCGTGATGGACTTTCCCAACCAAAGGCAAAAGAGAAAGGACAGATTGTGGGAGGAGGGACGAGGTGGTGTGTGAAAGTCTGTCTAGAAGGACAAAGTGAAGTGGTGGGGACAGAGGAGCGTTCAAGAAGCAGGGCTGTGGGGCGTAGGAGTGAAGACTGTGGTTGGTGGAGATGGGCTATGGAGATAATACACTCCTGCGGGGACCTGTCCTGTAGAAGGGACTGTTGGGTACATTCCTATGGATGGCTCGCGTGTGGCTGATTAACAGGCACTGAGTTTCATCGGGGATTGAATTAAGGAGATTGGTAACAAAGGTTAAAAGTAAACACCTCATACAGGGAGCCTATTCTAGAATAAATTCTAGTGTTGATAGAGTAAATGCTTATTTTAGAACACAATTATAAATCAGTTTACACAATATAAAATATACATATATCAAGACATATGCACAATTCCAGGAACATCTAAGAAATTCAATGCAAAACAAGATTTTAAAATCTAGATGATATTCTACACACACTGACACACACACACAGAGATACACACACAACTACCATTGCCTTAAGAACACCAATTCCACTGATAAAGCTTGTTAATGTCTTATATTTGTACTGATGCTGCATGTTTTATGATTGAATTTCAATATTAAAGTGAGAAAAAAGAACAAAGTATTTGTATTTCTGCAAGTTCAAGTAAAGTTCTCTTGTTATAAAGTGTAAGGACTTCACTTTTCTCTGGAGTCAATGACAGTGTCAGTGGCAGGCAACATTTTTTGAGCCACAAGTTGAATATCATTTTACAGGATTCAGCTGCAGCACAATCACCAAGGGTCCTTACTTTCATTTGATGATGCAGGGTAGATTAATTAGTACCTAAGAAGCTTCACATTAAATTTAACTAAATGTTGAAGTAACGCAGAACAGGCTAAATTTCTTCAGGAACTTTTTATTCCATTATAAATATTGAAGAGCCAGAGAGAAAAATCACCAAGGAAAGTCTTGACAACGTTGGAAAAAAATATAAGAAATGCAAATATGCAGAATATTCCTCAAATGAAGGAAACAAAAGGCAAAAGAAGAAACTGACATCAATAAGTTAAACTTTCAAAACCTGAAACCATAATCACAAAATATATGAATAGAAAACAGCAAATTAAGAAAATAAGAAAAATAGTTTACTAAATATGTGAAGAAACCATCAAATGGAAGAAAGAGGAGCATAATTATATTTAAAGTATAGGGGTGGAAATTGAGGGCAACAACATAAATGACATGTGCTTCAGTAGAGAAATTTCAGAATGAATTTCCGTAAAGCAAATTAACAAAAGAGATGCAGCCAAGAATCGAAGAATCGTGTTGTAATAAAACTATAAATTTCTTTAAGACAGCTACTTTATGTTGTTCAGGACACTCCAGCTTAATTTTATCCTCAGATCTCCAGCCTGGGAATTCAGCACGCTTCGTTCTGAAAGGCTAGCTTGCAGGATGGACCTACAGGAGCCTACCCATCGAAGGGAAACAAAGAGCTACCTGACAAAGGTCTCATCTAAAGAATCAAAGGATAGTCATTTGTGACAAGCCGATAACAACATATCAGACATCTGAAAGGCGGGCCTCTTTGGATACAGTATGCTGTGTTATTTAACATCTGCCATATATTGAGTGCCTCTACAAACATCCGCAACTGAGAGACTCATCCGCCATTCACCTCCCTGCCTCTTACCCCATCCCGTCCTCTCCACCTCAGTGTGTCAGGTCTAAGCAAAGGTGCTTCCTCATATTAAAAACAACTAACAACCAAAACAAGAATCAAAAGATGTCTAATCCCTAAGTTCTTGTGAGAACTCTTCGCTTTACTACTAGTATTACCTGTAGGAGTAAGAAATCTATTTCTCTCTCAGTAGGAAACACATCTTGGAATTCTGGGAATAATGTGTCATTTGTACACCAAAGCCCTTCAATGGCCAAGTCCCTCAACGGCCAAGCCCCTCAGTGGCCTAGGAAATAGGAACTCCTGATTGTGGCATGAATTGCAGCCCCCTGTGAGGGGACACCTATGAGTGGAACAGTATTAGGGTTTATAGGTGTGTGAGGTTCAGAGGTGACCAATTTGTGGGCTCATGTGGACACATTCCCATGGGCCACCCAGGGATAACAGAGATACTGGAGGAGAACATGGATTTTTACCAAGTTAGTTAGAAACTAGAGGCTGAGAAATAAAGCTTGTCACCCCATTGTAATCCTACCTTGCTTATAGTCAGAATTTTGAATGGTTTGCAAATCAAGGCTATGATTCAAAATTATAAAATGTAAAGAACTGCTTGTGTCATTGCATAATTACCCAAAAATATTTAAAAGTTTCATATTAAATATACTACCTAGAACTAAATTTCCTACAGAATTAAAATTCTGTAAGAATTGAGACTCTGTATGAAATTTGCCCAAGATTTGGGGGTATATGTTTTTTTCAATACCATAGGGAAATCGCTAATGCCTGTTTCCCAGGGCCCAGTGATCACAAAATATTCTTACCCATCTGTCTCTGAAAACCTCTCTCAAGGTTAGTGATCGATGAAGTTTAACCCACAAAAATAGACACTGCTGTTTGTAGGGTTTCAGAGTTGATGTTCCATGTTAGTCTGCTTGTGTATGCATTGTGCTTGCGCCATCTAGTAGTTTAAATGTTCTCTACCATAGTAATCTCATCTGTGAAGCAAATTGTAAGGCTCAGGGTCTGAGAGCATAACAAAATGATATTATACTGGGATGCTATTGTAAAATAAAGTTTCACTTAGTTGTCATTACAGACTAGACAACATGGAAAGTATATATTCTCTTTACTAGCTACCCATGTAAAAAGCCACTTTATTAACTATTAAGTCACTAAGTCATGAAGAAATTGAGAAGCTTTATCAAAAGTCTTTAAGAATACTAGATTATCAATCATTCCATCAGAAAGTACTTATGGAGCATTTACTTTGTGTCAGGCTTTGTCCTAGAGCTAGGGACACAGATATAATAAATAAAATGAAAATCAATATTTTCCCTTTCTGTCTTTATTTTCTATTAGAGGATGACTTGAAAACATAACACAACATTTTTAAAAGACAGAGTAAAATATGAAGACATTAACAGGTACTAGATTAAGTAGAATTCAGAATCAGAAACCTGCATTTTTGTGGAGGTAAGCACTTTGCACAGCAGTTAGGATGCTACTTAGGATTCCCACATCTCATCTCAGAATACCAAGTTCGAGTGCCAGCTGCCCCACTTCCTGCTAATGCATACCCCTGGAAGCAGCATATGATGATTCAAGCACTTTGGTCTATTTCACTCGTGTGGGAGACCTGATGGAGTTCCTGGCTCCTGCCTTCAGCCTGCCCACGCCCTGACATTTGTGGGCATTTGGTAGTAAATCAGATGAAATCTCTCTCTCTCTCTCTTTCCCTCTCTCTCTCTCTCTCTCTTTCTCGCTCCATTTCAAATACAATTAAAATATATAAATAAAAATTTAAAAATAAGGTGTCTTGAGGAGTGATGATGGAGAAGGCAGAGAATGGAGGGAGACAGCCTTGAGATGATGTGGCAGAGGAAACAGTAAGATCAAAGGCACTGAGTCAGGAACAGACTGAGCATCTTCCAGAAGAGCAGAGTCCAGCGTGGCAGGTGCAGAGTGAATGGAGGAGAGATCGGCAACAGCTGAAATCAGAGATGTATTGAGGACCCAGGTGAGGCCATGGGAAAGATCATGAAAATGTCTACTTTAGGGTTCTTTACTTTTAATCAGAACCCCAGAGCTAAATTAGTAATTTAGAACTAACAGGTTATTATCTCCGTGAACAGGAAGAAGTCAAAGAGGGTTTGAGTTACCTCAAGGCCTATGGAAAATCAGATAATTATAGATCAAGCATCTTTAGGTATTAAACCTAAAGAAAGGTGTAAAAAATGATTGGTTACTAATTACAGGCTACAAACCAGGAGAACCTGAACCCAACTATGGGCCATACAACTCGTATTTTTCTCTGATCTAGACCCCCATTCTGTTAGTTCTTGGTATTCTTAGGAGGAGGTAAAAGATAGTAAAGAAAAGGTAGGGCAATGAGCTAGATTTCCAGAAGAGACTTGAAACTTGAAGATTTTTTTTTTTGTCTTAAAACTGGACTTAATATGGAAAGGTAAAAATGAATAGTCTAATTTGGATAGGTGTTTGGTGCAGGATCTAAGACACTACCCAGGATGCCTAGGTTCTAGTTTTGATTCTGATTCCTATTTGGCTTCCTACAAATGCACACCTTGAGGGACAACAGGTGATGGCTCAAATGCTTGAGTCCCTGACACCTAAATAGGAGGCCTAGATTCAGTTCTAGGCTTCTGGCTACTGTCTTTCCCAGCTCTGGCTGTTGTAGGCATTTGGGGAAGTTAACCAGTATATGGAAATCTCTGTCACTCTGTTTCCATGTCTTTCTAATAAAATGAAAACAAATAATTTTCAAAAACAAATGGCCCTACTTGGGCTTATACTTCTGATCATATTACAAACTAGGAAATTAAAGACACTACTCTTAGTACAGCAAAAATGAGACACAGATATAAAGTGATTGTCAAAAAGGTGATATCATCAAGGAAGGGCTTTTAAATACTATTACAAATCAATGTGAAAATAATGTTTCTTGGAAAAATAATAGCTGAAATCCTATCCTCACAGGGCTTTGATGTGGGAAAACAATGCTAACAGAAGCAAATCAAATTCTGTCTGGAAGAATACACTTTAAAGCTGTATTTTGCAGCAATTATACAGATAATATTATAAAGAATATATGAGTTCAAAATAAAAATCATGAGCATATGAGAAAGTAGGCCACAAGCAGTAGAGTTAGCAGAAACATGAACTATAGATGTAGACATGTAAAACAGCGGGATCACCACATACAGAATATAAAATAGTTTTGTTTAATAAGCATAATGGTAAAAGTATGATAGACAACAATGTTATCAATTGGACATATTTTTGTACAGAGCAAAGTAAAACTTAAAAACTAAACAAATAATGTAAGAAATTCGATGAATAGATTCACCAGCAGTTTAAACAAATCATCTGGAGTAGAAAATTGAGAGTGAACTGGAAGAGAGATCCGAAGCACTCTCCTGTTACAACACAGAGAGACCCAAAGCTGAAAAATGTGATGAAGAAAAGAGGAAAAATGTTAAATGTCATGAAAGGAAGAATGATGGAGGAAACAAGATTTACTGGGAGCATGAAGAATAAAACATACCTGAAAAAATGTAGGCTTGGTGTAGCTCAGGACTGCTAAATGATTAGAATTCTCAGGTTTAAAAAGATCACTGACTTTTGTGAATTAATGCTATAACTAGTACTCAAACAGTATTTTACACTTTGTGTTTCTGTGTAGGTGCAAACTGTTGAAAGCTTTACTTAATGTATACTAAATTGATCTTCTGTATATAAAGAGAATTGAAAAAGAATCCTGATGTGAATTGAAGGGGAGAGTGAGCGGGAGATGGGAGGGTTGTGGGTAGAGGGAAGTTATGGGGGGGGGGGGGAAGCTATTGTAATCCATAAGCTGTACTTTGGAAATTTGTATTCATTAAATAAAAGTTAAAAAAAAGAAAGATCACTGAATACAAAGATGATAATTATAAGACAGTTATACCTGAACATACTAATATCAGAGTCAAAGGAAATAAATCATAGACAATGATATTTAAAAACAATCGAGAATGGATTGGCATTTGGCCTAGTGGTTAACTAGTTTGTTAAGGCCTCTGAATCCTATGTCAAATTGCCTGGGTTTGAGTCCCAGTTCTGCTCCCATTTCCGGGTTCCTGCTAATGCATAACCTGGGAGGCAGTAAGTGATACTCAAGTACTTGTGTTCCTATGAGAGACCTGGATTATGTTTCTGGCTCCCAGGTTCAGCTGTGCCCAACCCAACATTTGCAGAGTGAAATCAAAGGATGAGAGCATTCTCTCTCTCTCTCGCTCTTGCTCTCGCTCTTGCTCTCAATCTCCCTCTCCCTCTCCCTCTCCCTCTCTTTCTCCCCCCCCACTTCCTCTTTCTCTTTCTCTCACTCTTCCCCTCCTCTCTCCACCCCCCCCCATTAAAGAAAAATTTTTTTAACCACTGGAGATTACCAACCAAAAAAAAGCAGTGAAACTGACAGTTGGTTTTTCAACATCAACCATGAAATCAAAGTGGCAATGAAATAACATATTTAAAAATACAAAGAGGAAAAAAAAAGAACTGGTATTTAGAATCCTATATCCAATAAAATCATCTTTTAAGAATGAAGTTAAAATGAAAACAACTCCTGGCAACAACAACAAAATCAAAACCAACAGAACAAAAACCTGAGAGCTCTTATTACTCAAAGGTAAATTCTAAAGGCTATCCTGAAGGACTCAAATCCATAGAGACATCCAAGCTAGGAGATGAACAATGAGTGAAGAAAACTGTAAACATATGTAAAAAATAATTCCATGGAGACTGATGCAAGGTTAACCATAATGAATCACCTGTGGGATAAAAAAATTCAAGATTAAACTAACTGAAGCATATCACTATCATTACTTGAAGTATGTAACTGGAGTTAAACCACTCAAAGCAGATTATATTCAAGAAAGAAATAAAGTATTTACTAACTTTTAAACTAATGCAGTTATTTGAATTTTTTAAATGGCAGGTGTAATCATTTAAAATATAGTTTGTATCTCTCAGACTACTAGAGAAAATATAAAATGACGGGAGAAGAAAATATTAATCAATGCCAAAGAAGGCAAGAAAAAAAAATTGGAGTGCCAATGAGAAAATTAAAAGTAGAATAGAAGATGGTAGAAAATATACCAGATATATCAGTACTCACAACGTATGTAAGTGAAATTATTTCTTATTGAGAATAGCAATTACTAGACTTGATATTAAATACAATTCTATATTATACTGGAGATAAAGGTTAAAATTTTAAAACTAATAAACAGGCTATAAAAGTATAAAATTTAACTGTACTAATAATTCAAAAATTATTTTTAAGGAAAAAGTAACATTATAAATCTTCTTCTTTAGAGTTATCCTCTATTGACTAATTCTTTAATTTATAAAGATATAATAATTCTAAACATGGATGTACTTATGAAACTTTCAGATATAAGAAGATATTGATACATCTATGTAAGAATTGACAAGTCATCTATGAATATTGAACATTTTAAACTTTTCTTTCGGCATTGATATGTCAAACAGACAAAATATATTTATAAAACTATAGAAAAAATTGAACAATTAGCAATATTCATTTAAAGATCATATGCAGAACATTGTACTGAACCATTACAAAATACATATGCCTTTCTGGGATAAATATAAGTGTAAATATATATAAATTTATAATGTATCAGAATTTATAGCATCTCACAGCATATTTTTATATCTTCATGTACAGATTTATATATTTGTTTTTATCTTTTATTTAATGAATGTAAATTTCCAAAGTACAGCTTATGGATTACAATGGCTTCCCCCCACATAACTTCCCTCCCACCCACAACCCTCCCCTTTCCCACTCGCTCTCCCCTTCCATTCACATCAAGATTCATTTTCAATTCTCTTTATATACAGAAGATCAGTTTAGTATATATAAAGATTTCAACAGTTTGCCCTCACATAGCAACACAAAGTGAAAAAATACTGTTGGAGTACTAGTTATAGCATTAAATAACAGTGTACAACACATTAATGACAGAGATCCTGCATGATATTTTTTAAAAAGAATTGATTAATTTTCTATGTAATTTCCAATTTAACACCAAGGTTTTTTTTTTTTTTTCATTTTCAATTATCTTTATATACAGATCGACTCAGTATATACTAAGTAAAGATTTCATCAGTTTGCACCCACACATAAACACAAAGTGAAAAATACTGTTTCAGTACTAGCTATATCATTACTTCACATTGGACAACCCATTAAGGACAGATCCCACATGGGTCGTAAGTACACAGTGACTCTTGATGTTGATTTAACAATTTAACACTCTTGTTTATGGCGTCAGTAATCTCCCTAGGCTCTAGTCATGAGTTGCCGAGGCTATGGAAGCGTTTAGGGTTCGCCGACTTCGATCTTATTCCGATAGGGTCATAGTCAAAGTGGAAGTTCTCTCCTCCCTTCAGAGAAAGGTATCTCCTACCTTGATGGCCCCGTTCTTTCCACTGGGAACACACTCGCTGAGATCCTTCATTTAGGTCTTCTTCTTCTTCTTCTTCTTTTTTTTTTCCAGAGTGTCTTGGCTTTCCATGCCTAAAATACTCTCATAGACTCTTCAGCCAGATCCGAATGCCTTAAGGGCTGATTCTGAGGCCAGAGTGCTATTTAGGACATCTGCCATTCTATGAGTCTGCTGTGTCTCCCCCTTCCCATGTTGGATCCTTCTCTCCCTTTTTGGTTTTATCAGTTAGTATTAGCAGACATTAGTCTTGTTTGTGTGATCCCTTTGACTCTTAGATCTATCAGTGTGATCAATTGTGAACTGAAATTGATCACTTGGACTAGTGAGATGGCCTTGGTACATGCCACCTTGATGGGATTGTACTGGAATCCCCTGGCACGTTTCTAACTCCCTCATTTGGGGCAAGTCTGATTGAGCATGTCCCCAATTGCATGTACAGATTTATATTTACGAATCTATCATCCACTTTTATAATTAAAAACAGATGAATCTTAAAAATTAATATTTATGTATCAAATAATAAATAAATAATGAAAACTGCGGAATATCCAGAATTGGTCATTCCTTCATAGTGCTAAAAGTAGTATGATTAGAGATATAACAGACATAAATGAATATTACAGGAAGCCTTTCAACAAAATAAGGAAAATTTAGTTGAAATAAACAAATTCTTACATTGAAGAATTACTAAAATTTTCCTAAAAATAAATAGAACCATGAGTTAGCCTATGATAGTTTACAAACTGTCCTAATCAGTGGCTTAAATGTTTCTCTCATATACCATGTCATAGCCTTGATATTTTGGTTCAAATTATTGCCAAAAACAAAAATTTACATCTTTTTTGAAAACAGAAAAAGATCATCTTCTGGGTTAAACAAGAGCATAAATAATAAATGCGTAGGATTAGAAAGGAGTAAATTGTTGCCTTTATTTTTAGCTTTCGTTATTGTCTACCTAGAAAACCCCAACTCCTAAGTGGATGAATTATTATTATAATTGAGTTTGGCAACATTGATGTATAATTAAAACACAAGATCCTGTGATATTTCTTTATGCCAGAAAGAAAATGTTATGTAAGTGATTTTAAAATATGATTTGCCGTAGCACCTATGAATAAATCTAGCAAATTATGTGTCAGACCATGGAGAAATCTGTCAAAGTTTTAAAAAATATCTTGAGGAAGCCTTCATGAAAGTGAACATAATAGCTTAAAGATATGAATTTCAAGTCTATGTAAATTAATGCATAAACTCATCTAAAATCCATTTAAAGTTTGAACAGAATTTATATGAAAAAAGCCAAAAGGAACTAAAACATTCCTGAAGAGTTAGATAGTAGGGTATGATTTACTAGATACTACATTTTTTTTTTTCAAAGCTATGCAGAGCAGTGTGGTAGTAGAAGAGCATTGGACAAACTTTCTGCTTAAATAGGGAGTTCAGAAATAACACAAAATGCATGGGAAAATATGCAGTGTGAAGTTGCACTGCAGAGAAATGGTGATTGAGGGACTTCTCTTTAATAAATGGTATTGAAAGTAGACTATCTATGTGGGGAAAACTGGAGACAAATCTCTACCTCGCAATATAAACAGAAACAATTCCAAATGGAAAAGGACTTAAATCTCAAAGACAAAACTTCAAAACTTTATGGAAAATATGTACAGGATTAATTTTATTCACTTGGTTGAGGGGGGAGAATATGCAAACCAGAAGACATTTCTAAAGTCAGAAAAAGACAACTCAAAAGCAAAACAAAAAGGCATAAAAAGACTTCACTGGAAAGGAAATCTGAGTGACCAATAAAAATGTGTAAGATAACTAAACTTTGGTAACAATGAAATAAATTTCACAATAAGTTGGCTTGCCAAAGTTTTTTTTTTTTGTTCTTTTTTTTAACTTTTATTTAATGAATATAAATTTCCAGTATACAGCTTATGGATTACAATGGCTTCCCCTTCCCATAACTTCCCTCCCACCCGCAACCCTCCCCTCTCCCGCTCCCTCTCCCCTTCCATTCACATCAAGATTCATTTTCAATTCTATTTATATACAGAAGATCAATTTAGTATAAATACTTCAACAGTTTGCACCCACATAGAAACACAAAGTGAAACATACTGTTTGAGTACTAGTTATAGCATTAAATCAAAATGTACAGTACATCAAGGACAGAGATCCCACATCAGGAGCAAGCGCACAGTGGCTCCTGTTGTTGACCCAACAAATTGACACTCTAGTTTATGGCGCCAGTAACCACCCTAGGCTGTCGTCATGAGTTGCCAAGGCTATGGAAGCCTTCCAAGTTCCCCGACTCTGATCATATTTAGACAAGGTCATAAAAGACAGAGTGAGGATAGTAACCAATGATCCTAAGAGTGGCCTTAACCAGGTCTGAACAATTATACAGCATTAAGTGGGGAAGAGGACCATCAGTACACACAGGTTGGGAGTAGAGCCATTGGTGGTAGAGTAGAGGTTATGATTACAAAGGAATGAGGCTCAAGTGCACTAGACAGGGTCTAGAACAAAGGACAGAGTCATTATTAGAGGAGCTAAGAAAGGTGCTGTCTAAGCTACAAGTAATTTTTCTGATTGAGAGGCAAATAGAACCTGATAGAAGGGGCTTGATAATAATCTGTTGGGTTTTAGGCCTTGTAAGTTAAGAGGCCCAGACCTATCTATCTCTTCACATGGGGTATATCCTAAGGGAGGTGTGAACCTCCTAGGGGAAGGCACTCTGTTGACTTTCATTACTTGGCTGGCCTGGGAGGAGAGCTGGCCAGGTAAAGGCAGGTGGCATCTCTAACAAGAAATTTACAGTTCTGCCTTCAATGATGCTGACCCTACTTGACCATCCCCTCAGCTGCAGTGGTCACTTTGGAAGTTGGGCTGAGTGAAGGGCTTTTCAGCTTGGAGCCAATAAGATCTGTGGCTCTGACCTGGGCATCCTTCGATTCCAGGGCAGGTCCATTTCCAGTGATCCAACTCTTGGCAGAGCTGCTAGGGCTCTTCACAAGCTGATTTCTGCTGAAGCCCAGGCTTACCACATTGAAAGCCACTGCAGTGGACTGGCCTGTTGGGTCTCCTTGAGGGCAGATCACTGCACAGATCAGCCATTAATAGGCCTGCCACCCATTGCTTCTGATGCCTAGCTTTCTTTTCCTCCTGGTTTGTGTTCAAGCAGACCAGAGGATGCAAGTCAAGGGAGTGCCTGTGTCCCATCTCTAATCTTCGGTGGCCTGAACTACAAGTCTATAGTCACAGGCATGTTCTGTAGTAGTTTTTCTAAGGTAGACAATGCCCATGAGGAAAATTATATTCTCACTTTAAAACTTTCTTTCCCTTTGGTCTGAAAGGGAGGTTTTTTTTTTCTACTTACTGTATACTTCGCTGATGGCGATGTGAATCTAGCTATGAGATTATTAGTTAAGTTCTTATTTTGGCTATGCTATTACAGAAAAATGTCAGCCATCTCTTATAAGGTCTAAAGATTAAATTGTGCGTCCTACAGATTCCTTCATAATAGAATTAGTTCCCTACCTTAAAGAGAATAGAGAAGTGAAAGAACAAGTTGGGCTTAGAATAGAGAAATGAGGGAGCAAGTCCTAGATCACTTGCTGACAATAGCAATATTACATGAATACTTAGCAAACTGTTTCAACCCTTAGATAAGAACTTAATAAAACATTTACCGGAAGGTCCAATGCCTTCTATAAATTTTAAGAATCATGTATTTGAAAACACCTCTTCAATATCTAACATGGTGTAGTTTGTTTAGCCAGTAAACTTAAGCACAACCATCTAAAATGTTTTTAGTTTCTTTCTACCAACAAGTTTAAAACATATGATACACAGATTCAGGTCATACAAATATTTATTAAGAGTTTTATTTTAAATGGCTTTTAGATAAGATTGTCCATAAATTTAAGCTGCTAAAATCAATCAAAGATACATTTTTATTTGTATGACCTGAATCTGTGTATCATTTTTATTTTATTTGGCTTGCCAAAGTTTTAAATGCTAGACCAAGTGTTAATGAGTTCATAATCTAAAGTGAATTCTCATTCACTTTCCGGTGGGTACACTACTACGGTCATTTTCTTAAGAAAACAACTGGGCTTCCCCTAGTAATGTGAAAATGAGATTGTATTAAAGGCTGCCATGGCTGTTTTCCTCCTGTGAACATCACTCACACATACTCACACTGAATGACCTGGAATGTGGATGTTCACAACAGTGGTGTGCACATTATTTAAAACACTGCTGCCAGCCCAAAAGTCCATCCAGAGGGGAAATGATTTAAAAGTGTCAATCCATAAAATATTATACAGTGGTGAAAATGGATAAACCAGCTGTACACACCAATGAGAAGATACCTTAAATACACAATGAGCAAATCAAGTCATAGGAAAACAAATACAGTATAATTCCATGTATATAAAGTTCCAAACCAGGCAAATCTTTTGGGCTATGCATATATATAGAAAAAGGATAGTGACTATATAAGAAAAGCAAAATACTCCTTGAACCAGAAGAAAAATATTTTAGACAACTCAGATTTCAATATTGGTGGGAAGGGGAGATTGCCAGCAATTATTTTGCTATGGTATACAATACAAAATAGGCTGCAAAGTCCGAAAGAAGCTTAAGATAAATGTAGTTAAAACAGACAGACATTTTTGACACTGAGTTACACAACTATTCCAGGTTCTTTGAATTGTTAGGTCCTTCATCTTTTAAAGCAAGCTCCCCAAGACAACCTGTATTTGAAAATATAGAAGTCTAAGTAGGTCACTTGTAATGCTGATGTTCTTGTACAGAGCTAAAATTAGCAATGTATTACATTGCTTCTTAAGCATGTTTTGAAGTTATTAACACATTCTCCAAGAAGTTACAATTCTTCCAGGAAGGCTCTTAATCTCTGAAGAGTTGAAACTTTCTGTTTCTTCTACAGTAGTTATGAAATGAGACTAAAATTCCCCCAGTATCTTCAAGAAATAGTAGCAACTGATTGCTGAGATACTTGCAAACAACTGTATGAGTCTATGGAATAAAGAGCAAGTAACATATTGTTGTTAGATTTGGACATTTTGTTCTCCAGTGAAATCTTCAAGTCTTTTTTTGACTGGTTTCATTCCAAAAATTATAAGAGAGGAAGAAATGTGTGTTGTCTCCCAAAGGGCAGTTGAACTTTGTTCAGAATGTTTAAGAAAACATCCGGTGGGATGTTTGCTGGTGGAGCTATGTCAACTCATCCTCAAGATTCCCTTTCTAGAACAGTACAACAGCTAGGAGTCCAAATGCCAGGAATATTTTTGTATCACTGAGATCTCCTCCCCTAGTGGCTACAGAGCAGTTCTAACCAGCTACTGCAGGAGGCCTGAACATGTTGTTTACTCAAGAGCACATTGAAGGTTAAAGGATAACATAGAATTGCAGGAGTTAGGGTTAGGCGCGGGAACTAAACACACAAAAAATATTTTCAGCAAATGAGAAAAATATGAGTGTGAGTGTATGTGTGTGTGTGTATGTTAACACTGCTCCATTGAGGAGCATTTAAGCTTTGAATAGTTTATAAATAAAAATGCCTAAACAGTGCAGACAAGAGTTGAGTCATAGAATAGTACGTTATTTACCAGATGAGATGAGTTTACTACTTGGCCCAGAGAACCGACTCACTTTTTTCCTAGTGTCTTGTGGCCCTCCAGGGCTGAAACAGCAGGCTGCTTTTGGACAGAAAGATTCAGAATCAGGGGCAAAGGTCATGAGTGACTCTGCAAAGAGAGCGATTTAAAGAAGAAATTACTTGGATAGTTCTTCTGTTCCTTTGATCTCTTAATCAAATTATATGTAAAAAGTTACATGGCTTCAGGCATTCTAAAAACAAGCTTGATTTATTTTTGTTAATTTAATTCCTTCTAGCAGCAAATACCATTGAGAGCTCATTATGAGCTAGTCTTCAAATAGAGATTGAGCACAATCTTAGAATATTACTACATTTAAATAATTTGGAAAAAGTATGAATCAGAAAAAAACTGTTATTTATTAACTTACTCATAATTATTTATTGATCACAATGTGCTCTGCACTGGGGGAATATAGTCATTATCCATATGCAATTTACAACCTGGTGGAATGGGTTATTATCATAACCTCATACCTAATCACAAAAATGTGTTATTAGTAACCATAAGTGCTATACCAGAAAACTACAGCAAAGAGTCAGTAGCAGGTGGATTTTTATCCAGACTGGGTATGAGAGGTGATTTACAAAGGAAAATAATATCCCTGATTATTCTTAAAGACACAAAGGGGAAAGAAACAATGAAGAATACAATTTCAATGGGAGAGGCAGAGCTCTTACCTGACTGGTGAGGAGTTCAATATGAACAGCCACAATAGGTAGGCTAGGACTTGATTATTCAGTAGTAAATAAGTACTCAGTTGGGACACAGAAGCCCTGGGCTTGCATCTCAGCTCTGCTACATATCCAGTACTGGAAAGCTGTTGCTGAAGAATTAACCTGGAAAATAATACTTATGTCAATCAGATGGTAAAGAAAGTTCATGAATCCAAACAAGAATCATTGGAAAACACACACATACATGCCCTAGAAAAAACAAGTTGCAATTTCAGTTGAACACAATGGACTTGCTGAGACTCCAGTAGTAAGATAAGTGTTCAACATTCCAGAGGTGGTTCTAAAAGTGCCACCTGGATGCTTTTTGCTCTCAGGCCCCAGGTTCTAGGTTTTGAGATGCAACTGTTTTATGGCTTTGAATTTATAGATTGCCCATTGTCTGCAATGGTGACTCTCCTCTTTTAAGCTGGTCTGTTAACCTTCAGCAAGACATAGAAACAAAAATTAAATTCAGTGCTTAGTTTAAAACATGATGCTAAACTCAGAATAATCTGTTTGTTATTATAGTATTTTTAGTTTAAGAGAATTGAACATGTTAGTTTTGTCATTTTAAAGTAAGAAAATTTAGGTTAGTCACAAATATTACAATGTCTATGAAAATTTAATTTATTGTATTGGTAAGTTTAATGTATTAAGTTCATAAGCATTCTGCCACTGGTTAGCTGTGTGATTTTAAGTAAGTCACTCAACATCTCAATGTCAGAGTATTTCTGTGTTAGTAAATCTGGATCTACCTCTACATAAAGCTTAAAAATCTATATATACAAAGCTTAAAATATTTGTGTGGATATGCATATATAAATAATATATAGGTATATATATGCATATATATGTGTATAAATATATATGTATATATAGCTTAAGACAGTATTTGCTATAAAATAAACACTAAACTTGGGCTGCTATTGTGGTGCAGCAGGTTAAGCCACTGCCTTCAAGACGTGCAAACCACATGAGCTCTGGTTGGAGTCCCAGCAGCTTCACTTCCAGTGCAAGCTCTCCTGGAAAGGGAGCAGAAGATGGCACATGTGGGAGATCCAGATGGAGTTCTTGGTTCCTAGTTTCTGCCTGGCCCAGGCCTTGGCCATTGCAGTCATTTGGCAAGTGAAATAGAATATGGAAAATCTCTCTCCCTGTTTATCCCTCTCTCACTGTAACTCTATCTTCCAAATAAGTAAGTAGATAAGTATTTAAAGATTAAAATAAGTACTAAACAAAAGTTAGCTCTAAATGCTTAGGAAGGTTTATAACATAATGTTATAAATCTAACCTTACATATATTTGAATCATTAAGAAAATCAAGTTGTTAAATGTATAAGTGCAGATAAACTACTTAAAGGAATTTAACAAAACTTTAAATGACATGATTATTTTAGGTGTTTTAGTCTGTTTGAATTGAATTAATTGATGACTATTTTAATGCAAGAAAAACTGATTTAATTTTTTTTAAATGTTTATTTATTTAAAGGCAAAGATACAGAGAAAGAAGGTGAGAGAGGAGAGAGAAAAAGAGAGAGAGAGAGAGAGAGAGAGATCTTCCATCCACAGGTTCACTCTACAGATGGCAGCTATAGCCAGGACTGGGCCAATCTGAAGCCAGGAGACAAGAGCTTCATCCAGGTCTCCCATAGATGCACAGGGACCCAAGTACTTGGACCATTTGCTGCTGCTTTACTAGATACATTGGCTAGAAGCTGGATTGGAAGTGGAGCAGCCAGGACTGGAACCTGTGCCCATATGGGATGCTGACACTGCATTCAGAGGCTTAACCTTCTAAGCCACAGTGCTGGCCCCGTGATTTAATTTTTATTTTATAAGTAGTAGATATATTGATGGAATGAATGTCCAGAGTTATGTATTAAGTTGCTAAGCTAAAAGAAAATGCGGTTTTCAAAATTTGTCAAATTTAATAAATTGAAAATTAATTCTAATCTAAATAACTATAAAAGTTATTTTGCTTATCAACAGCTATTAGAAGAAACTTTATATTGGCAAATATCAGCTCCTATTAGTAATTGTGAACATGAAATAGAATATTGCATATAAGAATTTCTCAAGCTAACTTCCAATATGTTAGGAATCTGTCATTTGAAGAGTTAACAGTGGGTAAGGACTGAAGGACTGAGGGGAGCCCAGCAGGGAGTGGTTGGCAGATCCCTAGGGGTAGGGAACAGCAAAGGGAAGGGGAAACAAGGAGGTACACTTGGCTTTGGGACTCCATGTCAGGTCATTCCCAGCTACAAACATTCCCATGGCAGCGCCCTTCAACTCAACCTTCTCCCCAATTTCTGTTACTAATGAAAAAATTATAGCCTATTTTATTGATAGCTTTTTAAACTGGTGCTTCTAATAATATTTCAGTGGTTGAAGTCTGAAACTATATATGTATGGAACTGACAAAATATTTGCCTGAGCTTGCAAAATTCTGATGTGTGTGAGTCAGGCTCCCATGGTAGAATCTGGGGAAACCTTTCTGCTGCCTCTCTGTGCTTGACTGATGATCATACTTTAGCACCAAAAGATGTTCACCCTTTGGAGTTAATGGGCTCCATCTGCATTTGGCTGATGCTGCCTGCAGGGCATGCTGGGACCTAAGGTTCTTGCTCCTCAAATCTTACAAAGGCAGATGCTCTTCCATTCATTTGAAGTCTCTATCTCCTTTCCAGATGATCTGTACTTTCCCGAACCTGAAGTTGTCACTTTCATCTTCCAGTAGAGGTCTTTCTCTCACAGCCACCCATACGCTCTTTCACAAGGAATCTTCCATCGGGCATAGTTGTGGCAAAGCTGTTCTTGAAGAATCACATTTTACATATCAATTTCAGCCATACCTTGTGCTTGCCAAATACAATTATGGTTCTTTTGTAGTTTGTGTGTGTGTGAGTGTGTTCTTTGAAATTGCTCTAATTGCTTGTTGCTGTGATTTTGTGTACTTGAGGTTAGCCAGAGGAAATTTATGGCCAAAAAAAGGGACTCTGAAGAATTTTTGTTTCCTGTCTATTTCTTTCAAGATATTATGAAAACAAAGATGAGTTTCTGTTCAAATATCTGAAAAATAAGAGAGAGACAAGTTCTATTTTGGAGCAGTACATCTTAGAAGTTGAGCATGAATTTCAGAAGGAATCCAAACAAAAATCCTGCTATGAATGACATTTTAAAGGATCTGATATTAACTCATAAATGTCCTGAGGATCACATGCTCAAGGCATCTAAGCAATGAAACAAAATATAGATCCCTGGGTAAAATTGTGCTGGGCTCTGAGCAATCCAGGAGACAAAACTTGTGTTATCATCTACTCCTTTGTCATCTAAATCATACTCAGTAGTGACAATATGAACTCCAATGGGGCCAAACTTCATTGTAGAGGAGTAAAAAAAAATCTTAGATAATACAATGGCTTGTGGCTCCATATTATACAGATATATAATATATCCGTGATATTGAAATTTCATTGGTACAGGGAGATAAAATTAGGGGAAAGATCTAGAAAGGCTTGTTTGCAGGTGAATGATAATAAAATAAGTTTGAGAAAGAGCCATCTAAACAGATTTATGTTGAAACTTTTTTTAAACTTTAATTTTGTATTTATTTGAAAAGGAGAGAGATGGGAGAGAGAGAAAGAAAGAGAAAGAGAGAGAGAGAGAGAGAGAGAGAGAGAGAAATGACAGACAGGCAAAGAAAGATCTTCCACCTGCTGATTCACTCCCCAAATGCTTGCAACAGCCAAGACTGGGCCTGGCTGCAGCCAGGAGCCCAGAACTCAATTTGGCAACATCATGTGTTGCCTCCCAGGGTACACTTTTGTTTTTATTATTTTTAAGGTATAGCATTTATTTAGAGAAATACAGGGGAAGGTGAGGGCTTTATAAAAGGGAGAAGGGATTTAGAAAGGCGAGTTGGGAAGTCCATACCGGGTAGAGTAGGCTAGGAGCCACATGGGAGAAATCCACAGGTCGGAGCCATGAGGAGAGAAGCATATGGTTAGGTGTAGCCACAGGTGGCACAGCCCTGTGCCCAGTAAGCAGGGCAAGGGGTGACCAGAAGGCCGCATGCCCCAGGGCTCGGGAGAGCAAGGAGAGGGCCCAAGACGCTCCATGCTTTTTATTCACTCCTAAAAGGGGTGTCTACATAGTCTGATTGGCAGGTAGGTAGGGTAAACTTTATCAAGAAGTTAGAAGGAGAGCCAATACTGAAGACATAATTGAAATTTGTTTCTCCAACATTTATTGATCCTCATTTTGAAGCTTATTCTTCCCAAGCAGAATCCACTGCCTGCGGAGATCTTGCTGTTTTGATGTTGAAGAGTTGTGTCATTTCTCACAGCTATGCCATTCTTACTGTTTCTTAGATGACATGTGAGGAGAATGCTATATATGTGAAATTCAAAATGACATTTTCCAATAGTTAATTCGACTGAATCAAATTTGACCTTCATATTGGCCTAAGAAAAGTTTAAATGATTGGACTTCATTGCCACATGTCACAGCTCATAATTTGTAAGTACTTAGGATTTATAAGAACTCACAATTTCCATGTCAACTCAATTTTCTAGATCCAAATCAAGCAGAACCCCTTTTTTGAAATGTACATTGATCTTCAAAGTCCACAGCATAATTATTCGTTCTTTGAGCTGTCAGGATAGGTACATAAGTCAGTCTATACACACAGAATAACAATGATTTGTTTCTATATCCATCTTACCTTCTACATTTAGAGCTCCCGGTGGGAGAAGATCAATGCCTTAGCCATTTCTATAGTTTTAAACTGCAAATGATAACCAGTAGATGGGATGGATGCTATAACTCAATAACCTTTGGATGCAATCTGCAAAGACACCTGCTGCCCAAGGGAAGTGGCAAGAAGCCACGATCATGGACAACTCGCATATATTTTACAGGAAACATTTCTCATTAAACTGCAAAGGAGTCCAAACTGCAACAATCATAGTCCCATAATACTTATTGATAGGTGGCATTGCTACTTTTCTTGTAGCAATTATTAAAAACAAAATTCATTTCTTTCTTTATCTAGACTGCTCTTCATCCGTTTCCTTCATTATCCGTAATGGTATTAAAGTAACCAATTGCCCAAACCAGAAACCTGGAAGTCAATCTTGCCTAATCCAAATTTCCACACCATGCTAGTCTCTTTTCTATCTTGTTAATATTTCTTCAAACGTTCAACTTCTAATGTGACAGAAACAATTTCATAATAGTGTATCCTTTCACTGGCTGAAGTATTCTGTTGTGAGTAAAATGGCATTCATTATTTCTTATTATTTTTATTTACTTGAAAGTCAGAGTAACAGGGAGAGATATAGAGAGAGAGGGAGAGACAGATCTTCCATCTCCTGATTCACTCCACAAATGGTCACAATGGCCAGGGCAGGGCCAGGACAACGTCAGGAGTCTGGGACTCAATCAAGGTCTCTCATGTGTGTGACAAGAGCCATCTTCTGCTTTCTGAGGCACCTTAGCAGGGAGCTGGATTGGAAGTAAAGTATCCTGGACCCTAGCCAGTGCTCACACGCAATGCTGGCATCTCAGGTGGCAGCTTTATTAGCAAGCACAATACTGGATGTGGCATTGTTTACTTGAAACTCCAAAGTAGGGAGGTGACACTGTGGTGAAATTCAGTAGAAGTGTGGTGAAATTTGGATGAATTAGTGTTGATTTCAGAATCAGTATGGTCATTTTATTGTGTACAGGGAGGAAGAATGCCAGAAAAGAAGGCTACTTTTGAAATGATAAAGGATTTTTAAAATTGAAGGCTGACCTATTTCTCACCTTTTCCTAAGACCTCTCTTTAAAACATAAAACATTACACATGTACACAAGCTATAGCATTGGCTAATACTCATTATGTTTTACTTCTATTTTTATAAAAAGTAGTTTCAAACTGAATGTATTAATAGGTGTTCCTGGGCCAGGCCAAAGCCAGGACCCTTGAATTCACTTCAGTTCTCCACGTGAGTAGCAGGGACCCAAGTACTTGTACCATCACCTGCAGCTTCCCACTGAGTGCAATAGTAGGAAGCTGGAATTCAAAGTCAAGTTGGAACTGCAATCTCAGCATTCCCAATATGGGATGCAGGTTTCCCAAACACTGGCTTAGCTGCTTTGTCAAATGCCACCCTTATATTCCTAAATCTTAACACACGGCATTATTCTTTATTTTTTTCTAAGAAATTCCAGGAAGTCAAATTGCTGAGTCATGTGTCATGAGCATTTGTTAGGCCTTTCATGATATGGCTAAATTTTCCTACAGGAGTGATGTGTCACTTCACTCACAAAATATATTAAAAATAGTTTTTTTTTATTAAACTTTTATTTAATGAATATAAATTTCCAAAGTATAGCTTATGGGTTACAATGGCTTCTCCCCTCCCACAACCTCCCTCCCGCCCGCAACCCTCCCCCCTCCCGCTCCCTTTCCCCTTCCATTCATGTAAAGATTCATTTTCAATTCTCTTTGTATACAGAAGATCAATTTAGTATATATTAGGTAAAGATTTCAACATTTTGCCCATATAGCAATATCAAGTGAAAAAACTACCATTGGATTACTAATTATAGCATTAAATAGCAATGTACAGCACATTAAAGACAGAGATCCTACATAATTTTTTTTTTCAAAATAATTAATTTTCTATGCCATTTCCATTTTAACACCCGGTTGTTTTTTTTTTTTTTTTTTTTTTTTCATTTCCAATTCTCTTTATATACAGAAGATCACTTCAGTGGGATCTGTCCCTAATGTGTCGTCTAAAGCCAAGTGATGCTATGACTGGTACTGAAACAGTATTTTTATACTTTGCGTTTCTGTGTGGGCGCAGACTGATGAGGTCTTTGCTAATTATATAAAAATAGTTTTTTAAAACCACAATGTGACCCACCTTCACAACAGGGCACAAAGGTGGGCTTCTAGGCTGTACCACAGTAGATTGAATGGCTTGGTGTGTAGCAATAAGGAAAGATCTCTTCATAGTGATGTTGAGGCAAATTTAGAGTAGCTAAATGCAAGAGCTTTGATTTACGGTTCAAACCACAAACAAGTATTCATGCCTACTTCACATGCTGCTCATACTGACACCTATTTGTGTGTGTTTGTTTGTTTGTTTACTTTTCCTAACTAGGTTAGTGCTATCATTTTCAGGATTATGTCTGAATCCTATATAGGACAAAATGAGCAGACCACAGAAGGAAATAAATAAAAGCCTTCCAAATAAAGAATCTGAACTAAGGTACTAAAAGGGAACTTCATAACTTTTGGCTGTTTCTACAGATGGTCTCTGCATCTGCATTTCAAATAAATGTTAATTCCCCTCTTTGGAAAAAAATTGGGCATCTAGTATAAATTCTGTTAGCCATTTTCTCCCTTAGAAATGACATAAAAAGAAAGAGAAGCCTTGGACATCATAAAATCATTCCTCTCCAGTGCCCAAAGCATCACACATAGGTGAGAAAAGTAGTCCTTTATTAATGTTCAGTGATACTGCCTCTATCTGCCCTGTACAATTATCTCATAACATATCTTATGCTAATCAAAAGAAACCTGTTATTCATTTCCTTTCTGCTCTCATTGTTAACTGTGGGCAAAAAGCCAAATGAGGAAAATGTCCAAAAGCGAGATCTGACTCACAAGAGAGTTAATGTCACCATCAACTCCTGGCCCATGGGATAGGACAATCTAATAGAAAATGGGTAACATTATACTGCTGAGGTTAAGTGGACCTGGAGCTAGAGAACCCATCAGGCCAGTCATCCAACACAACTCAATTTATAGACAAAACCCGTAAAACTTTACAGCCAGGAAAGAAACCTTCAAAGTGTTTCATCTCTTCAAAGGATCAATTTTCATAATTAAGCCTGCAATTTAAGGCAGCAGAATATGTTTAGTGGGAATGAGGGCTGGTGATTATCTGTACAAAATAAGCAGCTCTCAACACAACAAGGAATTTGCACATGCACACTTCTGTTGATACAGGCAATCTTCCACTTTGCACAAGAAGCCATATATTGTACAGACACTGTTCCCTAAAATGCTGTGGAGCCACTGTGATTTAGCGGGCTGGCATTCACATAATGTCAGTAATTAGAGTACAAGTGCTGATCTGGCGCAAATTCAAACCCTTTATTGTCGTAGAGCTAAATGTGTCTATCTCAAAAGCCACAGTAATTTAAAAATGGGTAGGTTTACAGTTAAAGTGTTCAAATAGAAAGACTCATGAAATGTAACCTCTCTCTAATAATAATTTTCCCTATAACTTGATTCTAAACAGAATCAAGTCCCCAGCTTATAAGTACTGAAGTCTTAAGTAACCTAAATATATAGACAATGGCTTCTTTCACCCTACTTTTGAAATATTTGGTAATGTAGCTACAGTGAACACATACTAAATGTGTACAGAAAATTCATTGCTTCAGAAATGCAAGAATGGAACAAACACTAAAAAGCAGAAATCTTAAGAATTTCAAAGAATGATTATTGGTAGAAGATTATTGGTAAAAGTGGCCCCAATACTATGTGTTTATTCATCAGAGCCCTCAGAAGTCTAAACAAGATGCTGGAAGGATTTTATCCCTTCATTTCGTTTTCTCACTTTGTATTTGAAGACTTTAGAGACACATTTTGGAAAGGATCTTTGTGGTATGAAGAGTTTTGAGAGCTTCCATTCTATTAAAATCTTCACATTTTTGTGAAGACGGTACAAGACAAAATAAACAAAGTGCTTTTTCAAATATGAGACACTTTCTCAATGTATAATCCCCTCAACTATTGCCATAAAGGCTGTTACACCTGAACTCTTTTAAGTCCATATGAGAACCAGTGCCTTGAATGTGAAAACTTCTTTAAGAATTAACCAGATTTACAATGAACATTTTTTTAAAAACTTTTATTTAATGAATATAAATTTCCAAAGTATAGCTTATGGACTACAATGGCTCTCCCCCCCATAACTTCCCTCCCACCCGCAACCCTCCCCTTTCCCGCTCCCTCTCCCCTTCCATTCACATCAAGATTCATTTTCAATTCTCTTTATACACAGAAGATCAGTTTAGCATATATTAAGTAAAGATTTCAACAGTTTGCACCCACATAGCAACACAAAGTGAAAAATACTGTTTGAGTACTAGTTATAGCATTAAATCACAATGTACAGCACATTAGGACAGAGATCCTACATGAGGAGTAAGTGCACAGTGACTCCTGTTGTTGACTTAACAAATTGACACTCTTGTTTATGGCATCAGTAATCCCCCTAGGCTCTTATCACGAGTTGCCAAGGCTATGGAAGCCTTTTGAGTTCACCAACTCTGATCATGTTTAGACAAGGTCGTAGTCAAAGTGGAAGTTCTCTCCTCCCTTCAGAGAAAGGTACCTCCTTCTTTGATGACCTGTTCTTTCCACTGGGATCTCAGTTGCAGAGATCCTTCATTTAGCTTGTTTTTTTTTTTTTTTTTTTTTTTTTTTTGCCAGAGTGTCTTGGCTTTCCATGCCTGAAATGCTCTCAAAGGCTTTTCAGCCGGAACCGCATGCCTTAAGGGCTGATTCTGAGGCCAGAGTGCTGTTTAGGACATCTGCCATTCTAGCATCTGCTGTGTATCTTGCTTCCCATGTTGGATCGTTCTCTCCCTTTTTGATTCTATCAGTTAGTATTAGCAGACACTAGTCTTGTTTATGTGATCCCTTTGGCTCTTAGTCCTATCATTATGATCTATTGTGAATAGAAATTGATCACTTGGACTAGTGAGATGGCATTGGTACATGCCAGCTTGATGGGATACATCCCTGATGGAAATGTGTCAATTTATACTGTCAATTATGCATCTATTAAGAGCACTTTTTCAAATACTCATTGGAATAATGGCTGATTAAGATTCAATATTTCCCTCTGAATTTTAGATCAGCAACTTCACCAATGGTGAATTAGGTGCAAGGATATAAAAAGCCTTTTAAAAATTTAAAATGTCTTCACAATGAGGGAGATGGTATATTTTCTTAGAAAACAGTTTTATTTAATAGTTTCTTGAAATTATAGTGACAGATATGACCGTTCACAAAGCAGATTAAAAAGTGATAAATGAGAGATAGCAAAGATAATAGCTAACAGAACAGGGCACTAAGATTTATCATCAGTAATAAGTACAGCTCATGAATCAAGATGTTAATGCTCTAAATCACATGGAAAACAAATCGTGTGACTTATTCTTTAATTCTGACACAATGCAGGAGAATTTCATGTGTCTTCCCATGGTTTTTGTAATATACTGTTCTCCTAAGTAGCCAAGAAAAAATCCCATAACAAATATTTGAAACAATGGACATTTTCTGCTTAGAGTGGCATACAAGTACTAACAAAGGAAAGAAATCCGCTCAACTCTGAAGGCAGAAAAGGTAGAAAATACAGCAAGATAAATGTCAGATCAGTGTCATGTAAGATAGAATATTTAATGACTATAGTTGGCCTACAAAAAATTGACTCCTTATGAAGTTTTGTGTTTCTTGTCACAGATGTTTTATGGAGTTTTAGCAGATTCTAGATTATTATTTTTTCCAAGAATTGTTTGCAAGCATCTGGCACTTCATTTTCGGCATATTTATTGAGTGTCTATTATATACTAAGCATAATGAATTATTAGAACCATGTGCTAATAGAAAGACAAACATTTTTGTCTCATAGCTGTCACTGGTAAATGACACATACTACCAATATTGGGAAACGAGGCCAAGTCTGCGTTCAGGCTTAACCACCACTAACCCTACACTCTTTTTTTTATTTGACAGGTAGAGTTATAGACAGTGAGAGGGAGAGAGACAGAGAAAAAGGTCTTCCTTCTGTTGGTTCACCCCGGAAATGGCTGCTATGGCCAGAGCTACGCTGATCCGAAGCCAGGAGCCAGGTGCTTCTTCCTGGTCTCCCACACGGGTGCAGGGGCCCAAGCACTTGGGCCATTCTCCACTGCCCTCCCAGGCCACAGCAGAGAGCTGGACTGGAAGAGGAGCAACCAGGACTATAACCCAGCGCCCATAAAGGAGATGCCAGCGTTGCAGGTGGAGGATTAACTAAGTGAGCCATGGCGCCAGCCCCTAAACTCTTTCTAATCCTAGAGTGAGTGTTAGGCTGCCAAACAACAGAAAGCCAGATCAAGTCCTCCATTTAAAGCCACAATGTTGTGATGAATGCCAAGGCACTGGAAATTTAATGGGCTAACTCTATGGCTAAGAAATCATCTCCAGTGGTAACTAACAGAGTACCTAAAAGGTGATCTATAGAAGTGAGATTGACATTTTCAGATGTGATGACTTTGAGCAGCCCTTGTCTCAACTATTGAGGAACATTTTTTTTTTCTTCTGTCATACTATTTGTTGAGCTCTGTACTTAGTATAAGATTAATCTTATGTGTATAAAATTAATTGAAAGTAGATCTTAGTAAAAAATAAGAATGGGAATAGGAGAGGGAGGAGGAAGAAGGATGGGAGTGTAGATGAGAGGGATGGTAGGGTTGGAAGAATCACTATGTTCCTAAATTTGTATTTATGAAATGCATGAAGTTTGTATACCTTAGATAAAAGGTTTCTGAGCAAAAAAATAAAAAGCTCATTTCAACACCATGCTGATCTAGACAGAACTCCTGGCATCACTGCTGCCTGTCATCTCTTCTTTCCCTCTTGTCCTTGACTTTCCTGATTTGGAAACCTAAGAACTCAATGGCCACATGTTTATCTGAGACAGTCCTGCTTTATACCTATGGTCCCAGGGTAATAATTAATGAAAGTCACTTTTATTCTCAAATCCAAATTCAAATGAAAAATTTTATGGCTATCTATCTGTGGCACACTATATCCTGGAGTAACTACAGGTAGTCCTCACTTGTGATGATAGAAATTGATACTGTTCCTGGAGATTCATGCAAGCTAGAATTGTTTCCTTGCTTTATACAGCAGAATGATAAATATGCTAAAACTATTTTGGTGTGTGCAAGTGTGATTTAACACTATGCTATGCAAAGTGAAAACTCTATTTAATTACCATGCTTTAAGACAAAGCATTTGTAAAGCAACTATTCCTTGTCAATTGAGATGGCAGACCCACTTTGTCACTTCCTCTAGTAAGTGATAGATAGACTAATAAAAATTCTAATTAGGATGGTAAATATTGCTCCTCACCTCACAATTGTTATTTTGAAAATTTATCAAGTATCATGAATAGAAGAAAGAGCCCGTGGGCCAATGGACCTTCGTCAGATTCAATGTAGCTAACAATACTTGTTGGTTTATCTAACTTAGAGAATCCTATGTGTATTAAAGCCAGCCTCCTGAGATTCCTACAACTTCCTCTGGGTATGCATCTAGGCCATCTCTGGCTTTATGATGGTATAAACCACATATAATGCTGTGTTAATTTGTTCATGAATTCCTCGACTGGGAAAGGTTAGAGGTAGTATGCGTTCCCATACTCAATGTAGTATATATTTAATATATAGTTGAGTCTAATTCAGACTTTTTTTGCATAAATCATCAATCCATGTAGAATTCAACTATCACGATTTTTCAGCTAACCCCAGCTTATATATTATTTCATCCAAGAAGTGGAGTTCCTAGGCATAATTTGTGTCACTTATATATCAACACCTGAAACTACCCTCTTGGAACACAGGGTTGCCTGCACTAAAATCAGCAAAGTTTTTGAGATTTCAGAAAAACTGCAGATGTTCCTTTTTCTATTCACCACTTTTATTTTCCATTAATTAATTATTATAGAAAAGACTCCTAATAGAAACTATTGAGGACACCCTCTTTTAAGAAGATCCAAGAACCAACTATTACTTTTGCAGGAAGTTGGTCCCAGATGTGGTCCTTGGAGGAATATCAAGTCCATCATTATCATGTCACATACACAATTCAAACATCTAATGATCCAGGTTTGGAACAGATGTGACAAACTTTGGAACAGATGTGACAAACCTGGGAAGTCTTTCCCTTATAGCGTAACATGCCTATGTTGTTGCATACCATAATTCTGGATTGATTTACTTAAGTTTTCCCAAAGCTCCTTCACATAGAAATAGTGTAATGAGAATGTGTCTAACACCCAAATCTAAAATTAAAATACTTTTCTGAGTGTTTCTACATCTTCTTGGATGTCTTAATTATTTTATCATTTTCATACAGCGTTTTCAAGATTTTTAAAGTCAATTTGTTTATATCTAACAATCTTTTTCATAAATATTTTATAATGTATTTCAATTTTTAATATCTGAATATAATAATTTCAAAAGTGAAACTATCGTTTTGTGTACTTATGGACATGCTTTCTTTTCTACCTTTCAGATAGTAGTAATATGTTACCATAATTTAGAAAGAGAATTTGTCCAAATATTACTCATGTTATTTTCTTTTTTTGGCTTATTTTTCTCTGCTTTTATCAATCCTTAAGGACTGATAAGGGACTTTGCTTTCTAGCTAACTGCTCATTGAAGTATTACATCAACATATTAGATGAAGAAGTGGATTATTTTGTTTAGTTGATTTTGTAATCATTTCATTTCATCCTTTCTTGCTTTCATCCATTCTTCTTTCCTACCTTCCATCCCACCTCATTTCTTCCTTTCTTCTCTCTGCATGATGGATCCAGCATCACTAAGTGGCAATCTGCCCTAAAACCCTTTATACCAAATGGAAAGTAGAGGCTCCTCCATTCACAGAACACCCACCACCGCTACCACCAAAACTACCTCACAACAGAAGCTGGAGTCAGAATCTGTAGGCAGGATCGATGCTCTGTGCACACTGGCATATTTCTATTCCAATTGTCTGTAAATGGTGTATTTTCAAATAAAGCCTGCAACTGGATTAATTGCTATATTTCTCCACTGAGAATATATCATTCTTAAAAACTGTAGCTTTCAGGGCCAGGAATTCATCCATAGTACTCTACAAGAATACTTTAAAAAGTTTATGGAAAATTGAATTAAGAGACAAATTTGCTTTAGTACACACATTTTTAAGTCAATGCAGTTTATTCATAATACATATTTTTCATGAGCTTTATGTAGTCAAATGCTCTACCCCTGACCTACACCCCCAGCTTTCATGAGCTTTATAACATATTCTTTTACATCATCATAACACTGGAGGTGAGCTGGGAAAATTGCAAATCATATAGGAAGACTATAACAGACAATCCAATGCAACAATAAATAATACAATCAACATAAACATTAGATAGATGATCAGGAGAGATGCTGAATATTGCAAACTTCATTATCACAGAGCTAACAGTAAAAACTCAATAAATATCATCCACGGCTCATTTTTCATTTGCATGAATCTTTTTAATAGCACAATAAGTATGAAGTAGATACCATTATTATCTCAATTTTATTGACAAAGAGACTGACCTTCAGAGAAGTTAAGAGATTGGCCAATCCCTTATAGATCACTGGTGTTCCTTTTCTGGGCTTTCCTCAACCTACAAAACTTCTAGTCTTTGTTAGACATATGCCACCCACCTCTACTGCTGCTACCCAATACAAACTATAGTGCAGCTGTCTTCTTTGCTTATTGAATGCTCTCTCTAAACATCTTTAACTCAGCATCAGTAAGACTTGGCATCACATACATGTTGATACTTTCTTCTGGTCAGTTAAGCTCTACTTGCATCTTCCATATTTCACTGCTGAGGCTTTTACTTTTTACTGTAATCTCAAGGTTGTTCAATCTTGATTCCTTTATTTTGAAAATTTTCAATGTACAGGAATAAGAAGCTAAATTAAGTTATTACTTTAATGAAATGGTGGAAAATATATTTGAATGCCTTGAAAATTCAAACTATAGTTGAGTGTGTCATATGAATAGACACATATGCATATATACGTATCTATACATAAATATACATATACCCATTTTTAAAAGTATAAAGTATTTTAATAACGGGGGAGCCTTTGTAGGTGGGGATGCAATGGATGTATGGGAAATCTCCTTGCATTCCTCCCAATTTTGCTATGAACCTAAAACTATTAATATAAAAAGTAAATCAAAGATGAAACTCTAGCATATATATCTGCTCCACATCTTAGTGAGATCTAAACAGCCAGTTAAAAAGACGAATCACTCAACTACCAACCAACTGTGCTTTCAGAAACACATAAAAATGATTTGATTGATTCTTGTTCAGGGAAATAGCCAAACAATTTAGCTGATTTAGCATGGGCTTCTGTGAAATCTCAAAATCGTTATTGAAAATTTTTAGTAGAAAAAAAAAAAAGCAAGTGCCCTTGAAGTATATCCTTACTTGTGTAGTGGAGTAGGAATACCTGGTTGATCATGTGTGCACTGATGAATGTTCTTAGAAACTACCACAAGTGCAATGTGGCTTGAAAATAAACAACAAAATTTACCTAGAAGTTTGAAGACTAAGCATTTTACTTCACTAAATTCTTAGTAATGAAAGGGAAATATTTGCTTTCTTAATCCTTTAGAAGTACAGAAACTTGAAATAAATAGTGACTTATTTACATGTAGTAATAATATCTTTCCATAATAGATATTAACATTTTCTGAAATATTTCCCAGGGATTCTGAAAAGTACTCACTCCTAATATATAAACATTTGGAAAACATGATAGGAATAAATTAGTATTTTTTAAAGGAAAGGGAAATGATATTTGACACAAATATCCTGGAAATTCACACCCCTTTCCTTTAAAGCTATGAGGTTATATTCTCTGACATGAAATTTCTTTGGCCCAAATATAAGTTTTATTATTGTTAACATATGTATCCATGCTGAGTTCAAACATCATTTAAAAAATTTGCTTGAAAAATTAAATGAGTATAAATTTATTTACAGAAGTGATTACTGAGTCATAATTTCAGTGATCTTCAGCTCACATACCCTTATACATACAAGGATACTTTTAAAAGTTCATGGAAAATGAAACTAAAAGATAAGCTTATTTTAGTTCAGAAATATTTTGAAATCCATGTATAGTATTTTCATAATTCTTATTTTCCATGAACTATTTTTCTCATGTTTATTGACTGCGAGTTTTTCTTTGACTATATTTATTTTAGAAATAGAGAGGTATACATATCTCTCACCTGCTGAATCACTCCTCAAATGTGCTCAAAGGCCAGGGTGGGTCTGGCTGAAGCTAGGATTCTGGGCCTTAATTCTTGCATGGTTACCAGGAACATAAGCACTTGTGCCTCCCAGGATGCACATTATAAGGAAGCTGGAATGTAGACCTGGAATTGGGATTCAAGTCCAGGTACTGCAAAATGGAATTCAGAAACCACAAGCATAGTTTCAAATGCTACACTAAATGTTTGTCACTTCCATGGAATATTTAAAGATCCTACGTGGGATTAGATCTATTTTTTTTTTTTTGCAACAAAATCAACTGATCTTTAATACCTTTTCCCATGAACCTTTTGAAATACTTTGCATATATTCATTTGTATATCCATTATCATACTTCTACCTGAGGGGGCATAAAAAGTTCATGGAGAAATAGAATTAAAACAATGTAATTTTCCATGAACGTTTTTGAAAGCCCCTTGTATATGAATGAATTTAAAGATGAATGCAAATCTTATAAAATTATATACATACATATTTGTATACGTATATAATTATGTTTCAGCAAGTTTTATTATTGCTGTTACTAATTGAAATAATTTGGAGTGTTTCTCAATATTTCATGGATTGTATATGTCTAAATAGCTAAAGACTCTTTTTTTAATCACCACTGCTTTTATTGTCCTGTGGTGCTTTGTTGGAAGTCTTTCATCTATATGTTGATAGAAAATTTCTCTGACTTTCCTTCCTAGCCAAATTCATATCAAAATACCAAAACTAGTACATAAGAATCTTCCTATTTTCTGCTTTCCAAATATGACCACCTAAACAGAGCTGGCTTTGTGTCAACTTTGTTGACTCTGATGACTGTCTTACTTGGAATTTCAGTTTTGGTAACCTCTCCCTGTTAATATAAAACAGACCAGAATGTAGTTGATTGAGGTGAATTCTTCAGGGAACTGCTATCTATAAAGAATTTTCCACAGAGAATCATATAGCTTTCAAATCTTTTGGATTTGGAATTTGATATATCTTAAATGATTTAAATGAAGAATTAACCAAACATGTGTATTGAGTAATAGTTACCAAGCACCTATATTGTACATAGTCCCATACAAACAACAAATATTTGTTCAATACTTAGTGTTTTACATAAGTATCATCATACTTGTTATAATCCTATGAAATAGTTTGACCTCTTCTTTGCTATGATCATACTAAAGCAGAAAAAGATTAACTAATAGACCTTGTACAGCTATTAATGTTAGAGTTAAGATCCAAATATTAGGTTTATTCTAAAATCAATGCATTATTTTATATATTTTCAAGGCTAAAATGTTCAGCATCTATCTTAACACAAAAACATATTCAATTAAATGACATAACAAAATATAAATTATATCACTTATAAACTATAGATATACTAAAAGATTAAATTCACGTGATTCACATGATGCAATGTGAATCTTTAGGAAAAGAGATGAGTGTGGTTTGAAATGATTCAAAAGGAAATGGAAAATGAATTGGACCTGGAAATAAGGATAATTAGAAAAGCAACTGAAATTAAAGATGACACAAATTGAGGAGAGGGACAAAAATCATAATAAAGAAGAGACATGGTATAAAAGCAATGAGTAAGCTTTCTTTAAAGAAAGAGTGAATAATATATACTGGTATATTCATTAGTTTTTACTTACTATAATGAAATACCTAAGGCAAACCAGTTTACAAGGACAAAAGTTTATTGAACGCACAGTTTTGGAAGTTCAAATTCAAGATTGGGCAGCCCTGGCATCTGCTGAGGGCAGTGGGTGGCGATGTCAAAGCGTATGCTGTGGAAGGATCCATGGTGAACCAGGATGCAGAGAGGCTGGTCCACATTCAGCTGATATAACCAAGCATCTCATGGGAACTACCTGATGAGGGCATGGGCCCAATGACAGAAGGATCCCCCACTAAGTCCCACCTCCTAAACAGTATAATTGGATAATGTTCCACACTATTAATACCATTAATTTATGATTTTTTTATTTAAAGACTTCCATGACTTAAGGAGCCAGATCATGTTGAAACCGTAGCTACTGATCAAGCAGAAAAAGTGTCAGAGTAAATGTCCAAAGGTTAAATTGTATTTCTTTATGTAAAGCTTTTAATATCTAACAGTAGCTTGGACACAACTTTATAGGAAAAAAAATACCATTGAAGATTTGTAAGAAAAATGACATGACGAGAAAATGGCCATTAGATAAACATGCAAGATACCATGGAATAGAAGCAAACTGGAATCAGGGCAAGTTAGGAAGCTAGCTTAGAGACTGTGTAAGTTGTTGTGGGTATAGATATGATAGTGGTAGCAGATAATGACAAAAGTTGTAGAAAATGCACGAAATGTTAAGGCAGGCACCTTAACTTTGATGACTATACACGGTCCATTCTTAAAGGTGTGACATTAACATACGTATTTTTACTAGCTTATGTTTTAATTTTTATTTGGCTGTCACCTATACTAAGTGCATATCCATAAAACACATTGTTGTAATCCATTATGCTAAACAAGAGGTAATTGCAGAATAAAACCTATTTTTAAGGCATTATTATAATTTCATTTTACACGAACTTTTAGCTGCTTTTAAAAACGACTATTTTGTTTTTACCGGTTTAGTGGGGGTGGAGGAACTAGAAGTAAAAATTCTCTGTTAATATTAAATTTGATAAAAAATGTATGCAGCACCAAACTAAAAATAAACATTTAATGCACATATTATTTTTACTTTTCCACTGTCAGAGACATTTAATTTTCTTAAATATATCTTTTTTAAGACTACTAAAATGTCAACTAAATTAAGTTACAGCAGGATTTTTGGGTACAATAATACATGAGTTCCTTAACATTTATTTTACTGCCACAAGATAAATTAATTTCTAAATGTAGTGATAGTTCTCATTATCATGATAATCCCCCCATATATAACTGACTCTGTAAAGAGATGTTATTGCTGAATATATTGTTAAAGGCTTGTAATCTTTCTTCTGAAATGTGTTCTGTGCTCTTATTTATGAGTTTCTTATCATTGTGGCACTCACATTTTAATTTAAACTTCTCTAATCTAAATTTGACTATGTGAAGTTGAAGCTATGTGACCAGAAACAGACAAGTGTCTGCTTCCTTGAAACTTCATCTAGAGTAATAATATGCATGTCAGTTAGGAGACTTAGCCAAATTTCTGGGTAATGTTAAGTCTCAATTTATATGGAGCTACTTCATTAGATAAGCAGACTTTTTAGAAGCCAGACCTCCCTAAACAGCATTAGTAATAAAGAAAAACGAGGGTGGGGAGGTGGATTAGAGGATTGTTTGTAGTAATGTCCCCTATGTTTTTGTTCTTTTTATTGACGATAGAACTCTCTAGCATGTTTGTTTGTTGCTTAGAGAAGAGGGTTTTTTTTTTTTAAATTTCCTTGTTGTTTGTTTTTTATGAAAGCCACTGAAAAAGATATTTCTGATTTTGAAATGGAAAAGAAAAGGACTTTAACAAATTGGGAGACTAGGGACAATATTTAATCTAAAGCAGTAATAGTCTAAGCAAATAAGTCTGGAGCTTCAAAGAGTCTTAACTCATCGCTTAACTTTTATTTAATAAATACAAATTTCCAAAGTACGACTTTTGGATTATAGCAGCTTTTCCCCCCATAACCACCCTCCCACCAGCAACCATCCCATCTCCCACTCCCTCTCCCATCCCATTCTTCATCAAGATTCATTTTCAATTATCTTTATATACAGAAGATCAACTTAGTATATACTAAGTAAAGATTTCAACAGTTTGCACCCACACAGAAACACAAAGTGAAAAGCACTATTTTATTCCGATAGGGTCATAGTCAAAGTGGAAGTTCTCTCCTCCCTTCGGAGAAAGGTACCTCCTTCTTTGATGGCCCCGTTCTTTCCACTGGGATCTCACTCACAGAGATCTTTCATTTAGGTCTTTTTTTTTTTTTTTCCATGATATCTTGGCTTTCCATGCCTACTATACTCTCATGGGCTCTTCAGCCAGATCCGAATGCCTTGAGGGTTGATTCTGAGGCCAGAGTGTTGCTTAGGACATCTGCCATTCTACGAGTCTGCTGTGTATCCTGCTTCCCATGTTGGATCTTTCTCTCCCTTTTTGATTCTATCAGTTAGTATTAGCAGACACTTGTTTGTGTGATCCCTTTGACTCTTAGACCTATCAGAGTCATCAATTGTGAGCTGAAATTGATCACTTGGACTAGTGCGATGGCATTGGTACATGCCACCTTGATGGGATTGTGTTGGAATCCCCTGGCACATTTCTAACTCCACCATTTGCGGCAAGTCAGATTGAGCATCTTCCAAATTGTACATCTCCTCCCTCTCTTTTTCCACTCTTAAATTTAACAGGGATCACTTTTCAGTTAAAATTTAAACCTAAGAATAATTGTGTGTTAATTACAGAGTTCAACCACTAGTACTAGAACCACCACAACAACAACAAATACTAAAAAGGATAAAGTATTACATTGTACATCTAAAGTCAGGAGTGTGGGTACAAACTGATGAGGTCTTCACTAATTATATACTGAATTGATCTTCTGTATATAAAGAGAATTGGAATGAAAAAAACAACCTGGTGTTAAATTGGAAATGGCATAGAAAATTAATTTTTTTTAAAAAAAAACTATTATGTAGTATCTCTGTCTTTAATGTGCTGTACATTGTTACTTAATGCTATAATTAGTACTCCAATGGTAGTTTTTTCACTTTGTGTTGCTATATGGGCAAACTGTTGAAATCTTTACCTAATATGTACTAAACTGATCTTCTGTATATAAAGAGAATTGAAAATGAATCTTTATGTGAATGGAAGGGGAAAGGGAGCGGGAGGGGGGGGGGTTGCGGGTAGGAGGGAAGTTATGGGAGGGGGGAAGCCATTGTAACCCATAAGCTGTACTTTGGAAATTTATATTCATTAAATAAAAGTTTTTTTAAAAAAAAAAAGCACTATTTGAGTACTAGTTATGCCGTTAATTCACATAGTACAACACATTAAGGACAGAGATCCTACATGGGGAACAGGTGCACAGTGATTCCTGTTGTTGACTTAACAATTGACACTCTTATTTATGGCATCAGTAATTACCCGAGGCTCTTGTCATGAGCTGCCAATGCTACAGAGGCCTCTTGAGTTTGCCAACTCTGATCTTATTTAGACAAGGCCATAGTCAAAGTGGAAGTTCTCTCCTCCCTTCAGAGAAAGGTACCTCCTTCTTTGATGGCCCGTTCTTTCCTCTGGGATCTCACTCACAGAGATCTTTCATTTAGGTCATTTTTTTTTTTTTTTTGCCAGAATTGTGTTTTTTGTTTGTTTGTTTTGTTTTGTTTTGTTTTGCCAGAGCATCTTGGCTTTCCATGCCTGAAATACTCTCATGGGCTTTTTAGCCAGTTATGAATGCCTTAAGGGCTAATTCTGAGGCCAGAGTGCTGTTTAGGACATCTGCCATACTATGTAACTCAGCTCTTATCTATTATTATTCTGCATAAGAGTGATCAATAATAATAACCATCATAAGATGATGATCTATTAGTAAACCAGGTTTTGTTTTTGCTGTTTTTTTTTTTTTTTTAATGATGTTGGGAATGCTTGGAGAAAGAAGTTTAGTGTTGTAAGGAAGGGCTGGACACAGGAAATGATGAAATAACTCACCAGTAACAATGTGGGGAGAGAAACATTTTGACTGGGGAGTGTGAGGAAGATGAGTCCTATGTGTAAGGCCATCAGAAAAACACTTACCTTCCAGAAATGCGATTTTCCTCTGAGTGGTTTCTCGTCCTCCTTTCCAACAATGATTTCCAAAATGCAGCTTCCTCATGATATCATTTTCCCCCAATTTTACCTAGAATTTTTACAATGTGGATGCTTATCTTTATGATGCTCTGTTTTAAAATACAATCATTGCTGGCCCAGCCATTACAGTAGATAAAGCGAAATTTATTATAGCACATTATATTATACCCTAATATATATTGTGAGACGTGGAGGGTGCATAATCTCAATTTCTCTGACAGGGGAACTCCCTTCTCCACAAGATTGATTCCACCAAGCACACACAAAAGAGTGTAGAGTCTCCTGGAGTATTTGGTTTGAAAATGGGTTCTGCCCCACTTCCTGCCTCCAAACACAGATCTAACTCTCAGACCAAAGTAGCAATTGTGACCCTTCACTAAGGGCAATGCCACTGAAAGTACAGAACCCTGATTACTGTGTCTTAAGGTACCAAAATACAAAGGCCACTAAAATCTGGTGATCTGATAACAAAATTATGTTTAATGATGAAAAATATTTGTTCTCTAAACATTTTTGAAAGAACACTTTGGTTGGTTGTTTATTTGTTTTAAATTTAAGTTTACCATTTTCATTATTTGTGATGACACCAAGAATTTATGGTGCTTGTGTCATTTGCAACTTGGCTCATCCCTAAACCTCTTATAAGCAGAGTGAGTATGCTGTAAATACTGAGGGGGTGAGTGAGCCCAGCATCAACAAGCACAAACATCTTCCTGAGGTTTTTTGTTTACATGTTGAAGTGAGTTTTTCCTGAATCTAGACACCAGGGTAAGCCCCTGTGGAATAATAGAAATCAAATCTACGTGTTGGGCTACATAAGACTGCAGCAGAGTGAGCATATATCTAGTTATTTACATATGAAAGACAGAGTAGGAATCAACACTGCAGAATCTTGTTTTGTTTGAGACATCTTGGTCTGGATTCAAGGCTACCAATACAATTGCTAAATGTGGAGATCATTCATAAATCCATTAAATATGGTATATCATTCCAATTAATTTTTTGGCAAAAATTTAAAATACAGCTTGACAAAGCAATGCATTTGCCACAAAACTGATACACATGGGCCTTGATAGGAATTATATAATGTCATAGTTTTAATGAGTTTGTAACCATTTTAAAATGTACTTCCTATGAATGAAGCTGAACCTTTTCATTTGATTATTGTTTATAGCCCTACCCTATTTTCCTGCTGGACTATTTTCATTTGTTGAACTCTTTATTTTGTAGAGTCATTAAGCCTTTGACTACAATGTAAATTTTAAAATGTTACTCAAAAATAACTAAAATTTTTAAGTTAAAAAATAAATATGGTATGACATATGAGAATATTTTGGAGCTAAAAATCAAGTTTACAGAAGTTTACATTAGGATGCCAAGTAAGAGGAAATAATTGATTATGACATGGAATATATTATTGTCTTTTCCTAACAGGCAAATTAATCAGGCTAAACTATGTTTTATAAGCATTCCAATATTCACTATAAACTACAATTAAATCCCTGAAACCTTAGTTCAGCAAAGAAAGGCAAATAGTGAAATTCCTAATTAACATCATCCCTCACCACCAATTTCATAACATGGAAATGTACCTAAACATGTTTACTACTCATACTATCTCTGAATTAGTGGCCTCATATTTTTTTTAATTTTGGCTCACCAGTAATCGTGACAATTCTTTAGTGCAAGAATTGTCTTCATTCATCCAATAAATTTATATTACTTTTCCACATGTCAAAATGAGCAAAGCAGTGTACATAGATGAAACTCCATGAGTAATGATGAATTAGGCTTGCCTACTTGACATTTCACTATGCTCAGACAATATATGTTCAAGTTCTGACATCTGTAATGAAGGTGTAATGTCTCACTTAAGGAAACACTTGATAATTCTTAGTAATCACAAGGAAACAAGAAAATGCATGCTTTCATTATTCTCCTATATGTTTATTCATTCTACTTAAAAATGCCATTGATATGCTCGAATATATGTGTGAGTTATTCTGCAAGTTAGTGAGGACCATTCCTTTCCTTTAACTTCTTCCTAAAACTCACAAAGGACGTAAACCTTCACATAAATTTGCCTGCCATAGAGGGAAATCTCATTGCATTTTACAGAGTAAAAAAAAAAAAAAAAAAATTGCAGGACTCACAGCATCCTCAGCAGCAAAGAGCAGAGTTCTACAAAAATGACTTGGTGAAACCAGAGCAGTTAGAACAACAAAATAGGTTGTGATATGATTGTACTAAACTCAAAGCAAATAGATTCATAAACTCACAGTGATTCAGTAAACAAACTGGGTAGAGGAGACAGCTCTGCCTTGACAGAAAACTTCTAGGTAATAATAAATGTTAAGTGAATGAAAGCAGTAGAAACCACTTTTGGAACACTGCAAAAGCCACTTTTGGAACAGTGTTGCAAGCGTGATTCACAAGAATGGTAAATGAAAGAGAAAGTCTGCACAGCCTCAAAGAACCTCCCTTGCATACTCATTAATTTCTGTGGTAGGTTTTGCAGAGGAACATTTAAAACACGTAAGTTCTTTGATTCTCTTCTTGGGATGTGATGCTGAATCGTCCTCCCCTTGAGAGAGTGCTGCATTTAGTGCCTACTTCCAAAGAATAGAGGAAAGAAAGGGAAAAATAATCACTTTGCAATAGCGTACTCTGGCTAGGGACCACCTAAATGAAGTGATCAAGCCCAGTATCACTTGCAATAAAATACTGGCGATATGAACCTTTTCCAGTGATGACAGAAACACATCACCTTTGTGGATTCTTCCCCCAAATCCATTATTTAGTCTACTATAGGAAATATCACAGAAACCTAAGTTGAGGGACAGTCTGTAAAACCTACATAAACATGTCATAAAAAAAAGCAATATCATGACATACAAGCAAACACCTGAGTGATTATCAGATTGGAGGAGACTGGGACATGACAAATAACTGCAATGTAATTTCTAAGTTGGACACTGGGATAGCAAAAGGAGAGTAGTGGAAAACTGTGAAGTTATAATAAAGTCTAGAGTTTGGTAAATAGTATCACACCAATGTTTGTATCTTAGTGTTGATCATTTTACTATGTAAGACATAAATGCTGTCTTTTGGGGAATAAGAAAACTCTATACCATCCTTATAATTCTTTTTAAGACTAGAATTATTTCAAAATAAGGGGTTTCTTTTTAGTGTTAGAGAGAGTCTTGGTGAAAAATTGTTCAACACCCTGCTTTGTGGCAGATAATATGTCATTTATTAGTAGAAAGCAAGCTTCATGAAGCCAGTGAGTTGATCTTTTATTTTTACTTTTATCATTTTAAAGAGAATATATTTCATGCATTTCATAGCACAATTCAAGGAAGATAACCATACTTTCCTCCCTCACTTCCTCAATCTCCCCTCCTTCTTTTTTGTCCTTTTTTCCTTTAATTTCCCTTTAATTTTTGCAATAATATACTTTCAATTTACTTATTATTACAGTCTCAATACACACTAACCATAATGTTCAGCTGATCTTATAGCCCCTACGTTTAGATACAATATAGGATGAGAAGGGGCTTTCCAAATTTGAACCAAAATAAAAAACATCATCTAACAAGTTTGGCTTATCCTAGTATTTTAAAAAGTAAAAAGCAATGGCCTCCACAATGACAGCAACAACCCCTAAATATCAGGGGTGTTCTGACATGTTTTGTTAACATTATCACAATCCCATCACCCATTTCTCATCTTCCTATTTCTGGGGTCCTGAGAAAAGATTTACTAAAAGGAATTACACCACACCTCCCTTCAAGGTGCTTCAATAAGAAAATAGCTGTCACCTTCCAGCAACTTAATGAATAGCTACGTGGCATGGGGCAGTAGGCAGCCAGACAGACAGTGGGTATGCAAAGTGATCTGGAACTCATTCCCGACCACCAGGAACTTGTTAAATGATGGAGGCTGTGACGGATGGGGGGTTGGCGTTAACACTCTGCAGGAAGCTGACAGGGCACAGGTTACACTCTGCTTTATCTTCAAACAGGTTTTAAGAAAAGAGAGAATAGGAAGGAGACTGCAAACACCTCTGGTGAGAATTCTTCAAATGTGAGTTTCACCCTGCTGTCAGAAAACTTCATTCCTGACACATTCCTCTATCAAAACAGAATCATCTTTGGAGTATACAAATGACAGGATATGGCTTCTCAGTCCTGGAGAGGGTAACTACTGATGAAGGGATTCAACCCCTGAGATCTGACACAAGAAGCAAAAAATAAATAAATAAATAAAATAAATTCTGCATTCAAAATATATTCAAAATATGCTACTTCGGGGCCAGGACACAAACTGTGTCTGCTTAGCAATTGAATTGGCCAGAAATAAATAATATTTTCTCTTCTGCTTCTTATGTCTTTGTAGTATATGTAATTCTTGCTGAAACCCAAAGAGAACATACCATATGGATTCTTTTTTTCCTGCTAATCCCATAAAATTACAAATAAAACTTTCACAGAATCCCATCTGCTTGAGCATTGCCCTGGAGAAAAGTCTTTGCAGACTCGCATGATGACATACAGTTTAAGGTCCAGCTTGTCTTTCGCACTTGGCACTCACGTTGTCTTCAAGAGGGCTTGGAGAGCATCAGCAATAAATGCCAGATGAAGAAAATGGAGTCCCTGGATTCAGAAAGGCTTTTGCTTGATGGTACTGATAGTGTTATCAAAATTGAAGTCTACCATTATTAATTTGTTCAGAAGAACCATGGTAAGATTGTTAATGCACCTTTTGTTAAGAAACAAATAGTGTGACTGAAGGGGCAGTGTGGTATCCAGGGGGTGAGCTCTGCTTTCTTTCCTTTTTTTTTTTTTGACAGGCAGAGTGGACAGTAAGAGAGAGAGAGAGTGACAGAGAGAAAGGTCTTCCTTTTCCGTTGGTTCACCCTACAATGGCCGCTGCGGCCGGTGCACCACGCTGATAGGAAGCCAGGAGCCAGGTGCTTCTCCTGGTCTCCCATGTGGGTGCAGGGCCCAGGGACTTGGGCCATCCTCCACTGCCTTCCCAGGCCACAGCAGAGAGTTGGACTTGAAGAGGAGCAATGGGGACTAGAACCTGGGGTGCCGGCGCTGCAGGTGGAGGATTAACCTATTGAGCCTCGGCGCTGGCCTGAGCTTTGCTTTCAATCTGGAGCTCCTTGAAAGGGGACAAGTTGGCCATCTACTGATGGGTAGGATATGATCCTGTGCATGCTGTGCCTTTCCTCTGTCTCCATGTCTGGTTTCAGATAGTAAGATTGTACCTAAGACCATGGAAAACAATCATATCTTTCCACCTCCCTAATATGACCAGCCCAGCCAGGCCAGCATTTTTCTCCTTATTCCCATTCTTGCTTATATCTCTACAGTGGTGTGTGGTAGACCAGCTTTCTAACAACAAACTCCAAACAACAAAACATGGAATTGTGGTGTTTGCCAATTTCCAATACATAAATACTCCCACCATCACCAATCTCAAGCTACTAATGGTTTTATACATAGTGCACTAAATTTCTGAATTTTTCACAATTGGCTTACTTGTGCCAGCCTGAGCTGACTCAAGCACCCTGCTACTCAATGCACTGTCTAATGCAACATGACATCTGTAACCTCTTTGCTAAAAAACCTTTAGTAGCTCCCATTTCTCTTAGCACTTAAATACATCCCTCATTAAATTTACAAGACTCTACAATCTGGCCTATATCCATCCCTTGTATTTCATTGATACCCATCTTTCAATCACACACCAGCCATAGTGTTGTGTAGGTTTTTTTAAGAGATTCATTTTTTTAAAAATTTATTTGAAAGGCAGAGTTACAGACACACACACACACACGCACACACAAAGATCTTCCATCCTTTCATCCCCTGGCCCACTCTCCAAATGGCTGCATTGGCCAGGGCTATGCTAAGACAAATCTAAGAGCCCAGAACTTCTTCCTGGTCTCTTACATGGATGCAGGGGCCCAAGAACTTGGGCAATCTTTTGATGCTTTCCTAGGAACATCACCAGGAACTCGGATCAGAAGTGAAGCAGCAAGGCATTGAACCAGTGCCCATATGGGATGATAGCACTGCAGAGAACAGCTTAACTCGCTACACCACAATGCTGGCCCCAGTGTTGACTATTTTATAATTATTTTAATTTATCATGTTACCTCTGGTCACTGGGCCATCAAATATTCTATTCCCTGTTTTCTTCATTTTGAAATATTCTCCTTCAGTTATAAGCTTTAACATTCATTAACCTGAAAGACCCCTAAGTCCATGTTTCTAACAAACATTTCTACATCGTTCCTTACCTGAAAACTGCTTGTAATCTAATTACCTCCTACCTTCAAAATTATGAACTCGCAAGTCAGGAGTCATATTTATGAGAACATCACTTTGTTTTCAGAGGATAGCAAAAGTGCCTAGGGTCCTAGCAGGCTCTGACTTTCTTGGTGAATAATAAGGACTGGTGACTTTCATCTCACAGGCTCCATTCCTTAAGTACAGGTGCATATTTTTAAATAAAAGAGATTCATAGCCACATTCAGAGTTATAATACTTGTCATTTAGAATCAAGGAAATTCCAAAAGAGAAAGTTTTCCAAGTTCCTAAAAGAAAAATATCATTGAAAAACTAATATATTCTGAAAACTGAGGTCTTAGGAAGTCAAAAGTCATGTAGCTTATGATGATACTGGGGAAATGCCACCATTAAAGAGGCTCTCTGAGTATAAAACAGGAACGCATTCTTTCCTACTCTGGGCACACACTTTTGAATCTTGGTTCAGAGCCTGGAACTCGAAGATGAATTTTTATAAACTTGTCAGGACTTATATACAGGACATCCCTGCATTTCGAAATAAGTCAGACTAGATGATCTTCAAGTTTGTTTTCAAATCAAGTGTATAAGATTCCATAAAACAGTGCTGGGTGGTAGTAGTTATACAGTCCTCTACTTCTGCCTCCTTTTAGCCTGTAGTACTGTCAGCATTCTTAGGAGTTAGGAGAAATTATCCCTGCAAATGGGGACTCACTTTCACCAAATATATACCTGCAAGAAGAAATAGGGTAGCATGATAAAAATAAAAGTGTGCTATATAAACTTTCAACCTCTTATTTAATATGAGTTAGAAAAAAATTAATCCTCAGAGTTTTGAAGAGCTGAAAGTGTATGTAAAAGCAAAACAAAATGCATGAGACATTATGTATGTGTATTATTAAACTGTATAGATTCCTCAATATGGTTTTCCAAATAAATCAATGAAAAATGCTAGAACAATTTATAAAGAATTCCTTGTAAATGTTCACATGTATTTTTGAAAGCACAAAGGAAACTAGTATCCCAGAAATAAGAAACAGCCCTGCATTGTTTTGGGATACAAATTCAAAATACCCTCTATTAGGAGCCTAAAATTAGCTCTGTAGGTGGTATTGGTGTTCATCTGAATATGACAAAGTCTGCACCAACAGGATATTCAAAGTATGGAAGAAGAGACTGAATGTAAATGTATGTAATTCTGCATGATGGGTACTGACATATAGGTCTGTAAAAAATGATTGTTTGGGACAGGGACAGGATTTTTTGATGCCATGTGTTTCCTTTTCTAGTTTTTTAAAAAGTCACAGACTGTTTTCAAATAGATATTAATTTATATAACACATTTCCCTCTTGAATGCTAACATACCAGAAACACTACTAGATTCAATATGCACCATGATTTTAAATTGTATTACATATTCAAAAAAGTTTAAATGTGAAAAAATATATATGTAGAAGTGTGGAAATAAGAGATAGCCAAACTATTCATGAGAAAGTATTGTATTGTAGATATATTTGACAAATGATGTGTTTAGAAAGGAACATTTTCTTCCAGTGTGTGGGTTCTGGCTGGGTGAAGTTTGAGATGAGATAGGAGAATGGTAAAAGCATTGTATAACTTAAGGAGATATTGAAAAGTTTGTAGAGCTTTCAGCACAAAAGCACAAGTTAAAGAAACAAAAATGAAAAAGGCACATAAGATAGAAAGAAAGGAAAAACTTTTGGGAACATATATTAATGTGAATTATTTGCCACATCCAAGCAAATCAACACATCTATCACACCATTTAATTACCTTTTTTCTTCATGCTTTGGTGATGAGAATGCACAAGATTTGCCCTCATAGCAAACTTAGTATAACAATAATCACATTGTTGTACATTAGATCTCTTCAAATATATACATTTCTAATTGTCAACTACATCTCAGTAAAGTTGGGGAAATTTTGAAACTTAAAATTCTGTGAGCCTCATCTTTGGATTCACAAGAATCCAGGAATTTCTACCTTGAACTTCAATAGAAAGTGAGGGATTATCCTGAAATGTGAGATACAGACTGGGCTAAGCTCATGGGTGTACCATCTGTATGGTACACATTTAATGCTCTGCTGTTGTCATCCTGACATTTTTAAATTATCATTGAAGGCGTATTTTGTAGTTGAAGTCCAATGGGCAATGGAGCATGTTTGTGAGACGAGATACATGGGCTATGCATAGCTTCCACTTGGCTGTCTTATTTGCAAATAGTGGTGTCAGTGTTCCATGAGCACTGAAATCTCATGGACCTGTTATGCACAGGAGTTAAGCAAGACTCAAAGTGTGAACAGTTTCAGCATGTTGGCCACTCATAGCCCCTAGAAACCACACTTGTCTATTCCTACCTGAACTTTCTTCAAATGCATAAAAAAGGTTATGATATCCAAGAAACATGAATGTCCACGAAAATCCTATCAGCTCTTTCCTCACTGGCATTGCTTCTCTGCATTAGCCAGCCTGTATGCTAAACATGTTGACATCAAAGTAAAGGGGGGGAAATTAGGCAATATATAGTTCCTTTTTCTTTCATTTCCTTACTCGTCAGTAAGGCTAAGTATGGAGAGTGTCGGTAGAATGTGCACAAATCGAGAAATGAAATAAAAATAATTGAGCTAGTTTTGTGACTCATTCCCACAATTCTAGCAAAAATCAAGTAAGTACGCATGTATGAGTGGCACAGTAGTCATTTTGCAACTTCAGGATTCTATGCATGAGTTAAACACTCTTATATTTATATTTGCCATCAGAGCTGGCATATAATTGAGTATTTTAAAGATGAACAGTAAAATTCATTCAAATAATTTAAAATCTTGATTTGTTAGAACAGCAGCGAATAACAAATAACAAATCACTGTATAGAGTGAGAGAGAAATTGTAAAGGTGAGGCACTCTGAGATAGGATGCAGTCATCCCAGTTGGTGACCCAACTGCTTCACCAAACACGCACCTGTGTTCAGATATTTTATTATCGTAACAGCATGTTCCCTGCATTTTTTGAATAAGTGGCCACATAATGACATTTGTGACTAGGTTCCAAATTTTTGTAGCTGGCTGTTTGTGTGTGCATGTGTTTATGAGTGAGGGGGACAGAGAGAATTTGGAGAAGGGGGGACTCATATTCTGTTGGTGGGAAGGAAATTGTATATCCATTGTGAAAAACATTATGAGTTTACTCAAAAACTTAAAAATACAAGTACCAGCTGATCCAACAATCCCATTTACTTTAAGCATATCCAATACATTAGAACTTACTATGTTAAAGAGATAGCTAGCATTTGCATGTTCATGGCAGCACTGTTCACAATTGCCAATACATAGAATCAACCTAACTGTTCATCAAAAATACATAAATCAAGAAAATATGATATATTTGCACAATGAAATATAATTCAACCATGAAAAAAGAATGAAATCCTGTCATTTGCAGCAATACAGCTAAGTGAAATAAGCCAGGAACAGTAAGACAAATACAGGATGATCTTATTCATGTAGATATCACATGTTCTTTTATGGGTAGGATCCTTTTGAGATCCATTCAGATCACTGTCACCCTTTTGCTCAAACTCCTTAAATATCTTCCTTTTCTTGCAAAATAAAAGTCCATTCCTTGAAGCAGCCCCCAGGTTCTATGAGATCTGGCCTCTGCTGCTTCCCTGAGTGCTTCTCCTATTCCCATCTTCACTCATGACCATCCATGTTGACTTCCTGGCTGTTTTCACCGCACATGAGTCATATGGGGCATTTTCACAGTCGTTCTTCTCACATCCCTGAATTCCCTTTCTCTTAGATTCCATGATGCCTGGCTCCCTACCCTCTGCCTGCTGAGACTTTGCCCTTTTACAATACAATCCCCCTTCTCCTAAAGCATCCCCTTTCCCCTCATCCACGCAGTGGATTCCCCTCTGACACTAAATGCCACGCAGCCCACGCACATATTTAATTTTTTATTTTTGATGGCCTTCCCTTGGAATGTAAGACCCATGATGACTGGGACATATTTCTGTTTTTTAAAATGCTGTGTATCCAGTGTTTGGAATAGTAATTAACACTTAAAAGGAACTCAATTATTATCTGTTGCGAAGATAAATAAATGAACTCAGGACAATTTGCTAGGATGCTTGAAGGTAACAGTGAGTCTCTAAGAAAACTGAATTACTCGCTGTGCCTTTTTTTATGCTTAGGGGAAAGTTTCGTCTTGTATGTCACCATGTGACATTTTTCTTAATTCCTTTTGTAATAAATTTTACTCGCTTTAATGTGTTCACTTCAGATGTACTAGCCTCCTTGTCACCATTGAGTGGTGAGGTGTAGAGTATCATGGTGCAGATACTTCAGAGCTTCTAGAGGAGCTGTCAGGGGCTTGTAATCCAGCAGCTTACAGGAGCACTTGCCCTGATTAACACCTCTGAATATCCTCAGTGTGTCTCTGGTTTTGTTTTTGGTGCTCATGTTGACTTTTTGGGGATTCTTAAGCCAAGTGGCCTCTTGTGCCCCAGAGGTGTGTCTGAGCATTAAAATTAGTGACCCAGCTCCAATATTAATATGCTTTCCTTAATGTAAGCAATTCTGATCCCACTTTATAAACCTCAGTAGAGCTATTAATAAATTACTTAAAATTAAAAAAATATTAAATACTTTCATACATCCTTTCCAACATAGTTACCTTTAGAAAATTATAAATGTTTAAAAAGGTGGATTCAGAATTTTTTTACCTTGTTATTCAAAGTAACTACTTCTAAAAGCCAAAATGTATATTTTCAGAATTCTTCTCATTGCAAATTAGCAGAAACCCATCTCAAAAGTGATGAAAAATGAAGCCAAGAAATCTAGGAATGAAGGTGGCTACTATTCAAGGATAATATATGCTTCTCTTTCTGCTTTCCTGCCATCCTTTTTAGACAGTTCTCCTCTGTGTATAGGCTAGAGAGCTAACTAACCTCTGTCCTATACCCATTAACTTATCAAGCCCAGTGGAAAAAGATGATATCATCTACATATAGGGCAAAAAGCTAGGAAAAATTATTCTTACTAATATTATATGCTATATGTCCATCTCTTAGCCAACCTCTAGCTAATGAGAGAGGTTTATGGCAATCCTTATAACAGACATTAAAGTGAGTAGGGGGGCCGGTGCTGTGGCTCAACAGGCTAATCCTCTACCTAGCGGCACCGGCACACCAGGTTCTAGTCCAGGTCGGGGCGTGATTCTGTCTCGGTTGCCCCTCTTCCAGGCCAGCTCTCTGCTGTGGCCCGGGAGTGCAGTGGAGGATGGCCCAAGTGCTTGGGCCCTGCACCCCATGGGAGACCAGGAGAAGCACCTGGCTCCTGCCTTCAGATCAGCGCAGTGCACTGGCCGCAGCGCGCCGGCTGCGGCAGCCATTGGAGGGTGAACCAATGACAAAGGAAGACCTTTCTCTCTGTCTCTCTCTCTCTCTCCCTGTCCACTTTGCCTGTCCAAAAAAAAAAAAAAAAAAAGAAAAAAAAGAAAAAAAAAAGTGAGTAGGGTTATCTCAACCACAGAACCTTAGGAAAGATAGTTTCTTATACTGGAAAAAATGTGCCATAGCAATCATTGTAAGCAATCATAAAGTATGCAATGGAGTACTTACAATATCTGTTTATAGTTTAGTTTTATGATTAATATCTCTACAAGGGAGAGAATTCCAGAAGAAAAGAGGCATGATATGGTAGACAAATGCATACTCTGTATTCTGTTTGCACAAGATGATGCTTACTAGGTTGAGTGTACTACACTTGTTTGCTTGCTAGTCTTTGGAGCACCCCTGTGAGGTAGATGTTACATGTTGTTTCTCATTTTATGGTTAAGAAAGTAAATTGCCCAAGGTCATGTGTGTAGTTACACAAGAACCAATTTTGAACCCAGATCCAATATATATATATATATTTTTTTTTTTTGACAGGCAGAGTTAGACAGTGTGAGAGAAAGAGAGAGAGAGAGAGAGAGGTCTTCCTTCCGTTGGTTCACCCCCAAAATGGCCGCTACAGCCAGTGCGCTGCGCTGATCCGAAGCCAGGAGCCAGATGCCTCCTCCTGGTCTCCCATGCGGGTGCAGGGCCCAAGCACTTGGGCCATCCTCCAATGCCCTCCCGGGCCATAGCAGAGAGGTTCCTGACAAAAATAAATACTTCTACTTCATTTTCTTTCTTCTTCATTTCCTCTACAATAAAGGGCAGGAGAAAATGTTACCTGGAAGAAGTCGACTTTGGGAAAGTGATTTCATTCCTAGAATCTGTGGCCTGGGTCCTATTCGAGGTGGGAGGCGATTAGCAGTGAAAGCACTGAGAGAGATAGGAAAGGCCTTCAAAGGGCATCTCATGATAGAGAGTTTCCTTTTCTACCGTGGTCATCATTTTGAAAGCATGGGGCTTTAGTACATTTTCTGTTTCTATATGTAACTGACAAATTTATCATTTGTCACAGATTTCATTTTAATTAGTAGCTGTAGAAAGTCAGACTGTTTTTCACTTTTGTAACTACTGTTATTGAAATTTTACTCTGGGCTAAGCATAAAAATAGATACCTAAGAACATAAAATGCCTAATAAAACAGTGAATATTTAAACCAGTGCTAAAGGTAAATAAAGGAAAGTATGAAAGGAAAGACCAAAATTTAGCTAAATCAAATTCTCACACAGGCCACTTTATGTATTTTGACAGTTCTCATCCTCCTAAATCTAAAGAAAGAACATGTTATAGCCAAGTTCAGCCCTAGTTCTGCCCCTTACAAAATTACAGGACACGACGAACAGTGTTGTTTCTGTCCAGCTGAAAACTTCCCACGATTATGTTCCTGACATTTTACTCTATGAAAAGAAGAACCTAATTTCTCTACAGAAAAGTCGGATTTCAAAATTAAACCTGGAAAAAGGGACTTCAAAATACACAATCTCTCAGTTGTTTGGAATGGCGTTCCAGGACGTTTAGTTGGAGCCATTAAAGAGCAAAGGTTTTCAGTTTTAGTTTTTCATTAAAAAAAAAAAAAAAGTATATGTAAAGATCCAAGAATCCCACAGGGAACCTGATGGAGTTGTTCAATCCAGAATAGACATCATTAGTATCCACAAATATTTATTCACAGAAACCTGCAGAGTTATTCAGTTCCTACAGGAATAAGCCTTAAATCTTAGAATGACATGCTTGGACTTCTATTTTCAGGTTCCTGTTTACCTTACATCGTGCCCGAGTAACTTCTTCCCCCTCCTTGAGCAAGAAGTCTACTGGTGAGTCTGCTTGCTGTTTTCAAACGTCGTGATGTTTTTCCCTCTGTACTTTTATATACACAAATCCCTTTGAGTAAATTATCATTTTCACAATTTTAGAACTTAACACTTCTAATAACAAATCTTTGAAAATTTAACTAAAATGAAATTAGAGCAAATTCTAGTAGTACATCTTTCAAAATTTAATCCCATTGAAATTATAGGAACTTTTACAAAGGGAAAAATTTAATCCAAGTAGCTGTACCCTTGAAGTTTTTCTTTTCCATACTTTGATTCTATATCTTTACTACATTAATTCATATCAAATCATATTTATCATATTTAATATTAAAATTTACTTGATTTACTTGATGTAGGATCATTAGACTGCAAATTTCTCAAGAGCCCTGTTTTATTCATCTTTGTGCTCACCACTCCTAAAGAGACTTTTATATGAAAATGAGTGTTCAATTCATAGTTGGCTAAATGAGCAGTTATTTTATTGACTATATATTATATGTAACACGTTAGTGTACTCACTCAAAGTAAAAACTGACAAAAATAATTCCATTGATTCCAGTTTTCAATCTATTTATAAATAGAAGACACAGAAATGCTAATGTTAATAATGACAAAATGATAAAAATATTTAAATAACAGATACCATGTGCTGGGGTCCACTGTAAGTGATTTATATGTAAAGTTATCCGCAGTGTCTGTTGGGGATCAGTTCCAGGATCCCCACTGGGTACCAAAATCTGCAGATGCTCAATCCCTTATATAAAATGGCATAGTACTTACATATGATCATAACTATGCTTATCAGCTTGTACATTTTAAATTGTCTCTAGATTACTTTATACCTAATGCAGTATAATATAAATAGTTTCTATCCCATATTGTTTACAGAGTAATGACAGGGAAAAAAGTCTATTTATGTTCAGAAAGGATGAAATTTTTTGTAGGGTTTTGCTCACTGATCAAGTAAAAGGAAAAAAAAATCAATTTTTTTATCTGATGTATGTAAGTATATGTAAGATTCAAGATTATCCCCAGGTAAAAACAGATAAGTAGAATGTATCTTGTAAGATCACATAGCTCTCTTCTTTTTTCTGGGCCCCATAATGCTAGCAATATAACCCTTCTCCACCAAGCCACTATCAATGAAACATATAAGTAAGCCAACCCTATTTGAACTAGATAGGCACTGCTCCTTGCCTTCATTGACTAGCTCTAGAATTTTCACTGCCTCCTCCTCTTGCCCCGCTCAACACTATTTTCGTATCTGTAGTTAGTCAGCTCTATTTCTTGTCTGCTAGCCCTCACTCAGCCTTGGATCTATTCTAAGCACAAGCTTCCTTCAGCATGCACTATTTTGGTTTTGTTTCCTGAACCACTGAAGAAAAAACTCCTACCTTGGCCCAGGGCATCCTGCTGGACCCATGCAGGTCACCAGTATTCAGGCGAAAGTCAGACATTTACAGTGATATGATACCTTACAGGGTGCAGGTATCATATTTTGACTTTTCCCTCTGTACCATCCTACTTCCACTCCTGTCTTTTCACTAATAGCTAATTGCTATCCCTAATAGCAACCTACATCCCAAATTCCATCTAAGAATCTACTTCCAAAATTCCTAACCTGGGACCACACCATAGTTTTGTAGTTCTAGTGGACAGTGTATTTCTCTAGTTAACTCACTAACTAGGTTTTATAGAGCTTGAGGACAAAGAAAATCTTATTTATTTCTGTATCTCCAGCTCCTAGCAAGTAGTGATTAAATAGACAACACCCACTTAGGATCCATTCATTGAATAAAAGAAAAATCACATGATCTTGAGGGGAAGAATAAAATTGTTTAAATGTATTTAGGGAAATTTAACCATCCAAAAAATAACTGTTAAGCTTCCTGCTGTTTTCAAATGATTCCCATGAGTGAGATAGCCGTGTAACATTTACAAGAAGTAATTTCTATCAGTAAACTCAGCACAACCCTGGAGAGAATCCTCTTAACCACCCAACAACTGCAGCAACTTTTTTTCTCCCAAGCTTACTACATATGCTTAGAGAAATCAAATAATGAGCAATGTATGTACGACATCTGGTGGCTCCCAGATTATGTTACAGCGACCTTGCCTGGAGTCTTGAGCGACATGGTTGGTTCTCATGTTAGCGTGAATATTTTCTTAAATCAAAATCCTACACAGGACTAACACAGGTGGGTCAGTCATTGCTGGGAGGAGGGGAGCTATTAAAATTTCCGAAATTCTGGTTTTGATGAACGTAATGGCTCCATTCTATAAATCCCTTGATCTATACTGTCTTTAGAATTAATAATCATTCATCCAATTAAGTGTTCTTGGACTGGGCCACTGGCCAATTCAATGTCATGGAAAGTGATAAGACCTATTAGCTATAAGCTTTAAATTAACCAGCATCAGACTCATGGGAAGTATGTTGCCCAAATGAGCCACATCCCTTCTAATTCCATACAATTATTACTGATACCATAAAATATCTTCATTGCATTGCTGCTGTTATGGTCTGAAGAACAGAGTTACATGCTATAATTATTCAGTTAAGATTATAAAGCTTTTTATAATACTTTTTCAAAAACTGGTAAGTTAAATTTACATTTTTTTAGAAATCAATGAAAACACACTATGATCTAATATAAATGGATATAAACATAAATGTGTAGAGATACGAAGAGTAGACTAAAAACATACTGATTTTATATGCTACTGCTGATATTAGCACAGTAACACACTCTGGTGACCAACATTTTGACTTGATTTAAAAAGACTCTGAGAAAAGGAAAATCAAGATGCTTTGCTATTTAACAGGTAGCAGGTCTAAAGATGAAAGTACCTTTATGTATACTATATTTGGATATCGACTATCCTAACCCTAATTTTGCGTGTATTCTTGTAACATTTATAAGAATTAAAAATAAAAAGAGTTGAAAAACAAATGAAGCTGTAGATCATATATCAGGGAAACTAGGAGAAGAAAAATAATTTCTAAATATAGGAAACATTTGCTAAGTGTTTTAGAGTTTCTTTAGGATATCAAAAATAAATCCGCTAAAGCTAGGTTAACGTTTGGTGCAGTTCACGTAGGTTTGAGTACAGACTGCTGTGTAATAGGCTGAACTGTGGACCTTTCTTTGAACTACAAATCCTCAAAAACAAGACCTGATGAAAAGGGTCAACAAAGTTAAATCACCATGGAAATCCAGGCAGTTTTACACTCTTCACTTTCAAAGTTGACAAGTGTCATTGGGTTGAGGTCAACATTGGTATTCAAATAAGAATGTATCTACATTCTTTTTAACTAAAGCCTAATAAATATTTTTAGAATATGTTATTAATGAAAACATCAACAAATCCTCAATCTTTTGAATTTTTTTCTACTGTTAATGAACATGGGAAAATTTTTTCTCCAGAATGATACTGGGGGGGGGGGGGACACTTTATTACTTTCCATCTAGAGCACATGAATTATTTAAATGAGAATTTCCAGAATTTATTGAACATGGTTAAGAGAAAAGCCAGGAGATTTTCTGGATCAAGTTACCTCACAGTTTATTTCATTCCACTTGATTTACAATGACTTGTGTATAATTTCATGGCTACAGAGTTCACCACAAAAATAAGATTAGCCAAGAAGGACATGAGACAACATCTGCACTTATTGCTTGTTGAGGAATATGCTATGAATTCATAGATTAGTAAACTCATTCAGATATGAGTCTACACATGTTGTTTTCTAATTCCCTTTTTACTTATCGTGCTAATAATATTCCATGACATCATATTATGTTTATTTATTTATAATGTTTATAGAAATTTGAACTTAAACTCCTTTTTAAAAGTTACCCTCATTGCTCCTTATCATAGATTAACATCTATAGAATGGAAGTAAGTTGGTTGTATTTCTTAAGTGCCAGAATTGTTACGTTTTTAGTAAAATTAAAGTGGATTAAAGTATAGAATTTTAAAGAAAGCCAATTAATGATCTTATGATAATCAAACCTTTAATCTACTTTAGAAATTCTAAAAATTTAGAAATGAAAAGAAATATATATGGACAATTATCTTTCTTTTTTTTCTGTCTCATTTATTTTTAAATAAATGTATATGTTTAAGGTATACAACATGGTGTTATAATATATACATATAAGCATAGTGAAATAATTACTATAATTAAAATTATCATGTCCACGTCTTCTGTATTTACCTTAATATGTGTATGTTAAGACCACCTAAGTCTAGCAAACTCTTAGTGTCCACTACAGTATTATTAACTACAGTCTTCATAATGTATACTATATCTCTACCGTAACTCATACTAAATAACCATACCTTTGTGCTCTTTCACTAATATTTCTGTTGCTCGACTCTCACTGCTAGTAACCATTATTCTACTCTGCTCCTACGTATAATTTTAAAGATTGAATATTTATAAATAAGATATTTTTTTTCTTTCTGTGTCTGATTTATTTCACTTAATGTAATGTCTTCAGGACATTATGGAAAATAGCTCTGTTCCGCAAATTAAAAATTAAACTAACATATGTTCCAGTAATCTCTATTCTGCATATATATACTCCAAGGAAATGAAATCAATACTTTATAGAGATATCTTCAGTCCCAAGTTTATTGCAGGATTATTCACAATAGTTAAGATATAGAAACAACTTGTCTGTTAACCAGTGAATGGATAAAGACAATATGATATACATACACTGGGGAAGGAACCTTATTCAGTCTTTTAAAAGAAGAGAGATCCTGTATTTGCATATCCAGTTTCCATAACACTACTCTTGAAGACACTAGCTTTTCCCCATTGTATAGTGCTGATGACCTTTTGAAAATTTATTGACCATATATGTAACATTGAGTTTACTTCTTGGTTCTCTATTCCACCCAATTGATCTATTTTATTATTTTATGAAAGTATCATACTGTTCTGATTGCTACAGTTCTGAAATATAATTTTAAATGAGGAAGTGAGGCCTCAACATTGCTTTTCTTTCTCAGGATTGTTTTGGATATTATGTGTCCTTAGTGGTTCCATGTGAATTTCAGGATTTTTTTCCTATTTTTTTGATACATGTCATCAGAATTATGATAAAATTGTATTGAATCTATATATCTCCTCAGGTAGTATGGACATTTTAACAATATTAATTCTTCCAATGCATGAATGTGGAATATTTTTCCATTTGTTTGTGATTTCAGTTTCTTGTATCAGGTTTTGTAGTTTTTGCTATGCAGATCCATTTCCTTAAATTCATTCCTAAGTAATATTTTTTGATGCTATCATAAAAGTTATTGTTAATCTTAAAGACAATTATTCTCAAAATAACACAGATACAAACTCCTACACCTTTTGTAATTGAATTAAATTATCAGTATACCATTTTTCTACAATAGGCAAGGTCTTGAGCAGTATAATTGATATGTCAGGGAATGCAGAGAGAAGTGAGATTGGAAAACTCACTCCACTTGTAGTAGCTGGAATCCCCCTGTTGACTATGTGTCACCAGCTGGGGTCTTGCTCGCCCATTTGTGAAGACATGGAGTTTTAGACAAGTTCTTAAATACTCTACACCCCCACTTAACCCTCTGTAAATCGGGAATACAAAGTACCAGTATCTTGGAGCATTAAATATGACAATTCTCATAACGTATTTAACACTTTGATCTATAATTGGCACATGATACTTATTAGCTATTCTCATTATGAAAATGGTTTGCAATAGGATGAAGTATTGCAAACAAGCAAAAAAAAGGGAATAAGAAGACTTTAAAATGGTTCATATGAGGTTGATCAGGATGAAATTTGACATGTTAAAAGTAAAGATAGTTTTTTTTAGAATTAGAGAAAAAAGTGTTGGTTAGTGGATTAAATGAACATATATAAAATCCTTACTCTAATACTTGGCAAATAAAATACTAATGCTATTAATATTGTTATCAATAGTAATGTCTGAATTATATGTGACTAAAGCTAAAACAAAAGTACTAAGGATTTGGGCTTCAAGAAAACAAGTAAAGTACTTGTTAAGGGAAGTGTCATCTCCCTTTTCTGGTATTTTGATATGGACTAAGGAAAAATGTTTATCAGCTGCATTAGAGGCTTGCAGAGAAATGTTCAGATTTGAGTTATTTTATCAAAGCAGAGATCAGATTATTTGAAAGACTTAATGATTGGAGTTCACAATGAGGTATGAATTCCTAGAGATTTGTAGCAAATGGAGTAACGTCATAATCAAGAATACAAGAATAGAACACTAATGAGGAATAAAAAATAAGATGGAGAGGTTTCAGCAGAGAAAATGAGAAGATTTTACACAACTACATCATCACAAATGTCCTAAATTCAATGAAAATCATATTGGTTCTTAAGGCCTTAGAATGACAGTGAGTATGCAGGAAAGAACCAAGAGGGACAGATGCAAATGATGGATTAATGGCACAGAGACAATTCTATATTCCATGTTCACACCCACCTCTCCTCACAGCTAGATCCAATTTCCATCAGGTGTTGCCCTTAGGTGGTGTAATGAGTCTACATTACACCCAGTGAAATGTAACAGGTGTGTGGTACCTTATCCTAGCACTAGCTCCTTTTTGAAAAATAAATTTGTAACACTTCCTCCTTCTTTTTCCCTGCTTTGCTAGCTGTATCTGGGTGTCTGGAAAGGTAATGGAATCATTACATGGGAGGGGTACGAGTAATACAATGATACTGTGGGGCAGACATACCCACACTGCAACTTTCATTTGTCTGTGGCACAATAAATAACTGTAATCAACTACATTCAGATTTGCTCATTTACAGTAAGCATATCCTGAAGAGCAGTGTGAGTTAATCCTTGGGTGTGGAAGAATGTGAGTAATTGATCGTCTCTACCTAAATTTCTACTGGATAGTGGGAATGAAATCATGATTGTAATACATTTAAGAGTTAAGAGAGAATGCAGAGGTATGATTGGGGAATGTCCCTGTGAAAGCAGAAAAATGTGTACATGTAAATTTGTCAGTAGCCGATTCATTTGTATTTTGGGGGTATGATAGGCAGAATATTGTTCTCCATGTTCTCATGTCTTAATCCCGAAACCTCTGAATATGTTTAAGTTACACAGCGTGGCGGGGGGGGGGGGGGGGAAGGCAACAAACTTATTCACAGGTGAAATAGGGTTGCTGCTAATGAGCTAGACATACAAGATTTTTCAGGTGGGCCCAATGTAACAACAATCTTTAAAAGGAGAAGAAGAAAGCAGAAGAATCAGAAGCAGAGAGATGGTGCAGCGAGAGACTCAACTGGGATCAGTGTGTGGAAAAACAAGAACTATATTCTCCCCTGGAACCTCCGGAAAGAATGCTACTCTACTGACATCCTGGTTTTAACCGAGTGTGAACCATGGTTGTACTTCTGACCTCCAGAAACGTAAGGTAATCAATTTATGTTGGTTTAAGCCACTACACTTGGGATAATATATTGCAGGAGCCATAGAAACCTAATACAGGGGAGGAAGCTCATTTTAACAAAAACAACTGAAAATGGCATGTCTAGGAATGCACTTTATAAGGAAAATGCTGCTAATACATGGGGAAAACTATGAAACTGTTAAGTTTACTGAAAACTAGAAAAGAATCTAAATGGAGAAGTACAATGTGCTGCCAAATAATAGGCTCAATACCACAGTGTCCAATGTTACCAAACTTATTTACAGATCTAGTATTGGGCACTCGTCTTGTCCAGTACTCTATATTATCAAGATTAAATCCAGCTTGAACCCTATTTTTAAGTTATTTTGTTTCTGAGAGGTAAGTGAAGCTAGAAACATTGAAGATTTGGATATCCTTTCTCATCTCAACTTCTCTCTTGACGTTAATATTATTACTTTCTAATTCAGACTAGTTTGCTCACACCATCTAAGGGAGCCAGGCACGGGGCACTGCTATCCTGAAATGCGCAGTTAATAAACTGAGTGGCCCCGGCTGTTCCTGAACTAGTATGTGCGGTAAAAGGAATGGGTATTCTAACTGACCCGGTCTGTGACACTTGCCTATTCTGTAGTCAGAAGAGGTGAACTTGTTACTAAGAGAAAGACAGAAAAAGCAGAACAGATTACTCAACACAATAACTTAATTTCTTGGAATCGATTACAGGGAACTAGAGATGCATAAATATTCTCACCATACAAATGTTTTTAACCATTGTAGTGTGTATATAAATGGTAAGGAAGCACTCTAAATATCCAGTAAGAGATAGTAAATTAAGTCATGCTGTATCCATATAATGAAATACTTTGCAGTCATTACAAATATTTCCCATGAGTTTTCACAACTGATTGGCAGAATTCAAAATCCAAACAAAAATACTCACAAAACAATATTATGTTAGAAAATTGATACACAAGAATATGCAACATGACCTAATGTTACAAAAGGGATACACTTATATAATTCATCAAAATATTAACAATATAACCTAGATAACAAAATTACATTCTTTAATCTTTTCAGTGTTTTCCAATAAATAAGTGATTATAGTTTTGTAACCTATATAAATATTCAACTGGTGTGGACACACCGCATGTCACTAGTAACCAATGCTCTAGTCAGTTAAGCTTGACTTCATCACAATATCTGAAGAGCTTGTTAAAATGTAGATTCCTGGGCTTCATCCCTAGAATCACTGGTTCAGTAGGTCTGTGGTGGGACTGACATAATACACTGTAACACTAAGAATGCCCTGTGTGATGTGGATGATAATGGTCTGGGAACCACAGATTAACAACTCCACTAATCCTAGCTGGCCAGATGAAAGGCCTTGAACACTTCTCAGATTCCTCTCTCAGCCTTTACCCAGCCTCCCTGTCTTCAACTACCAATCTCACCACAACTGCTCACCTGCCTAATCCTCCCTGCTCAAGAAGCAGCTGGGGCATCACTTATTCTAAGAAGCAGTTATTTAATTTCCTAATCTGGATCAAGTGGGTTTCTCTTCTGCTCTCAAAACACTTTGAGCTGTCTTCTGTTAGCTTAACTAGGAATATAAAAGCTAGGATAGTTTCTAGTGTAGCTTTGAATAGGTGAATAAATCGGTTGCCTCTTTTGATCTACATTTAAAGTGGTGGTGATCATTTGATCAAAGTGTACAAATCGGTATGGAGATTCAGAGAGATTAGATTACATTCCCAAAGTTGACCAGAGAATGTTAAGCTTCAACTTCTATTTGCCTGATTGCAAGTCTATTCCATATTAGTCTGTGATATTCCCCAAGCATAGATGATGTGTTCTATGAATATAATTCTTTGTCCTACTGTCTACTTCTGGGAGAATAACTTCAATCAAAAACAATGAATCTGAAACTTCTATGCTTACAAACTTGGAAAGAGGCACCAGTAGCGGGAGAATAGTAATCAAGGGAAATTTTTCTAATCTAAAACAAAAACGCTTACATGCTTGTTAAACTAGTTCTTCTTTTGCAACAGCTATATTAATTCAAGTATTGGTGATCATTCATTTTAAGTGTACAGTTCATTTGTTTAGTAATTCACGTTTTTTATCACAATCAAATTTAGAACACTTCCATTACCACTGAAAGAAACCCAAACACTTTTGCTTTATCTTCAAACTCCTTACCTCTAGAAAACCACTAATTCCTCCCTATGGACTACCTGTTCTGAACATTTTATAGAAATGGAATTATGAAATATGTTGATTTTGTGATGACTTGAATTAGTATAAAGATCCATCCATATACTGGAATGTACCAATAATTCATTTCCTTTTATTTCATTTAATGATATATCACATACTATTTATCCATTCCACTTTAAGGCTAATGCAACCAATCATGCCATAATCTTTTGTGTAAAAATGTTTGTGTGGGTATATACTTTCATTCATCCTATGGTATGTATCTTGGCATCATTGCTAGGGCATATGACAATTCTGTTTTAACTTCAGGGAGAACCACCAGGCTGTTTTCTAATGTGGCTGCTCCATTTTAAGTTCATTACTTAAATGGTAAACTTGCTTTATTGGTAAGTTTTATCTGTTTTATACAAGTTTAACCAACATTTCAGTTGTTTTCTATTTAATGTCAGATGAAAACAAATGATCTTCTCGTGGGCCTCTCCTGAGGGAGGGGTTCTAAAGTATCCCCACACTGCTTTCTTGTCTAGCCTGTTTCCTCAGCTCATCACCATTTTACTCATTGCCTTTCACCCAGCCTGACCACTTCTGGAAGCCTGATGTAAGACCTACCTGAGTGAGCAAGTGATGAGTAGTTTTCTGTGGTTTCCTTCAAAAAACACTTGCTGAAAACATGTAAGTTTGCTAAACCAGCAAAGTATGCCCTGATTCATTCACAGGTGAACATTTTTAATCCCTTGATATATTTATTCTGAATTCCCTGAAAGTATCCTGTTGTAAGAATACTAATCAATTTACCTGTGGTCCCATATAGATTGTTTCATTCACGTTTCAAATAGGCTTTTTCATAATCATAGTTAGGTCTTTGCCAAAAGAAGAAAAAAGAAAAATTTTATTTGCAAAATGTTTCACATTAGAAAAAACAAAACATAAAGGTCAACCTTTAAGAATATCACATTGAGATTTAAGTTTATGGTGATTTTGAAAAATGAAAGGAATGAGCCATGAGATTAGAATATTCAGTTAATGAGGAGTTAGCAATGCTCTGTAGGACTATGATGTTTTCTAAGTAAAATAAACACCCTAAGTTTCCCAGCACAGGCTGTGCTTGGAGCCCTGGATCTGCAGCCTCTAAGCTGGGGGACTGGAAGCACACAATGAAATCTCTAGTCTAATCCCCTCATTGGTAAAATTGGACCATCAAAAAGATTAATATCCTCATGTGATTGAGAGAATTCAACCTGATAATGTAGCCGAAGCTCCATGATAGTAAGTAACCAATGCCAATTGTTGGTGTTTTGAGTAGTAGTATTACTAATAAGAAGGTAACAGGATATTGGAAAGGAATGTCTCCTTCTCAAAAACTTGTATTAAATATTAACCAGTAAACACTGAAACTATGCTACCTCGTAGATAAAAGTAAATATGGAAACATATCAAAGGGTTATTTTTACCTTCAACCACCCTCACATAGCCAAATCAGCTTTCAGAGCCGAGTTTTGTGCCGTCCCCTTCAACATACCATGTGCTTGGGAGCACTCATTGAATCATCCTGGACCGCCATGGCAATCTCTCTGCTATCCTGCTTTCCCAGTGTCCCTGCCTTCATGCTAGTTACATCACCCCGATCTTCAAATAGTTTCCCACCAGCGGTCCTGCTCCTTTAAGATGTTTCTCTCCTTTTCAGATACAAATTGCTTTCTTCATTTCCAACTCTCGAATCTGGTTCCTGTATTTCTTATTACTCTGATTTTTATCATTTTCTTGTTCATTTTTTTCTATATCAATCTCTTGTTTCCCTAACTTTTAATTTTGAAAATTTTAAATGTCAGTAAAGTTGCTTGTACAGTAAATACAATGAATGTTGATATCTTTTCCCCAGGGGCCAGCACTCAGCCTGGAAATTTAGATTCCAGTTAAAATGCCCGTGGACCACATGGGAGGGCCTGAGTTGAATATCTGGCTCAGAATCTCATGGTGCCAGCTTCCTGAAAATGCAGACCCTGAGAGAGAATGATGCTAGCTTGGGAAATTCAGTTCTTGCCACCAACTTTGAAGGCCTGGATTGTTTTCCTAAATCTCAACTTTGACCTTGAACCAGCCTGGCCTATTTAGGCATTTAGAGTGAACCAGCAGAAGGGACTGCTTACATGCGCTCTTTAATAAATTCTGAGAAACTTAAAAAGCTAACTTTACCCATATTCACCAACTCTTAAAAAAAGGCCACATTGGCTACATTTACCAAATTTCTCTTTGTGCCCTGTCTGCTGACATACTATACATTTTCATGGTACTTTTTTCCTTAGAAGTATTTGAGAATTAAATACAAACATCTTTATTTTACCCTAAGTACTACAGCATGCATGTATGAAGAATTGTTACACTTGGGAAATTTAACATTGTTTTAATTTTATCTAATGCATGATTAATATTTAATATTTAAATTTCTCCAGAGAGGGCTATGAAGATCATCAGTTGACTTTCTCATTTATTTATTTATTTATTTTTTTGACAGGGAGAGTTAGTGAGAGACAGAAAGAAAGGTCTTCCTTCCATTGGTTCACCCCCCCAAAAATGGCCACTATGGTCAGTGCGTGCTACACTGATCTGCAGGCAGGAGCCAGGTGCTTCCTCCTGGTCTCCCATGCGGGTGCAGGGCCCAAGCACTTGGGCCATCCTCCACTGCACTCCTGGGCTATAGCAGAGAGCTGGACTGGAAGAGGAGCAACCGGGACAGAATCCGGCACCCCAACTGGGACTAGAACCCGGTGTGCCAGCGCCACAGGTGGAGGATTAGCCTAGCAAGCAGCAGCGCTGGCTGACTTTCTCATTTCTAATCTACATTTATTCAATCACCATCTATCCATTCAGATTGTAAACATGGGGGTTGATTTCATTCTATGGTTTTCCATCTCCAAATCCAAGTAGATGCAAATTCTTCCTTCTAGAATGCGTGCACCACACTGAGTCCTGATTAATCACAGCAATAGCTTGTACGCTTGGAAAAATGTATTTACTTCCTTCCCCCATAATCTCCATGGCTCTAAACATTTTGAGTCTCCAAATTCATTAATTCATAGTGCATTTAAAATAATATCTTCACATATGCATACAGTTTTTTATTTGGAATAATTGTCTAAATTTGTAGACTTGTTGAAACATTGGCACTTGTATTTAGACTTCTTGCCACACTAGAAGAGGTGGATGAAACCCCAAACTGAGTACTCGAATTTGACCGAGAGGGTAGGGTGTGAGACTCTTCCTGAACTGACATGGCAGGGCTTTTACTAAAATGAGGAAATGAAGGCTTCAGAAAAAGGGCCAAGGGCAGGGGCTTCAAGCAACGTGACTAAAGTTTCAACAAGGAAACTTTTTGTTGACTCCCTTACCTGTATACTGCTCTGGTCACTTTTGTGGTTCCCTACTTTTTTTTTTTTTTTTTTTTTTTTTTGACAGGCAGAGTTAGAGAGAGAGAGAGAGAGAGAGAGAAAGGTCTTCCTTTTTCCATTGGTTCACCCCCCAAATGGCCGCCATGGCCAGCGCGCTGTGCCAATCCAAAGCCAGGAGCTAGGTGCTGCCTCCTGGTCTCCCATGCGGGTGCAGGGCCCAAGCACTTGGGCCATCCTCCACTGCACTCCCGGGCCACAGCAGAGAGCTGGACTAGAAGAGGAGCAACCAGGACAGAATCTGGCACCCCAACCGGGACTAGAACCCGGGGTGCCGGCGCCGCAGGTGGAAGATTAGCCAATTCACACTTGTATTCTTTTCCTGTGCTGTTCCCAAAGTTTAGAATCCTTTTGTCTTGATCCATTCTTACCTATCAACACTTAGGTCAAATGTCTCACTTTCTGTGAGGCCTCCACTCTACATCATCTACCTCAATCTCACTTGAACAGTTTGTCAGTACTTCAAAGATACCCCTAAGCATGTATCACATTACATCATAATTACTGTTTGTCTCCATTAGGAGAAAGTAAAGTACTAGATTCCATGCTTATTCCATTCTCCATGTGGCTTGCTACACAATAGAGGCTCAACAAACATATGCTGAGTAATGCCTTTGGCAGAGAGTGGATTACATGGGCAATTGGGTAGAGTACCTTGGAGATATTGTGGAGCCTAGAATCTTGAAGAGAATTGTGTAAAACACTGGAATCCACTCTCCACAAGGTGTTTACATTAATAACTACTCAAGATTTCTTACAATGTTAGGTTAGTGGACTGGGTCTCAGATAAATAGTTTCTTCTGTGAACTATGACTTTCCTGTCAATAAAGCTGAGCCAATCTCAGGTTATACCATTGTGAGAAGCAAACAGATGAGATATCTGTTTGCATGATTTGTGCAGAAAATGGCTTGGTCTGGCAAAGCAATATGATGTTAACAGAAATTCAAGTGCTTACTCTAGCATTTTAATATTACAGCATCCTTGGGGCCAACTACATCTACTAGGTTCAGGCTAATTTGCATGATGGAGCTAAGAGATAGGGAAACTACACTGAGAACTTTGATTCCACAGCTGTGGGTTCCACATCCACAGATCCAACCAACTTGAGGTCCAAAATGAATGTATACAAACTTGTTATTAGTTCCAAAGTATAACTGTCCAACAAATATTTATATAACATGTACATTGTATTAAATATTATAATTTAGAGATTTTTTTAAACTTTTATTTAATGAATATAAATTTCCAAAGTACAGCTTATGGATTACAATGGCTTCCCCCCTCATAATTTCCCTCCCACCTGCAACCCTCCCCTCTCCCGCTCCGTCTCCCCTACCATCCACATCAAGATTCATTTTCAATATTCTTTATATACAGAAGATCAATTTAACATATATTAAGTAAAGATTTGAACAGTTTGCACCCACACAGAAACACAAAGTGTAAAGTACTTTTGAGTACTATTTATAGCATTAATTCACAATGTACAACACATTAAGGACAGAGATCTTACATGAGGAGTAAGTGTACAGTGACTCCTGTTGTTGACTTAACAAATTGACACTCTTGTTTATGGTGACAGTAATCACCCAAGGCTCTTGTCATGAGCTGCAATGGCTACAGAGGCCTTTTGAGTTGGCTGACTTCGATCTTATTTAGACAAGGTCATAGTCAAAGTGGAAGTTCTCTCCTCCCTTCAGAGAAAGGTACCTCTTTCTTAGATGGTCCGTTCTTTCCACTGGGATCTCACTCACAGAGATCTTTCATTTAGGTTTGTTTTTTTGTTTGTTTGTTTGGTGTTTTTTTTTTTTGTTTGTTTTTACCAGAGTGTCTTGGTTTTCCATACCTAAAATACTCTCATGGGCTCTTCAGCCAGATCCAAATGCCTTAAGGGCTAATTCTGAGGCCAGAGTGTTGTTTAGGACATCTGCCATTCTATGAGTCTGCTCTGTGTATCTCGCTTCCCATGCTGGATCATTCTCTCCCTTTTTTATTCTATCAGTTAGTGTTAGCAGACACTAGTCTTGTTTATGTGAACCCTTTGACTCTTAGTCATATCATTATGATCTATTGTGACCTGAAATTGATCACTTGGACTAGTGAGATGGCATTGGTACATGCCACCTTGATGGGATTAAATTGGAATACCCTGGCACATTTCTAACTCTACCATTTGGGGCAAGTCTGATTGAGCATGTCCCAAATTGTACATCTCCTCCCTCTCTTATTCCCACTCTTATATTTAACAGGGATCACTTTTCAGTTAAGTTTCAACTCTTAAGAATAACTGTATTAATTATAGAGTTCAACCAATAGTATTAACTAGAACAAAAAAAAATACTAAAAGGGATAAAGTATGAGGTCATTCATCAACAGTCAGGGCAAGGGCTGATCAAGTCACTGTTTCTCATCGTGTCCCTTTCACTTCAACAGGTTTCCTTTTTGGTGCTTGGTCAGTTGTCCCCGATCAGGGAGAACATATGATATTTGTCCCTTTGGGACTGGCTTATTTCACTCAGCATGATGTTTTCCGGATTCCTCAATTTTGTTGCAAACGATCGAATTTCATTGTTTTTTACTGCTGTATAGTATTCTATAGAGTACATGTCCCATAATTTCTTTATCTAGTCTACTCTTGTTGGGCATTTGCATTGATTCCAGGTCTTAGCTATTGTGAATTGAGCTGCAATAAACATTAAGCTAGGGAAAGCTTTTTTGTTTGACAACTTAATTTCCTTTGGGTAAATTCCAAGGAGTGGGATGGCTGGGTTGTATGGTAGGGTTATATTCAGGTTTCTGAGGAATCTCCAGACTGACTTCCATAGTGGCTTTACCAGTTTGCATTCCCAGCAACAGTGGGTTATTGAATGGAGAAATAGAGATGTTTTAAAGTATAAAGCATAACATTTACATTGTATTAAATATTATAATTTAGAGATGTTTTAAAGTAAAGAAGATATATGTGAGTTTATGAAAAATAACATGCCAATTTATATAAGAGACTCAAGCACCTGCAGATTCTGTGAATCAGGGGTCCTGTACCCAATCCCCTTCTTATACCAAATAATTTATTACCTTTGTGGATCCATGGTCAGGGCTTTAAAGCTGTGTCTTTGTCCTCAGAAAGGATTAAAATTTAAATTTAAGGATGAAATGGGCAGAACCACTTAGAGAAAACTAGTCACTGATAAGAGTTTTTCTAAATCACATTTTTCTGTATCTGTAATTCAATCAAATTCAGTCACTAGAGTTTCCAGTTTGCAGCAGTATATTTTCAGAGTACTTCTTAGATATGTGTTCATGAATATTTTGTCCATGGTATTATAGGCCTAGGTATCCCTATATTTATTCCTAGTTGTTTCCCCCACAAGAGGCAAGGATTGAAAGTGGAGACATGAAGATAGTGCACAAATGAGGGTAGCCTATGTGATTGTAGGCAAAGCTTCATGGAGAGATACTGATCATGAAGGGGCCAGATAGTTTATTTGCCTATGAAATTGAGGTGGGTGAAGAGATACATGGAGGATCTCTAAGCATGTCCAAGAGTGAAATATGGCCCTTTCTGTGTTATGAATCCCTTTTATGAGATAGGGGATGGTCCTCTAAACAATTATAAAAATGGTGTGGAGTTTAGCAGGTGTAAAACTTTCTGAGAATTTTATGGCATCTCCTCATGGAGTTAAACGTCTATGGGGTCATCATGGCATCTAATCCCTGGTCCCTGCTGAGACACAGATGTATCATGGGAAATGGGTATATTAAGTTGACTGTTGAGGGGATAGAATTAAAATACATGGCTGGAAGATATGCCTTGTTCTCCCACATCAGTATGTTGGCAAATAATCTTTATTTTTTTAAGTCTTTATTTAATTAATGCAAATTTCATAGGTACAATTTTAGGAATATAGTAGGACTTTTTTTTCCCCTGCTGTTTCTTGGCTTTCCATTCCTGAAATGCTCCTGTGGGCTTTTCAGCCAGTCCAGAGTGCCTTAAGGGCTGATTCTGACGTCAGAGTGTTGTCTAAGGCTTTCGTCATTCTATGAGTCTGATCTGTGGACTACTTTCCATGTTGGAACATTCTATCCTTTTTAATTCTATCTATTGTTGTGACCAGACAGTTGATCTTTATGTGATCCCTTTGACACTTAATCCTATTTATATGATCAATTAAACACTTAATATGATCACTTTAACAAGTAAGGTGGCATTATTACCATTCAGCTTAATGGGATTTGCAATCACATGGCAAGTTCTTAGCTTTACCCTTAGGATGAGTCCGTAGGAATGTGTGCATAACTGTACAGCTCTCTTATTGCCACTCTTATTTTTACTGTGGTCTATTTTAAATTGACTTTACTTAACATAGAATTAATCATAGGTGTTCAACCAATTGTATTAGGTTAAAATATTAAAAATAAAATAATAAACTCTTCCTCAAGACAAGCACTTTTCAAATCATTGCTTTTCATAGTGTCAATTTCACTTCTACAGGTTTCCTTTTAGGTGCTCTGTTAGTAATCACAGATCAGGGAGAACATATGGTATTTGTCCCTTTGAGACAGGATTATTTCACTCAGCATGATGTTTTCCAGATTCACCCATTTTGTTGCAAATGCCTGGATTTCATTTTTTTAACCACTGTGTAGTATAGAGTATATATCCCATAATTTCTTTATCCAGTCTTCCATTGATAGTCATTTAGGTTGAATCCATGTCTTATTAGCTATTGTGAATTGAGCTGCAGTAAACATGGGGGTGCAAATAGCTCTTTTATTTGCTGATTCCATTTCCCTTGGGTAAATTCTGAGGTGTAGGATGGCTGGATCATATTGTAGGACTATATGTGGGTTTGAGGTATCTCCAAACTATCTTCCATAGTGGTTTTACCAGTTTGCATTCCCACCAACAGTGGTTTAGGGTACCTTTTTCCCCACATTCTCACCAGCATTTATTGTTTGTTGATTTCTCTATGAAAGTCATTCTATTGGAGTGAGGGAAAAACCTCATTGTGGTTTTGATTTGCATTTCCCTGATGGCTAGTGATCCTGAACATTTTTTTGTGTGTGTCAGTTGGCCATTTGGATTTCCTCTTTTGAAAAATATCTAAGTTCTTACTTAAGTTCTTTGCCCATCTTTTAACTGGATTGTTTTGTTGTTGTTGAGTCTGATCACTTTATATATTCTGATTATTAATCTTTTATCAGTTGCATGGTTTGCAAATAATTTCTCCCATTCTGTTGGTTGCCTCTGCACTTTCCTGACTGTCTTTTGCACTACAGAGGCTTCTCAGTTTGATGTAATCTCATTTGTCAATTTTGGCTTTGATTGCCTGTGCCTCTGGGGTCTTTACCAGGAACACTTTGTGCCAATGTCTTGCAGGATTTCCCCAATGCTCTCTAGTAATTTGATGGTATCAGGTTGTAGATTTAGATCTTTAATCCATGTTAATTGGATTTTTATGTAACGTGTAAGGTAGGGGTTCTGCTTCATATTTCTGCATGGGGAAATCCAGTTTTCCTAGCACCATTTGTTGAAGAGACTGTTCTTGCTCCAGGGAATGGTGTTAGCTCTTCAGTCGAATATGAGGTGCCTGTAGATGCTTGGATTTATCTCTGGCATTTATATTCTGTTCCATTGGTCCATCTGTTTTTGTACGAAAATCAGGCTGTTTTGATTATAACTGCCTTGTAGTATGTCTTGAATGTGGTATTGTGGTGCCTCCAGCTTTATTTTTGTTGTATAAGATTGCCTTAGTTATTTGAGGTCTCCTGTGTTTCCAAATGAATTTCAACATCATTTTTTCTAGATCTGAGCAGAATGTCTTTGGTATTTTGGTTGGTATTGCATTGAATCTGTAAATTACTTTTGGGAAAAATGAACATTTTGATGATATGGATTCTTCCAATCCATTAACATGGAAGTTTTTTCCATGTTTCTGTGTCTTCTATTTCTTGCTTTAATGTTTTACAGTTCACATCATAGAGATCTTTGACATCCTTGGTTAAATTTTCAAAGGTATTTGATTTTTTTGTATCTATTGTGAATGGGATTGATCTTAGAAGTTCTTTCTCAGCCATGGCATAGTCTGTGTATAAGAGGGCTGTTTTTTGTGTCTTGATTTTACATCCTGCTATTTTACCGAACTCTTCTACAAGTTCCAGTAGTCTGTTAGTGGAGTCTTTTAGGTCCCTTACATATAGAATAATATCATCTGCAAATAGAGATAATCTGACTTCATATTTATTGATTTGAATCTCTTTGATTTCTTTTTCTTTCCTGATGGCTCTAGATAAAACTTCCAGGACTATATTGAATAGCAGTGGTGAGAGTGGGCATCCCTGTCTGGTTCCAGACATTTTTAATGGGAATGCTTCCAGCTTTTCCCCATTCAATAGGATACTGGCCATGGGTTTGGCATAAATCACATTGATTTTGTTGAGGAATGTTGTTGATGAAGCAGAACCCCTACCTTACACGTTACATAAAAATCCAATTAACATGGATTAAAGATCTAAATCTACAACCTGATACCAAATTACTAGGGAGCATTGGGGAAATCCTGCAAGACATTGGCACAAAGTGTTCCTGGAAAAGACCCCAGAGGCACAGGCAATCAAAGCCAAAATTGACTAGAGTTTTCATCATGAAAGGTGTTGAATTTTGTCAAATGCTTTTTGTTCTTCAGTTTGCTAATATGATGTATCACATTCCTTGATTTGATAATGTTGAGCCATCCAGGCATACCAGGGGTAAACCCAACTTGGTCTGAGTGGATGATCTCTCTGGTGTGTTGTTGGATTTGATTGGACAGAAGTTTGTTGAGGATTTTTGCATCTCTATTCATCAGGAAATTTGTCTGTAGTTCTTTCTGTCTCATCTTCTCCAGATTTAGGAATTAAGGTGATGTTGGCTTACTATAAAGAGTTTGGGAGGATTGCCTCCCTTTCAATTGTTTATTAATAACTTGAGAAGGATTAAAGTTATTTAAATATCTGGTATAATTGCAGTGAAGCCATCTGGTCCTGGTCTTTTCTTTGTTGGGAGGGTCTTTATTACTGATTCAATTTCTGTCTTGGTTATGATTCTGTTTAGGTTTTCAATGTCTTCATGGGTCAGTTTAGGTAGGTTGTATGTGTTTAGGAATCTTTCCATTTCTTCTAGATTTCCCAGTTTGTTGGCATATAGGTCTTTGTAATAATTTCTGATGATTCTTTTTGTTTCTGTGGTGTCTGTTACATCCACCTTTTCCTCTCTAATTTTATTGATTTGGGTCTTCTCTCTCCTTTTTTAGTTAGTTGGTCCAATAGTGTGTCAATTTAGTTGTTTTTTTTTTTTTTTCAAGAATCCAGCTTTTCGTTTTGCTGATCTTTTGTAATTTTTTGTTTCAATTTTGTTGATTTCTTCTCTAATTTTTTCTTCTAGTTTAGGATTTGGTTTGCTGTTTTTCTAGAGCAAAACCATGAGCAGTATAGATAGTTCATTTATTTGGTGCCTTTCCAGTTTCTTGATGTAGGCACCAATTGGAATAAACTTCCATCTTAACTGCTTTTGCTCTATACCACAAATTTTGGTAGGTGGTATTGTTGTCTTCATTTTGTTCCAGAGATTTTTAAATTTCTCTTGATTTCTTCTACTACCCACTGTTCAATCAGAAACACATTGTTCATTCACCATGTGTTTTCCTTTGATGTAGAGATTCTTGAGTTGTTGATTTCCAGCTTCATTGCATTGTGGTCCGAAAAGATGCATGGTATGATATATTTTAATTTGCTGAGACTTGCTTTACAGCCTAGCATGTGGTCAATCCTAGAGAAAGTTTCATGCACTGGAGAAAAAAAAATGTGTACTCTGTGGCTATTGGGTGAAAGGCTCTGTGAATGAACTATCTATACAGCTCACACTATATAGAATGAACAAACCTAGAAGGTAGGGAAGGATGATGGGGAGAAAAGGGTCATTTTTCCACCAATATGGCTATTTTTGATAATTTTCGGTCACTATCTTTAGAGAGAGAATATGCTTCAGAATAGGCTATCATTTTCTTTCCATTGTGGTGAATGGACACAAATTACAAGTTAAATGAGTCTCGCAGTGTCTTTGTAATTAGTCAGTTTCTCACTCCAACAAAGATAATACTTTGAGTTGACAGAATTTGAGTTGTAATGAATTATGTAAATACCTGAGCAACTTTTAACTGGATCAAATTGTATCTAGAAAAATAGATGAAGGAACAAGATCATGAAAGGTTATAGCAACATATGGGCATACTAGCAAAAATAATATTGCTGTGTTTTTGAAGTACCTCCATGAAATTTACAATTTCAATTTGAAACTAGTCTATTTTTTAAAAGGAAAAATTTAGAAATCTTTTATACCTGTTAATCAACTTTTCCCCATTAATCCTTCCTCTATTCTCCCTAGTCCCTGATAATTACCATTAGACTTTTAACTTCTATGAGATCACCTTGTTCTCTAGACTTGACATAGGATAAAGATTATACAGACTCATTTAAGACAATGCACATTAGCAAAAAAAAAAAAAAGAAAGAAATCTTTTACAATGACATCAAGTTGGCATTTAGAATAGTAGGTTTTTGAAAGTGTTACTTCATTGATAAAAATCATTTAAAAAGAGACAAAATTGTTGCTTAAAGATAATTCGAATACATGGAGATGTGATTTTAAAAGCTACAAGTATTTTTGTTCAATATTGATAAATTGATAAATTTTTCTCTTGCATTGCAAAATTGCTCTCCATATGAACAGCAAAAGAACTCTTTATGTTAACCTTCATAAAGTTTAAAGATGATGCTTTCTATTAAATATATTGTGATTCTTCTATTTTTTTCTCTCCTCTATAAAAAGGGTGAATGGGGGTCTGGCGCTGTGGCGCAGTAGATTAATCCTCTGCCTGCGGCGCCGGCATCCCATATGGGCGCCAGTTCTAGTCCCAGCTGCTCCACTTCCAATCCAGCTCTCTGCTATGGCCTGGGAAAGCAGTAGAAGATGGCACAAGTCCTTGGGTCCCTAAGCCCCTGAGGGAGACTGGAAGAAGCTCCTGGCTTTGGATCAACACAGCTCTGACTGTAGCAGCCACTTGGGGAGTGAACCAGCAGACAGAAGACCTTTCTCTCTGTTTCTCACTCTCGCTGTCTGTAACTCTACTTCTCAAATAACTAAAGGGAGAATGAGGTAGATATCTGGCCTAGTATCTATGGCCACCTGTGTCCCGTATCAGAGGGCTTCAGTTCAATCCCTGCCTCAGCTCCCTCTTCCAGCTTCCATGTGATGTGCACCCTGGGAAGCAGCAGGTGATAGCCCAGGTAATTTGGTCTCTGTCTCCCATGTGGGAGACCTGAATCGAGTTTCCAGGTCCTGCATTTGGCCTGGCCCAGCCCCAGCCATTGTAGGCATTTGAGTAATACACCAGCATAGAGGAGTACTCTCTCCCTCTCTGATTTTTAAAATACTTTTTAAAAAGTTATTTTAAAAACACACAATGAATAAAAAATTACTCTCACCAGAATACTTAATTAACATTAACATTTTCAATAATCCTAAACTACTTGACAAAGAGTGGCAATGAGAACTTTGAAAACACACAAATACTTCAAACTTTTCTAATTCTGTTTCATGTCATCTAAATTTATGTTATAGAATATGATGTAAATACATGTGCATTACTTTTTAAAAAAGGTAGACGCCATGGTCATCAGTGAGTCCCTGTTTAAAAGTGACTTTTAGAGGCTGGAATCATGGCACTGTGAGTTTAACAGCCCCATTGCATTGCCTGCATTCTATATGAGCATGGGAACCGTTTCAGGTCCTGGGTGCTCACTTCCAATCTAGCTCCTTGCTAATGTACCTGGGAAGACAACAGAAGGTAACCCAAGTCTTTGGGCCCTTGTTTCCTCCTGGGAGACCAGGATGAAGTAACCAGTTTCCCGGCTTAGCATGGCCCAGGCCAGGCCATTGTGGGCATTTGGGGAGTGAACCAGCAGGTGGAAGATAATCTCTATCTTTCTCTAACTCTGCCCTTCCAATAAATAAATTAATCATTTTTTAAATGACCCCTAAATCTAGCCTCCTCCTGAGCACTGGAGTCACATTTTCACTTACCTCTCCTTCTTTCTCTGCTTCTCAAGTGAATAAATATTTTTTAAAAACTGAAGAATATAGTAAAAATATGTTAAAGACCTATTCTTGCTTGGATATAATATAATATTTATGGAATAAAATGCTAGACACATGGGAAAGCATAAATTAGACAGGCATACTGAAATATATGGCTAGGGAAAGCTCGTCTGTTCACCAACATTATTCACAGGGAATGTGTGTAACTGATTATCAAAGCTGAAACTCTTCCAACAGTGACATGGGATAATTGTGCTGGAACAATAAGTATAAAAGTAGCCCTCTCCTAGGCAAATTGAGTCATCCTAATGATTAAACATTTATTAACATGCCAAGCATAGGGATTTTTTGGAGCAAAAGGGTAATGGTTACCCTCTTGGATTCCAGATTTCATTCTAGCAAATTAAATGAATAAATTAGTCCTCTTATATAGACCACAGTCAGGCACCAACTTCTTTGCCTTTTGTCCTCTGTATCACCTTGCTACTTCCTGTAACTCGGTCTTCCCAGGTTATTTTCTGGGCTCTGTTTGTGCCCTGTCTCCACATGTGGTGGCACAGGTTCCCGACACTGAAATGTGTGCCATGATGTTCTTGTTATGAAAATTACACATGCCCCAGAAATGTCTGAGCTAGTTTTGAGCATTTGCTTCCTTTATGAACATAATGTAAACAGCACTGATCTTGAATCTCTACCCTGGCATTTCAAATAAGATAATTTTTTCATTATTTACAATATGCTCTGTGTTGTTCTCTATGTTGACTTCCTTACATGTATTGACCCATGTAATCTTCAAAGTTTTAGCAGCATAAAAGGCAGTAGAAAAAAGCAAAGCAATGTTATACACTAATCTTAATATTACCCCTAGTTTCAGATGACAAAATTGAGTTCCTTAACTTTTTCCAAGACCCAGCTAATAAGCATGGAAACCAGGGTATAAATTCAGAAGTGTGGTTCTAAACTCCATAATCATAATCGGTATGCTTTACTAGGTTGAGAAGAATATTAGGACCAATTTGGAATCTGAATATTTGAATTAATAAATCTTGCCATCCATTCAACTGAAATTTTAGTAGGTTAAATATTATTAATCTTGTACATATAGCTAAATATGTTTCTTGTAGAGTTGATTATCTTCCAAAAACTGTGTGTGCTTGAAACAAAAAAAAAATCCAAAATTGCTTGGAGGATATATTATCCTTTGAAGATAAATATATCCTAATGTTATTGGAGAAAGTCAGGAGTTCATATTTTCAGGGTCAGATGAAAAGTAGCTATTTAAACTCCTAAAGCCACAGGAAAACCACAATTCTTTATCCCACAGTGCAATCAGTTAAGTGGTCCAAGTATCCTTCTTTCCAAATATACTTTCCAAAGGACCAAATGAAGTTGATTGGTTCAATAAAATCCTTCAGAAAAGTACTTTAACATACTAGTCATGCAAAGATGGCTGGCTTGTCTCTATATTCTGAACAAAAAAGTTTAAGAATATTTCAGTTCCTCAACTCTAAATAGATATAATCACTAGAGTCAGATATCATAAGGACATGATGAGGGTTTTTATGGTCTGGTCTACATATGTATGAAGTAGAGCTGAATTCTCTTGTAATATTTGAAGTCCTCTACATAACTGGGTTTGTTGTTGTTTGTGTTTGCCAGCAGAATTAATCAAGATCCTCTTGTTTTCCATCTGAATTCTATTTGTTCTCTCTCTGTCTCTGTCTCTCTCTCTCTCTCTCTCTCTCTCTCTCTATATATATATATATATATACACACACACATACATACATACATATATATACACACACAAATATCTTAAGGTGTCTTTATCAGTTTCTTAAGGAGGCAATATAAGGCAACAAACTTAGAATGAAAACTGGATTCAATGGCTGTCAGTTCTTTTCCTGTAGTTCAATAGCTGTTATTGAGGAAAGCACTTCACCATTAAGCCCTGGTTTCCTAAACTGTAAAATGGAATAACTTGGGATCCATGAAATCTTAAACACTGGTTCAATTAAAATCACCAGTATGTAAAAATATACTCTTAATGTACACTGGATATTATAAGGTATAAATTATAAGGTATAAATTTTTATGTTATAAGGTATAAATTATAAGGTATAAATCCATATACATAGAGGTAAATATATATCTTTATTAAAATGAAATATGGAAAATGGGCCAGTTCCTCTTGTTGGTGAGCATTTTGTGGCTCCTGGAATCCTTGGTTATAAAAAGCTATGCCAGTAATATTGCTGTATCTCAAGCATATGCTCCTTTTCTCAGACTGTACCCAAATTTTTAAATCATGGAAAGTATACATGCATTTTACAGGGACTACGAAAGACACATGGTTTTCACCATGTTTAAGTGACTCATGAGAAAATTAATATTCATTAAGGTACACATGAGGAAAAAGCAGCTTATTCATAGATCTAATCAAAGAAATGCAATCTAGGAGAGTAGATCTATTCATTGAGAAAACATCACTATTCTTACTATTTTTTGTTTGGAAATAATTTTAAAGAAATTTGGAAAAATAATGTAAGGAACCACTACATTCATGTTTTACAGATTTCCTGATTTTAATATTCTTTATTCTGTCCTACTATATAGCTGTACACAAGCAGACACAGAATTTATTTTCTGAAGTATTTGTAAATATGCTACATGTGATATGAAGCTTGAGTCCTTCTTGATATTTCAATGTAAATTTCCTAAGGAAAATTTTCTTATGTCATCATGAGAATCAAAATCAGAAAATTTAGTATTGATGGAGTATTCCTATCTATGGTTTATATTTCCATTTTGTGAAAGATAGCATTGTTCTTCATGATATATTTTTTTCCTCTCCCATCATAGTTTCTAATCTAGAATCAAATATTATATTAACCTGTCCTATTTCTTTAAGCATACCTTTGAAAAATTCCATAACTTTTTATCTTTCTGATGTTGATAATTTCTAATAGTACAAACTAGTTGTTTCATAAAAATGATTCTCAGTTTGTTTCTCTTGTAGTTTTTTGTGATTATATTCAGATTGTGCTTGTCCCACCTGAGTAACACAAACATTGATGTGGCTGCCTTCCTGTTACATTCATGGGCACATAAAGTCTGGAGTCCCTAATTCCTAATATTGAGCTTGAAATGATAACCACTTTTGTTATAAAGTTACAATTTTGTCTTCATTGTAAGAGACCATGGTTAAACACACAGTTTAATCCAGTAATCCACTATGGGTGGGAATGTAAACTGGTAAAGCCACAATGGAAAACAGTATCAAGATACCTCAGAAATCTGAATATAGACCTACCATATGACCCAGCCATCCCACTCCTGGGAATTTACCCAAGGGAAATGATATCAGCATATGAAATAGCTATCTTTACCCCCATGTTTATCACAGCTCAATTCACAATAGCAAAAACATGGAAGCAATCCAAATGCCTGTAAACTGAAGCCTGGATAAAGAAATTATGGGATACATACACCATGGAATACTACATAGTGGTTAAAAAAAAAAAAAAAAAAAACCACGAAATCTGGTAATTTGCAACAAAATGGATGAAAGTGGGAAACATAATACTTAGTAAAACAAGCCAGCCAGTCCAAAAGGGGCAAATACCATATGTTCTCCCTGAACTGTGATGACCGACCTATGAAAAAGAGCACCTAAAAGGCAATGTGCAGAAGTGAAATTGACACTTTGAGAAGCAATAACTTTTGTCTTGACAGTTGAGGAGGAGGATTTTTTTTTTTGATACCACTTGCTGAACTCAACATAGTTAATCATATGCGTATAAAGTTAATTGAAAATGGAGCTTAGTAAAAAATAAGGAAGAGGGGTAGGAGAGTGGGTAGGAGGATGGGTATGGCGTGATGAATCGCCACGTTCCTAAATTTGTATTTGTGAAATGTATGAAGGGATATTCCTTAAAAGGTTTCTGGATAAAAAGTACATTTTCAAGTTGTGCATTCATAACTTTGATTTTTTTCTAACTGTTCATTATGACTCCTAATTTTAGTCTAGTATATTTCCAATGTTATTTTTATTTGTTGAATACTTTTTTCATGGTTTTGGGAGACTAAGCTGAAGAACTTTAAAAAAACCTTAACTATTTTCATGTTATTTTTAAAAGCTTTCCTAGGATTTCAACAAAAATCAGCTTCAGACCTTCAGATGAGCTTCAATGAGGAAAAAATTAGCTTGATTCATAGGATATTCCTTAGCCTTACATGGTCTTTCTTTGACATTCTGTATACATTTATTATTAGGTTATGAATTATTTATGTAGAAGATATCATATTTTTGACATTCATATTATATGATTTTAAAGTATTTATTTGTTTGCATGCATTTCATAAATATAACTTTAGGAACATAATAGTTCTTCCCTCCGTACCTGTCCTCCCTCCGTACCTGCCCTCCCACCCCTCTTCCACTTCCCTCTCCTATTCCCAGTCTTATTTTTTTTACTAAGATCTATTTTCAATTGTCTTCATACATAGAAGATTAACTCTCTCCTAGGTAATGAGTTCAACAGTTTATATGAGAGAGAAAAAGCCTGTTCCTCACAGTCCAGACAAGGGCTGCAGTCATTGCATCTCAGTTAATTTTGCTTCTTTTTTCCCCATTTTCCATTTTTTAAAGCATTCTTTTTTTTTTTTTTGAGAAACTTAGATTTAAAGAAGGACCCAAGAATGATACATCTTTCATGAGCACTTAGACATAACTATAACTTATGAGACATAAGAATATCCTCCACTTAATACACTAAAACCAAGTAATTCTTTGTTTTATTGTTAACCCTTATAATACAACTCTTTGAGGACAGAGGTTCTACATGGGAAGTTAGTGCGCGGTGACTCCTGTTAATTTAGCAATTAACATTCTCCTGTATGATGCCAGTGAGCACCCAAGGCTCTGGACATGAGCTGCTTAGACTATGGAAATGTTTGAG